>NC_053023.1:365886743-366200106 GCF_003073215.2 Triticum urartu
ATGCATCCGAGCATTTTCCCCGTTGTCCATTTTGCATTCCGGCGTTCCTATGTCATCCGGTGTCCCTTTCTACCTCTTTTCGTGTGCGGGTGTTAAACATTTTCGGATTGGACCGAGACTTGCCATGCGGCCTTGGTTTACTACCGGTAGACCGCCTATCAAGTTCCATGCCATTTGGACTTCGTTTGATACTCCAACGGTTAACCGAGGGACCGATAAGGCCTCCTGCGTGTTGCAGCCCAGCACCCCATCAAAGTGGCCCAAAAACCACCTAAACCCCTTCTATCATCTAGGCCGTTCGATCACGATCGCGTGGCCGCAAAACCATGCTCAATTTGGACACTCCTAGCTCCCTGTACCTATAAATATGTGTCCCTCCCGGAATTTTCGCGCAGATGAACCCTAACCTCCTCCTCCGTGCACTGCCGGACATTTCGTCCGGCGCCGCTGGACATGTCCGCTACCACCGCCACGTCGCTCTGGACAATAGGAGCCCGCCACGTCAGCCGCGCTGCCGCCGCCAGCCAATCCCGCAGCGCCACTTGGCACCGCCGCCTCCCTCCGTCGCGCGGGCCCGCAGCGCCTAGATCCGGCCTGCCCTGGCCCGAGTCACCGCCGCCCAAGACGCGCCTGCCCCGCCGCCCGACTCCTCGCCGCGCTCGCCTCGACGGCCGCCGTCAGCGCCCCACTGCCTCACTCTTCGCCGGTCGGCGCTCGCTGCCCCGCCGCCTTTGCCGCCCCACCTCGCCGCCGGCGAGCTCCACCGCGGCGCCCCCTCGCTGCCCGTGCCGCCCGAGCCGGCCTCGTCGTGTCCGGCCACCGCCGGCGCCACCCCCGTCCTCCTCTGGCCACCGGAGCTCCGGCCACCTCGCCCCCAGCTCTGGCCTCCTTCTCCGGCGACGACGAACGACTCCGGTCAACAATGCTCGCGAGATCCCGATCTGGATCTGGACGAACTCGGTTGACTTTCTCCCCGAAGCCCTATTTTTTTGCAATCTTTGACGCATCATAACTTACTCACCGTTGCTCCGATTCGTGCATGTAGCATATCAAAACGTTTGTCTCGACGAGTACTCCATTTCATCCCACTGCATGATTTTAATTTGAGCTCATCTTGATGCCCGAAATGCTGTTGGAAGAGGGCTATGTGATGTTAGTTTTAGTTTATTATCAGCATATCCACTTTTGTCATTTTTGCCATGATTAATGTGTGCATGCTATGATCCTGAGCTCTACATGTGTTTTGAAGTATGCCATGCCATCTTTACAGGGGTGTATGCCATGTATTTTTGTGATCTCTGTGGTGACTAGCACAAACATGCAAAGTAGCTTACTTAATGTTGCTGATTCCAGGGACTTCGAAATATTCTAAGTTATTGCCCTATCCTTATTTTTATGCCATATGTTCATGTTGATACCTAGTGATCCGTGCCTCTTTTGAGCATGATCAGTAAGGATGTTTTGTAGATATTGTGGTGCTCTATCCATCCATGTCTTTGCTTGCATTTATGGAGCACACTAGCTTGAGTCAATCGAGCTCTACTTTTGCTATAAAATGTTCCTGGCAGATTGTTAACATGTTAAGCAATTTTTCCGAGCTTGTTGTAGTTGATCCGTTCATGCTATGTTGTTGTTCTTGCCATGTCTAGCTTCCATGCCATGTCTACTTGATGGGTGTATGCTTAGTTTGTCATGCAATGCCTTGTCGTGAGTGTATCGAGCTCGTAAACATGCCTACTTGATGTCTGTTTTGCATGTTCCAGTTTTTCACTAAGTCTGAATCTGTTAACGATAATTGCTATGTTCACATGCTTGCAATTGTATTTTCTGATCCCTTTTGGCTTATGGTCAATAAGGGACTTTTGTTGTATGCTTTGATTATCTTCATGCCATGCCTTGCTTTGCCATGATATGTTCCTGTAGCATGTTGTTTTCGTGCTCTAAACATTGCTTCCTGATGTTAAATTCCTGGCATGTTGTTTATTTCACTAAGTCTGTAACATGTTATTGTTTGCACTTTTGCCATGCTTGTTTGAACCTGCTATTGGATGAATTAGCCATAGCATAGTGTTCATCGTTTATCAAGCATCTTTAGTGGATCCCTGCCATGTATTTTGTTGCTATGTTAGAGTGCTATAGCATGTTATTCTTGATGCATTTAGATGGTCTCGTGCTGTTAATCATAGACCGGTGCCATATTTGTTTTGCTTGTCATTTCCAAACCGTGCATCCGATTCCGGTGATCTTTATATCGAATTCAACCAAAACCAACTCCTCTATCCAGCGGCACTCTTGGTTTTCCAAGTTGACACCAGGTTCAGTCATTCCTTTCCAAATAATGCATATGCATCACATATCACATCCTGCATATCATGCCATGTGTTGCATCATGTTGCTTGTGCATTGCACGTGGTTGATTGTGTCTCCCTTTGCTTGTTGTTCTTGCTTGTTTAGAGATGGGAGACGAGTTCATGTTCGAGGAGCCCGTTGAGTATGTTTATGAGGTTCAAGCCTTTGTCTTCTTGGAGAACTTTGCAGGCAAGATGACCATACCCTCAAAATCACTTCTATCTTTGCTTGCTAGTTGCTCGCTCTTTTGTTATGCCTATGCTGTGATTCCTACCACTTCCTTATCATGCCTCCCATATTCTTAAGGCAAGCCTCTAACCCACCTTTTCCTAGCAAACCGTTGTTTGGCTATGTTACCGCTTTGCTCAGCCCCTCTTATAGCCTTGTTAGTTGCAGGTGAAGATTGAAGTTTGTTCCTTGTTGGAACATGGATATTTTGTTGGGATATCACAATATCTCTTATTTAATTAATGCATCTATATACTTGGTAGAGGGTGGAAGGCTCGGCCTTATGCCTGATGTTTTGTTCCACTCTTGCCGCCCTAGTTTCTGTCATAATGGTGTTATTTTCCCGAATTTTGCGTTCCTTACACAGTTGGGTTATAATGGGAACCCCTTGACAGTTCGCCTTGAATAAAACTCCTCCAGCAAGGCCCAACCTTGGTTTTACCATTCGCCACATAGCCTCTTTTTCCCTTGGGTTAGGCCAGCCCAAGGGTCATCTTTATTTTAACCCCCCCGGGCCAGTGCTTGTCTAAGTGTTGGTCCGAAACAGAGCCACTTGCGGCGCCACTTCGGGGAAACTTGAGGGCTGGTTTTAGCTGTACGTGGTGTTCATTCGGTGTTTCCCTGAGAACGAGATATGTGCAGCTCCTATCAGGATGTCGGCGCATCAGGCGGTCTTGCTGGACTTGTTTTACCATTTTCAAGGACGTCTTGTAACCGGGATGCCGAGTCTGATCGGATTGTCTTGGGAGAAGGAATATCCTTCGTTGACCGTGAGAGCTTGTGATGGGCTAAGTTGGGACACCCCTGCAGGGATATGATCTTTTGAAAGCTGTGCCCGCGGTTATGGGAAGATCCGAATTTGTTAATGTCCGGTTGTACAAAACCTGAAACTTATCTCAATTAAAAAGCATCAACCGCGTGTGTAACCGTGATGGTCTCTTCTCGGCGGGGTCCGGGAAGTGAACACGGTGTTGGAGTTATGCTTGACGTAGGTTGTTCTAGGATCACTTCTTGATCATAGATTCTCGACCGTCCTTTTGCCTTCTCTTCTCGCTCTCATTTGCGTATGTTAGCCACCAAATATGCTAGTCGCTTGGTGCAGCTCCACCTCATACCTTTTAGCCTTACCTATAAGCTTAAATAGTCTTGATCGCGAGGGTGTGAGATTGTTGAGTCCCCGTTACTCACAGATACTTCCAAAACCAGTTTGCAGGTGCCGATGAAATCATGCAGGTGACGCAACTGAGCACAAGGAGGAGCTAGTTGAAGACCGTGTCCGTCTTGTTGTTCCATTTCTTAGTTGATCAGCAGTGGAGCCCAGTTGGGACGATCGGGGATCTGTGTAGCATTTGGGGTAGTCTTGTTTTATTTTGGGTTCCATAGTCGGACCTTGTGTGTATCTGGTTGATGTAATGCTTTATTCATGTATTGTGTGAATGTAACGCCCTCGATGCGGCTATATCTCCCACGTGTTGAAGCACGACTTAGAGGCATAACCGCATTGAAAGCAATGTCGCAAGTGAGGTAATCTTCGCAAACAACCCATGTAATACTATAGGGGAAAAGATACATAGTTGGCTTACAATCGCCACTTCACACAATTACATGAATAAAGCATTACAACATCCAAATACAATCAAGGTCCGACTATGGAACCAAAATAAAAGAAGAACCCCAAATGCTACATAGATCCCTGATCGACCCCAACTGGGCTCCACTACTGATCAACTAGAACTAAACAACATAAAGGACAAGATCTTCCTCGAGCTCCTCCTTGAGCTCGGTTGCGTCATCCGCACGGTTCAACGGCACCTGCAAGCTGGTTTTGGAAGTATCTGTGAGTCACGGGGACTTAGCAATCTCACACCCTCGCGATCAAGACTATTTAAGTTCATAGGTAAGGTAAAAGGTATGAGGTGGAGCTGCAGCAAGCGACTAGCATATATGGTGACTAACATACGCAAATGAGGGCGAGAAGAGAAGGAAAAAGCACGGTCGTACAACTATGATCAAGAAGTGATCCTAGAACAACCTACGTCAAGCATAACTCCAACACCGTGTTCACTTCCCGGACTCCGCCGGAAAGAGACCATCAAGGTTACACACGCGGTTGATGTATTTTAATTTAAGATCAACTTCAGGTTTTCTACAACCGGACATTAACAAATTCCCATCTGCCCATAACCGTGGGCACGGCTTTCGAAAGTTCAAATCCCTGCAGGGGTGTCCCAACTTAGCCCATCACAAGCTCTCACGGTCAACGAAGGATATTCCTTCTAGCGGGAAGACCCGATCAGACTCGGAATCCCGGTTACAAGACATTTCGGCAATGGTAAAACAAGACCAGCAAAGCCACCCAGATGTGCCGACAAATCCCGATAGGAGCTGCACATATTTCGTTCTCAGGGCACACCGGATGAGCCAGACGTCGGGTGGCCAGCCCAGAGTTGCCCCTGGTAGCTCCGGACATCGCTCAGTTTGGACCAACACTCAGAGGAGCACTGGCTCGGGGGTTTAAATAAAGATGACCCTTGAGTCTGCAGAACCCAAGGGAAAGAAAAGGCTAGGTGGCGAATGGTAAAACCAATGTTGGGCCTTACTAGAGGAGTTTTATTCAAGGCGAACTGTCAAGGGGTTCCCATTATAACTCAACCGCGTAAGGAACACAAAATCCGGGAACATAACACCGATATGACGGAAACTAGGGCGGCAAGAGTGGAACAAAACACCAGGCATAAGGCCGAGCCTTCCACCCTTTACCAAGTATATAGATGCATTCATTAGATAAGAGATATTGGGATATCCCAACAAGTAAACATGTTCCAACAAGGAACAAAATCTCCATGTTCCAACAAGGAACAAACTTCAATCTTCACCTGCAACTAAAAACGCTATAAGAGGGGCTGAGCAAAGCGGTAACATAGCCAAACAACGATTTGCTTGGACAAGGTGGATTAGAGGCTTGGTTCAACAATATAGGAGGCATGATAAGCAAGTGGTAGGTATTGTAGCATAGGCATAGCAAAAGAGCGAGCAACTAGCAAGCAAAGATAGAAGTGATTTCGAGGGTATGGTCATCTTGCCTGAAATCCCGCAAGGAAGAAGAACGAGTCCATGAAGAAGATAAATGGACGTAGACGAATGGGTCCTCACAAACACAACGTTACTGGAACCAACCCGAAGAATCAAACACCGGAAATAAGCACACAACATAGTAAACAACCAACACATGAACATCGTATGATATGCGGGATGAGGTATGTGATGCATATGCATGATTTGGAAAGGAATGATTGAACCTGACCTCAACTTGAAAATCCAAGAGCGCCACTGGAAAGGTGAGGTGATTTCGGTTGAAATCGATATAAAGATCACCGGAATCGGATGCACGGTTTGGAAATGGCAAGCAAAACAAATATGGCACCGGTCTGTGATAATCACCAAGCAGCCATCTAAATGCATCAAGTTAAATATTCTACAGCACTCAAACATGGCAACAAAATACATGGCAGGGATCCAATCAAGATGCTTGACAAAAGATGAACACTGAGCTATGGCTAATTCATCCATTAACAGGTTCAAACAAGCATGGCAAAAGAGCAAATGATAACAGGTTTCAGACTTAGTGAAATTAACACAAGTCTGGAATTTATCATCAGGAAGCACACTTTAGAGCATGAAAACTACATGCTACAGGAACTTAACATGGCAAGGCAAAGCATGGCATGAAGCTACTCAAAGCACTTAACAAAAGTCCCTTAGTGACCTTGAGCCAAAAGGGATCAGGAAATACAATTGCAAGCATGTGAACATAGCAAAAACATAAGCAGATCTCAGACTTAGTGAAAAACTGGAGCATGCAAATCAGTTAACGAGTAGGCATGTTCACGAGCTCGATGCACTCACTACAGAGCATGGCATGACAAACTAAGCCTACACCCATCAAGAATACATGTCATAGAAGCTAGACATGGCAAGAACAACAACATAGCATGCACGGATCAAAAGCAACATCCTCGGCAAAATCGCTAAAAAGTCAACAATCTGCCAGGATTCATGATATAGCAAAAGTAGAACTCGATTGACTCAAGCTAGGGTGCTCCATAAATGCAAACAAAGACATGGATGGATAGAGCACCACAATGTTAACAAAACATCCTTACTGATCATCCTCAAAAGAGGCACGGATCACTAGGAAACAACATGAACATATGGCATAATGACAAAATTAGGACAAGGGCTTAGAGAAATTCTAAGTCCCTAAAATCAGCATTACCGATTGCACTACTTTGCAAGCTTGTGCTAGTCACCACACATATCACAAAAATACATGGTAAGCACCTCTGTAAATATGGCATGGCATATAACAAAACACATATAGAGCTCAGGGTCATATCATGCACACATTAATCATGGCAAAAATGAAAAATATCTATTTGCTGAAACAGATCTGACAAACTACTCACATAGCCCTCTTCCAATGACATTTCGGGCATCAAGATGAGCTCAAATGAAATAATGCAATGAGATGAAATGATGTACTCATCGAAGCGAACATTTTGCTATGCTACACGCCTGAATCGGAGCTACGGATGCGGAGTTACGAGGTGATGAACATGGGCACATGAATCTGGAAACTTCGGGGACTTAGTGAAAATCCTACCCCGGGAAAAGTCAACGGGTGGAGTGGATCAGGTCGGACGAGGCGGGGCGGATCGGGTCGGGCGAGGCGGAGCGGATCGGGCCGGGCCGAGGCAGAGGAGGACCCGAGCGACGAAGACGGTGGCTCCGGCGAGGTCGTCGTCGGCGGGGCGGCGGATCCGGCCGGGCTCGGGCTCCCGTGGCCGGATCTGGCAGCGGGCGGCGACGGAGCTCCTCCGAGGGCGGGGCGGTGATGCGGCGTCGGGGCCGAGCCGGCGTGGGCGGCGGGAATGGCACGGCGGCGGCGAGGCGCGCCGACAAACGGCGGTGGCCGGCGGCCTGCGGGAAAAGAGACGCGGGCACGGGCGGTGCTCGGGCACGGGATCGGCGGCGCGGGATCCGGGCCCGGGCGGGCCGTATCTGGGTCTCCTCGGGCCCGTGGTGGGAGGAGAGAGAGGGCGGTGAGGTGGCGGCGCGCGGTTGGCTGAGGCAGCGGTGGCGGTGACATGGCGACCTGCTATTGGCTGGAGTGAGGTGGCTACGGGGCGGCGGACATGTCTGGCGCGGTGGGGAGTTTTGTCCGGCGGTGCGAGGAGCGGGGCTAGGGTTTGATCTGCGCGGTTTTGTGGGGGAGGCCACATATTTATAGGTAGAGGGAGCTAGGAGAGTCCAGAAGATGTGCGATTTTCGGCCATGCGATCGTGATCGAACGACCGAGATGATGGAGGGGGTTAAGGTGTGTTTTGGGCCACTTTGGAGGGGTGTTGGGCTGCAACACTCACAAGGCCTTTTCGGTCCCTCGGTTAACCGTTGGAGTATCAAACAAAGTCCAAATGGCACGAAACTTGACAGGCGGTCTACCGGTAGTAAACGAAGGCCGCATGACAAGTCTCGGTCCAATCCGAAAACGTTTAGCACCCGCACACGAAAAGAGGTAGAAAGGGGCATCGGATGACATTGGATCGCCGGATTGCAAAACAGACAACGGGGAAAATGCTTGGATGCATGAGACGAACATGTATGCAAATGAAATGCACATGAAATGCACATGATGACATGATATGCAATGCATGACACGCAAGCAATGACAACACAACAACAGCGAAAAACTGGAGGACACCTGGCACATCGGTATCGGGGCGTCACTATGAAGTGGCGATTGTAAGCCAACTATGTATCTCTTTCCTTATGTATTATATGGGTTGTGTGAAGATTACCTCACTTGCGACATTGCTTTCAATGCGGTTATGCCTCTAAGTCGTGCTTCGACATGTGGGAGATATAGCCGCATCGAGGGCATTACAAGTTGGTATCAGAGCCTTCCCCGACCTTAGGAGCCCCCCTGCTTGATCGAATCGCTGGCATTGTTGAGTCTTGAAAAATGTTTTGAGTCATTTAGGATTTTATATATCGGAGAGTAGGATTCTTTTTACTCCTCAGTCCCTTCGTCTCTCTGGCGAGGCATCCTGACGTAGAGTTTTGACTCTTCTCTTCTCAAATTTCACTAAAAAAATTTAGGATCACGCGGGTATCTTGGAATCATTCCGATGGTTTTGTGACGAGAACATTGTTCTTGGTGCCTCCTGACATTTAGGGATTGTGTCAGTGTCCCGGGGAGTTGAGCTCCTAGGTGTTGTCGTCACAATTTTATCGTTGCAATTCTGGAATACCTGACTTTCACCGACATCGAAAATCTCTTTTATGCAGTTGTTGGTGAGATAACCTCGACGCCACCCAGTACTGGGGCGGGAGTTCGGAAGTATTGCCATAACTCGTATAACAGATGCTTTTCGAAGGTTGAGGTAAATGATTTCCGAAGGTTTCTTGGTTATGTGTTGAAGGATGGATACAACTGGATGTAGGATTTGTTAGTTTTGGGTGAGATATTATGCTTCCCCTGTATCCCCAACACCTGATTGCATAACCGGGAAACTTTCAGGAGTTTATAAGTGGGAATTCAAGTAGCTCTTAGGATATCTTTCCGACAGATGTATGATATGAAATTGGGGTTCGATGTCTAGTGGTCCGCCTATCCACGGTTGGTTTTACAGTGGTCTCGTTGGGTCTTAAAGAGTCCTTGGCTATGCTGACTCGGGGATGCTTCGTATGTCATGTGCACTGCCTTGTACATGATGGTGATGTATGATCGAGCCCGTGTAGGCCCCACCACGAAAACTTCGGACGAAATCCCTATCATATGTTTGTTCCGGCTTATTCTGCAAGCCAATCCTTTGTTTTGTTTTGTTGTGGTATTTGAGTTGCTTCAATGTCAAGAGTTGATGCCATACCTTTCCTAAGCAGTGTTCTCATATATCTATGTGAATGCTAATCCTTCATGATAATCAAGATTGTCATGTCAATTCTTTTCAACCGGCGTGTTTTCTCTTCAAGTGGATCCGATCATTTCAACACCAGAAAAAAATCAATTATCAACATTCTCAACGGTTTTCATTTCATTCTCAACGGTGTTTTTCCCCCCCCCCCCCCCTTTTTTTTTTTTAAGGTTTTGATTTTTTTAATCAAGTATCCATCTTATGGATGTAAAGTTTCTTCGTTCTTTCCGTCAATGTTCTTATCCGGCGATTCTCATGAAGATTCTAATGCAGCTTCAAGATCGTCATTCTTCATTCTTTTCTTCTCCGGTGAATTAAATTCAAGTTTTGTTGTTGATCATATCCTTTTCCTCCTTTCTAATACCTTCTCATGCCGTTGCACCTCATAATCATTCACTTCTCGCTATTCATTTGTTCGGGAGTGCTGAAGATATCTCAGAAGGCTCGTCTTTTCATTCAAGATCCGTTAAACCTATTTTGAGGTGGTTATCTCATTCAAGTCGTTTAACTCAACCGGTGCAATCTTCTTTTCAAGTAATCATTCAACGGTGTTTCTTTTGAGTGGGACCTAACCCACAGGTCTTTTCCCAGGATCTTACCTGACTCTTCTAATCTTCCCGGAGCTATCCTCAAACTTGTTTTTGAAGTTTGACGTAAGAATGATTTATCATCAGTCAAATGCCTTTCTCAAAGATCGGTTAAATTCTTTTCATCGTTGGCTCAATCTTTTCGCTTTTGATTCTTCCGGAGTGTCTAAACAATTCATGGTGGTGTTTCTCGTCAACATTCTCGGATTTGAAGACCGAAGAAGAGTTTCTCTTAAATCTTGCTCCAATCTCTTCAAGATTCATAGTTCTAGCTTCGTGCCATCCTCTCATAATTGTTTTTGATTGTGAGAATTCTTTTCATCCTTCCGGAACAATTCAGGAGTCTTTTCAGTCTGATTCTTCGGAGGTCATCATTTCGGGATATTCATTCTAGCTTTCAGCTCTCATCCTCCAAATCTTACCGGTGCATCGTTCAAATATTCTCTAGTCAGTTCATGATCTCTTCATTCTCATGCATCTAAATTCCCTCAAGTATCCTGATTCATTCTCTAATTCTTACCAGTAATTCATTCCTTTACTTCGTTTATTTTAAATTCTAACGGTGGTTCGTTCAAGAGTTCTCTTACTTATCAATTTATTCGTTGTCAATCCTAACAGTGGTTCTTTGAAGACCTTCTCAAGTTTACGCTACATCTCTCTTAATCTTTTCTGTGAGAATAAGTAGTATGGAAAATCCGTTCCTTCATCAATTTAAATTGGTGAAGGGTAAGCATAACGTAATTCTTATTCGTGTTTCATCCAAGTGATTAATTCCTTATTCCGGAGGTCCATCAAATTCTCGGTTTCACTTGTTTCATCTTTTCTTTTCCGGAGTTCCAAGCTCTCTCAACTTATTTCATCGCGAAGGTCCATCTAATCATTGCAAGGATTCACCTTGTGTTTTCAACTTCTCTTTTGTCTCGTTATCCTTTTGTTACCGGAGTTCTTCATGAAGGTTCTACATGATGGTTTCATCAAGGAATTAATTTCCTTCTCGAAGTGTTCATCAACATTCTTTTCTAAGGAGCTCAAGTATTCTTCTTCGTGCAATCCGGAGTGCAATTCTTTCTACCATATCATTGGATGTGGTATTATGTCATTCTTGATAATTTGAGTTCATGTTTCATGATTCACATGTTATTAAGAATGAGATATTTTAAATCCATCTACCTTTTCGTTGGAGTTATCTTGTGTCATGTTTCACCTAAAGCCTTTCCTATGGACTGTTGCTATTTATGGTGCTCATAAATGACCCAAGTTCTTCATCTATCCTCCCGGTGAAATAGCTTTCTCGTCTCCTTGTTCATACCAATCCAATTCTTTTTCCGTGAGTGGCAGGTTGTCACCTCATAATTTGAGATGTATTCCATAAGACCATATCAAGCTTATCCTTTTCGTTGTTGGGTTTCCAACAACTCCGTTCGACCCTTCTCCTAAAGATGCCTTTTCTAGCTCTTTTGTGGCAGAAGTTGGCATTTTCTTCTCCATTCTCCTATTTCAATTATCCATCTTCTATCCTTTCGTTCCGGAGGCATTGTGTTGTTGCTCTCTTCAACCCTTCTTCTTGTTCTTGTCAGGACCTTGTTCTTTTCATGCTTATCCATTTAACCGGAGTGTCACGTCCTCTTTTCAAGTATCCTCTCATCTTGTTAAGATCATGTTCAATTCCTTCCATTTCCAACCGGAGTGTTGTCGTATTTGATCTTTATCGTTCCATGTGCTCCTTCTTTCAACCAGAGTGTTTGCATGTGCTTCTGGTTCATTGCAACCTTTATTCTTATGTCTTTCAACCTACAAGGTTCTAGTATTGATCCTTGTTCCTCTTTTCTAACGAAGTGTTTTCAAATTCGTTCATCTTTGTTGTAATATTTCTTTCAATGGCTTATCCTTTTCAAGGTTCTTTGGTTTCACTCGTTTGTCAAAGAAGCAACTTAGTTTTACCTCTTCTCTTTCTCTTCCGTTTTCCCTCCGGTGCCATCCTAGATCTCGAGACGAGATCCTCTCGTAGTGGTGGAGTGTTGTGACGCCCCGACACCGATGTGCCAGGTGTCTTCCAGTTATTCGCTGTTGTTGCCTTGTCATTTGCTTGCGTGTCATGCATTTCTTATCGTGTCATCATGTGCATTTCATTTGCATACATGTTCATCTCATGCATCCGAGCATTTTCCCTATTGTCCGTTTTGCATTCCGGTGTTCCTATGTAATCCGGTGTCCCTTTCTACCTCTTTTCGTGTGCGGGTGTTAAACGTTTTCGGATTGGACCGAGACTTGTCATGCGGCCTTGGTTTACTACCGGTAGACCGCCTGTCAAGTTTCGTGCCATTTGGACTTCGTTTGATACTCCAACGGTTAACCGAGGGACCGAAAAGGACTCGTGCGTGTTGCAGCCCAACACCCCTTCAAAGTGGCCCAAAACCCACCAAAACCCCTTCTATCATCTAGGCCGTTCGATCATGATCACGTGGCCGCAAACCGTGCTCAATTTGGACACTCCTAGCTCCCTCTACCTATAAATATGTGTCCCTCCCGGAATTTTCGCGCAGATGAACCCTAACCTCCTCCTTCGTGCGCCGCCGGACATTTCGTCCCGCGCCGTTGGACATGTCCGCTACCACCGCCACGTCGCTCCGGCCAATAGGAGCCCGCCACGTCAGCCCCGCACCAGCCAATCCTGCAGCGCCACTTGGCACCGCCGCCTCCCTCCGCCGTGCGGGACCGCGGCGCCCAGATCTGGCCCGCCTGGGCCCGAGTCGCCGCCGCCCGAGACGCGCCTGCCCCCCCCCCCCCCCCCCCCCCCCCCCCCCCCCCGCCCGACTCCTCACCGCGCTCGCCTCGACGGCCGCCGTCAGCGCCCCGCCGCCTCGCTCTTTGCCAGTCGCCGCTCGCTGCCCCGCCGCCTTTGCCGCCCCACCTCGCCGCCAGCGAGCTCCACCGCGGCGCCCCCTCGCCGCTCGAGCCGGCCTCGTCACGTCCAGCCACCGCCGGCGCCGCCCCCGTCCTCCTCTGGCCACCGGAGCTCCGGCCACCTCGCCCCCAGCTCCGGCCTCCTTCTCTGGCGACGACGAACGACTCCGGTGAACAATGGCCGTGAGATCCCGATCTAGATCTGGACGAACTCGGTTGACTTTCTCCCCGAAACCCTATTTTTTGCAATCTTTGACGCATCATAACTTACTCACCGTTGCTCCGATTCGTGCGTGTAGCATATCAAAATGTTCGTCTCGACGAGTACTCCATTTAATCCCACTGCATCATTTTCATTTGAGCTCATCTTGATGCCCGAAATGCTGTTGGAAGAGGGCTATGTGATGTTAGTTTCAGTTTATTATCAGCATATGCACTTTTGTCATTTTTGCCATGATTAATGTGTGCATGCTATGATCCTGAGCTCTACATGTGTTTTGAAGTATGCCATGCCATCTTTACAGGGGTGTATGCCATGTATTTTTGTGATCTCTGTGGTGACTAGCACAAACATGCAAAGTAGCTTACTTAATGTTGCTGATTCCAGGGACTTCGAAATATTCTAAGTTATTGCCCTATCCTTATTTTTATGCCATATGTTCATGTTGATACCTAGTGATCCGTGCCTCTTTTGAGCATGATCAGTAAGGATGTTTTGTAGATATTGTGGTGCTCTATCCATCCATGTATTTATGTCTTTATTTGCATTTATGGAGCAATCTAGCTTGAGTCAATCAAGCTCTACTTTTGCTATAAAATGTTCCTGGCAGATTGTTAACATGTTAAGCAATTTTGCTGAGCTTGTTGTAGTTGATCCGTGCATGCTATGTTGTTGTTCTTGCCATGTCTAGCTTCCATGCCATGTCTACTTGATGGGTGTATGCTTAGTTTGTCATGCAATGCCTCGTGGTGAGTGCATCAAGCTCGTAAACATGCCTACTTGATGTCTGTTTTGCATGTCCAGTTGTTCACTAAGTCTGAATCTGTTAATGATAATTGCTATGTTCACATGCTTGCAATTGTATTTTCTGATCCCTTTTGGCTTATGGTCAGTAAGGGACTTTTGTTGTATGCTTTGATTATCTTCATGCCATGCCTTGCTTTGCCATGATATGTTCCTGTAGCATGTTGTTTTCGTGCACCAAACATTGCTTCCTGATGTTAAATTCCTGGCATGTTGTTTATTTCACTAAGTCTGTAACCTGTTATCGTTTGCACTTTTGCCATGCTTGTTTGAACCTGCTAGTGGGTGAATTAGCCGTAGCTCAGTGTTCATCGTTTTTCAAGCATCTTGAGTGGATCCCTGCCATGTATTTTGTTGCTATGTTAGAGTGTTGTAGCATGTTGTTCTCGATGCATTTAGATGGTCTCGTGCTGTTAATCGCAGACCAGTGCCATATTTGTTTTGCTTATCATTTCCAAACCGTGCATCCGATTCCGGCGATCTTTATATCGATTTCAACCGAAATCAAATCCTCTTTCCAGCGGCACTCTTGGTTTTCCATGTTGAGTCCAGGTTCAATCATTCCTTTCCAAATCATACATATGCATCACATATCGCATCCCGCATATCATGCCATGTTTTGCATCATGTTGCTTGTGCATTGCACGTGGTTGATTGTGTCTCCCTTTCCTTGTTGTTCTTGCTTGGGTAGAGCCGGGAGACAAGTTCATGTTCGAGGAGCCCGTTGAGTACATTTATGAGGTTCAAGCCTTCGTCTTCTTGGAGAACTTTGCAGGCAAGATGACCATACCCTCGAAATCACTTCTATCTTTGCTTGCTAGTTGCTCGCTCTTTTGCTATGACTATGCTGCGATTCCTACCACTTGCTTATCATGCCTCCCATATTGTTAAGCCAAGCCTCTAACCCACCTTTGCCTAGCAAACCGTTGTTTGGCTATGTTACCGCTTTGCTCAGCCCTCTTATAACGTTGTTAGTTGCAGGTGAAGATTGGAGTTTGTTCCTTGTTGGAACATGGATATTTTGTTGGGATATCACAATATCTCTTATTTAATTAATGCATCTATATACTTGGTAGAGGGTGGAAGGCTCGGCCTTATGCTTGGTGTTTTGTTTCACTCTTGCCGCCCTAGTTTCTGTCATATCGGTGTTATGTTCCCGGATTTTGCGTTCCTTACACGGTTGGGTTGTAATGGGAACCCCTTGACAGTTCGCCTTGAATAAAACTCCTCCAGCAAGGCCCAACCTTGGTTTTACCATTCGCCACCTAGCCTCTTTTTCCCTTGGGTTAGGCCAGCCCAAGGGTCATCTTTATTTTAACCCCCCCCCCGGGCCAGTGCTTGTCTAAGTGTTGGTCCGAAACAGAGCCACTTGCGGCGCCACCTCAGGGAAACTTGAGGGCTGGTTTTAGCTGTACGTAGTGTTCATCCCGTGTTGCCCTGAGAACGAGATATGTGCAGCTCCTATCAGGATGTCGGTGCATCGGGCGGTCTTACTGGACTTGTTTTACCATTGTCGAGGATGTCTTGTAACCGGGACGCCGAGTCTGATCGGATTGTCTTGGGAGAAGGAATATCCTTCGTTGACCGTGAGAGCTTGTGATGGTCTAAGTTGGGACACCCCTGTAGGGTATGATCATTCAAAAGCCGTGCCCGCGGTTATGGGAAGATGGGAATTTGTTAGTGTCCAGTTGTAGAAAACCTGAAACTTATCTCAATTAAAAAGCATCAACCGCGTGTGTAACCGTGATGGTCTCTTCTCGGCGGGGTCCGGGAAGTGAACACGGTGTTGGAATTATGCTTGACGTAGGTTGTTCTAGGATCACTTCTTGATCATAGATTCTCGATCGTGCTTTTGCCTTCTCTTCTCACTCTCATTTGCGTATGTTAGCCACCAAATATGCTAGTCGCTTGGTGCAGCTGCACCTCATACCTTTTACCCTTACCTATAAGCTTAAATAGTCTTGATCGCGAGGGTGTGAGATTGCTGAGTCCTCGTTACTCACAGATACTTACAAAACCAGTTTGCAGGTGTCGATGAAATCTTGCAGGTGATGCAACCAAGCTCAAGGAGGAGCTAGTTGAAGACCGTGTTCGTCTTGTTGTTCCGATTCTTAGTTGATCAGCAGTGGAGCCCAGTTGGGACGATCGGGGATCTGTGTAGAATTTGGGGTAGTCTTCTTTTATTTTCGGTTCCGTAGTCAGACCTTGTGTGTATCTGGTTGATGTAATGCTTTATTCATGTATTGTGTGAAGTGGCGATTGTAAGCCAACTATGTATCTCTTTCCCTTATGTATTACATGGGTTGTGTGAAGATTAACTCACTTGCGACATTGCTTTCAATGCGGTTATGCCTCTAAGTCGTGCTTCGACACGTGGGAGATATAGTCGCATCGAGGGCGTTACAAGTCACGATCAAGCAGGTGGCCTCCTAAGGTCGTTTATATCAGATGATGAAGAAGACATGTCATTTTATCTGGAGCGATGCTGCCAATGAGGCATTTGAGGCGCTTAAGAAACAACTAGGTGAGCCGCCCATCCTTGTGGCTCCAGTTGACAAGGAACCCTGTGCAACTATTGGTCGGCCTGTTAGTGTGGCGATAGTTATGGAGCGCTAGGAGGTGGGTAAGGAGTACCCTGTGCAACGGCCGGCTTATTATGTCAGTGAGGTGTTGATTGTATCCAAGCAACGATATCCACATTGGCAGAAATTGGTGTATGGGGTGTTCATGGCAAGTCGTAAGATGAAGCATTATTTTCTTGGTCACCCTATTACTATGGTCAGTTCTGCACCTTTGGGGTATATTATTCAGAACCGCGAAGCTACTGGCCGGGTGGCTAAGTGGGCAATTGAACTTGGGCCTCATGGTTTGAAATATGTGCCAAGGATAGCCATCAAATCTCAAGCTTTGGGGAATTTCATTAATGACTGGACCGAGTTGCAGACACCTCAGGAGAAGCCTGACAACACGTATTGGACAATCCACTTTGATGGGTCCAGGCAATTGGAAGGCTCGGGGGCTAGAGTTATTTTGTCTTCCCCATGAGGTGATAAATCATGTTATGTGTTGAGGCTAATGTTTCCTTGTACTAATAATGCAGCTGAGTATGAAGCTTTACTCCATGGCCTTCGTATGGCCAAAGAGATAAATTTAAGCCCGGTCAGGTGTCTTGGCGACTCAGATCTTGTAGCTCGGCAAGTTTCTGGCAAGTGGGATTCTAAAGACCCACTCATGGCGGCTTATCGCCAGGCGGTTGATACTATTGCTGGCCATTTTCAGGGTATTAAGTGGATCACCTTGACAGACGAAAGAATGAGGCGGCTGATGCCTTAAGCCGACTTGGGTCTCAACGTATGTCGGTGCCTCCTAATGTGTTCTTAGATGTGCTACACAATCCCTCTGTCAAATTACCGTCTGAAGAAGACCTTGCTATTACTGACCCGGAGGCGCAATTGGTGGTGGCTCTTCACACTATTCCAGATTGGACCTTTCCTTATCTGGCTTATATGACCCGAGGCGAGTTACCAGAGGATGAAACTTGGGCAAGACAGATAACCCAGTGGTCTAAGTCTATGACTATCATCAACGGCGAGTTGCACCACTGTAGTGTGACAGGGGTATTCGAACGTTGTGTTTCTCCTGAAGAGAGCAATGAAATTTTATGAGAGATTCATGAAGGTGATTGTGGTCATCAGGCCGACTCAAAATCTTTAGTGGCTAAGGAGTTTCTTCATGGGTTTTATTGAATGACGACTCATGCCGATGCGGAAGATATCGTCAGTAAGTGTGACGGATGTCAGAAATTTTCTCGACGAGCTCATGTGTCGGCTCAAGAGTTACAGATGATTCCAATAACTTGGTTGTTTGCAGTCTGAGGGCTTGATATGGTTAGACCTTTCAAGAGGTCTAAGGATAAGAAGACCCACCTTTTGGTGGCGGTTGACAAATTTACCAAGTGGGTAGAAGTGGAGCCAGTTAGCAAGTGTGATGCAGCGACTGCAGTTCGGTTTGTTAAAAAGATGATCTTCCGCTTTGGTTACCCTCATATATTATCACTGATAATGGCACTAATTTGTCTAAAGGTGCTATGAAGGAGTTCTGTCAAAGAGAGTATATTCGTCTTGATGTTTCTTCTGTGGCTCATGCACGGTCTAATGGTCAGGCGGAAAGGGCTAACCAGGAGATTTTGAGAGGCATCAAGCCCCGGCTTATGGTTCTTCTGGAATGAACGTCGGGTTGCTGGGCTGAGTTACCTTCAGTACTTTGGAGTATCAATACTACCCCCAACAGGTCAGCAGGCTATACGCCTTTCTTCATGGTCTATGGTGTAGAGGCGGTTCTCCCAAGTGACATCCGTCATGACTCGCTGTCGTTGTCAAAACCGGCGGATCTTGGGTAGGGGGTCCCGAACTGTGCATCGAGGGTCGATAGTAACAGGAGACAGGGGACACGATGTTTACCCAGGTTCGGGCCCTCTCTATGGAGGTAATACCCTACTTCCTGCTTGATTGATCTTGACGAATACGAGTATTACAAGAGTTGATCTACCACGAGATCGTAATGGGTAAAACCCTAGAAGTCTAGACTATGTGATTATGATTGTCTCTACGGACTAAACCCTCCGGTTTATATTGACACGGAGGGGACTAGGGTTGTACAAATTTGGTTACACAGAAAGGAATCTTCATATCCGAATGCCAAACTTGCCATCCACGCCAAGGAGAGTCCCATCCAGACACGGGTGAGAGTCTTAGGTCTTGTATCTTCATAGCCAATCAGTCCGGCCCATGTCCAATAGGCCGGACGGCCAAGGACCCCTTAGTCCAGGACTCCCTCACTCGCCATGAGTGGCGGCTTATGTGGAAACTGATAATGAGACGACACAACAGAATGCACTTGATGCTTTGGATGAAGAACGTGACCTTGCGGTGGCTCGTTTGGAAATATACTAGCAAGACTTGCATCGCTATCATAGCCGTGGAGTCAAGACTCGAGCATTTCAAGAAGGCGACTTGGTGCTCCGGGTGATTCAAGATCAGAAAAATATGCACAAGTTATCCCCACCTTGGGAAGGACCTTTCGTGGTCAGTAAGAATCTTAATAATGGCTCATATTATCTCATTGATATACATGAGCACAAGAAGTCACACACCTCTGAACAGGACACCAACAGGCCGTGGAATATTGCTCATCTTCGTCCTTACTATACTTGAGCCCCTGGCTCTCCCCATTGTACATACTTTTGTTGATGTATATATCTTTTTATGATTAATATAATAAAGCTGACATCCCTACAAAGTCAGGCCTCTGTCGTTTCATTTCTGTGTATCTAAGTCTTTATTAATTGGTCATAAGGTCACTTGGGGGCTTCCAACCCACCGGGTTTACCTTTCATACCCACTTGACCGGCCTGAGTCACCATATTATGAGTTACACCTGCATGTTTGCAACTTGCTACTCTGCCAAGTGACCCACTGAACTCTTAACACTCAATCTTTTTAAGACCCTAAACTTGTTAAGGTTAAAACGATGGCTTGTGTCACGTGAGAATCAGCTTACAATGAGCTAGGATAAACTCAATGGCTGTGCGGCCTTGAAAGCACAAGGCCTGTGAGCCAACTTGTTTGGTCGTGTTTTGGAAAACCGGCCCAACAATTATTTGAGATTTTTTGTATCTCTCTTTTGATTTCTTTGGAATTGTTTATCTTAAGATTTTATTGTTGTGCAAATTTTGACTATCTGAGTCGTGAGGCTGCGGATTATATGGGTCATGTTTGAGTATTTTTATGTTATAACCCTCCCTCGCTTTGGACTATAAAGTCACCAGTATATTTTGGTTTGCACAGTTGAGGTCATGAGACTGCAAGTCATTGGGTTGTCACCCGCACTGGCTGTTAATTTTTAAGCTGCCGGCATGATTCGACTCTACAGGTATGTTTTCAACTATTATATGAGACTACGAGTCTTCGGGTTTGGTAACCCGCCCTGGCTTTTGACCTTATGTCGCCAGTATGTTTTGGCTTGAATAGCCTTGATTATAGACTTTTTAGTGGTCATATAAGGCTACATCTTTTCGGGTTGTCACCTGCCCTTGACCTTAAGTCGCCAGGACATATGTTGTTTAAACTTTTTGCAGGACATGCAAAACTTCAAATGAAAATAAGAGTACTTGTATGGCTCATATGTATGATCACATTAGGCCTGTCATAAAGATTAAACTGGCGGATCAAAACTCAAGATTGACATGCACGAAGGCATGACATGGCAGATCATTGTTTTACACTACCCTATTACAAGGCTTTATGTTGAGCTAAAAAAGGTTTGAATCAAGTGTTTCTGGAGAGCACTCCCCTAACCCGGCCTGAGAGCCGCCTGGATCATCAGTGTTATGATTAGTTGTCTTCCTGCCGCCTTGAAGATTGTGGGTCATCCTGCATTGGCTCTTCCTCGTCGATCATCTAAAGATGAGACGTTGTCCAGTCGATGCCCGTTAAAGCTTTGAATGTGGCCTCATCATTTAGTATAATGGAATGATCAACATCAGGAGCAAAAATATGCTTACGCCGATGTCGGTGTTCTGGGAAACAGGGTACCCAGACCTGCTTGCCTGCTGCCCACAGCGTGGCTCCATCGACGGCCAGGTACGGCCCATCTTCGGCATCGACAATACAAGACCCTCGCGAGGCGGACGACGCCAAGACCTTCAGAGGGAGCAGCTGAAGGAAATATGATACAGAGGCAATAATAAAGATGTTATTTATATTTCCTTATATCATGATAAATGTTTATTATTCATGCTAGAATTGTATTAACCGGAAACTTAGTACATGTGTGAAGTCATAGAGAAACTGAGTGTCACTAGTATGCCTCTACTTGACTAGCTCATTAATCAAAGATGGTTAAGTTTCCTAACCATAGATATGAGTTGTCATTTGATTAATGGGATCAGATCATTAGATAATTATGTGATTGACTTGACCCATCCGTTAGCTTAGCATGATGATCGTTTAGTTTGTTGCTATTGCTTTCTTCATAACTTATACATGTTCCTATGACTATGAGATTATGCAACTCCCGAATACCAGAGGAACACTTAATGTGCTATCAAACGTCACAACATAACTGGGTGACTATAAAGATGCTCTACAGGTGTCTCCGATGGTGTTTGTTGAGTTGGCATAGATCGAGATTAGGATTTGTCACTCCATGTATCGGAGAGGTATCTCTAGGCCCTCTCGGTAATGCACATAACTATAAGCCTTGCAAGCAGTGTGACTAATGAGTTAGTTATGGGATGTTGCATTACGGAACAGGTAAAGAAACTTGTCGGTAACGAGATTGAACTAGGTATTGAGATACCGACGGTCGAATCTCAGGCAAGTAACATACCGATGACAAAGGGAACAACGTATGTTTTTATGCAGTTTGACCGATAAATATCTTCGTAGAATATGTAGGAACCAATATGAGCATCCAGGTTCCGCTATTGGTTATTGACCAGAAGTGAGTCTCGGTCATGTCTACATAGTTCTCGAACCCATAGGGTCTGCACGCTTAACGTTCGATGACGATCGGTATTATGAGTTTATGTGTTTTGATGTACCGAAGGTAGTTCAAAGTCCCGGATGTGATCACGGACATGAAGAGGAGTCTCAAAATGGTCGAGACATAAAGATTCATATACTGGACGACTATATTCGGACACCGGAAATGTTCCGGAGAAGTTTCCGATAAAACCAGAGTGCCGGAGGGTTACCGGAACCCCCAGAGGGAACTAATTGGCCTCATGGGCCTTAGTGGAGAGAGAGAGGGGCGGCTAGGGCAGGCTGCACGCCCCCTCCCCCTTGGGTACGAATTGGACTAGGGAAGGGGGGCGGCGCCCCCCTTTCCTTCTCCCTCTCTCCCTCTCCTTCCTCCCCCTCTCTTCCTTGTTGGGAACCTACTAGGAATATGATTGCTATTCCTAGTAGGAATCCTACTTGGGGCGCCCCCCTATAGGGCCGGCTGGCCTCCCCCTTGCTCCATTATATACGGGGGCAGGGGGACACCCTAGAACACACAAGTTGATTGTTTAGCCGTGTGTGGTGCACCCTCCACATATTTCCACCTCGGTCATATCGTTGTAGTGCTTAGGTGAAGCCCTGCGTCGGTAACTTCATCATCACCGTCATCATGCCGTCGTGCTGACGAAACTCTCCCTCGACCTTAGCTGGATCTAGAGATCATGGGACATCACCGAGCTAAACGTGTGCAGATGGCGGAGGTGACGTACCTTCGGTGCTAGGATTGGTCGGATCGTGAAGATGTACGACTACATCAACCGTGTTGTCATAACGCTTCCGCTTTCGGTCTACGAGGGTACGTGGATAACACTCTTCCCTCTCATTGCTATACATCACCTTGATAGATCTTGCATATGCATAGGAAAATTTTGAAATAACTGCGTTCCCCAACAGTGGCATCCGAGCCAGGTCTATGCGTAGATTTTATATGCACGAGTACAACACAAAGGAGTTGCGGGCATGAGTATATACATATTGCTTGCTGTCACTAGATGATTCTTGATTCAGCAATATTGTTGGATGAAGCGGCTCACACCGACATTACGCGTATGCTTACGCGAGACTAGTTCTACCAACGTGCTTCACACATAGGTGGCTAGTGGGTGTCTGTTTCTCCAACTTTAGTTGAATCGATTTCAATGAATAGGGTTCTTTCTGAAGATCAAAAAGCAATCACTATAATATGTTGTGGTTTTGATGCGTAGGTAATAATGGTTCTTGCTAGAAGCCCGTACCAGCCACGTAAAACTTGCAACAACAAAGTAGAGGACATCTAACTTGTTTTTGCAGGGCATGTTGTGATGTGATATGGTCAAGACGTGATTATATAAATTGTTGTATGAGATGATCATGTTTTGTAAAACAGTTATCGGCAACTGGCAGGAGCCATATGGTTGTCGCTTTATTGTATGAAATGCAGTCGCCATGTAATTGCTTTACTTTATCACTAAGCGGTAGCGATAGTCGTAGAAGCAATAGTTGACGAGACGACAACGATGCTTCGATGGAGATCAAGGTGTCAATCCGGTGACGATGGTGATCATGATGGTGCTTTGGAGATAGAGATCAAAGGCACAACATGATGATGGCCATATCATATCACTTATATTTGATTGCATGTGATGTTTATCCTTTATGCATCTTATTTTTCTTAGTTCGACAGTAGAATTATAAGGTGATCTCTCACTAAATTTCAATGTACAAGTGTTCTCCCTGAGTATGCATCATTGCTACAGTTCGTCATGCCGAGACACCACGTGATGATCGGGTGTGATAAGCTCTACGTTCATATACAATGGGTGGAAGCCAGTTTTGCACACGCAGAATACTCGGGTTAAACTTGATGAGCCTAGCATATGCAGATATGGCCTCAGAACACTGAGACCGAAAGGTCGACTGTGTATCAGATAGTAGATATGATCAACATAGTGTTGTCCACCATTGGAAACTACTCCATCTCACGTGATGATCGGACATGGTTTAGTTGATATGGATCACGTGATCACTTAGAGGATTAGAGGGATGTCTATCTAAGTGGGAGTTCTTAAGTTATATGATTAATTGAACTTTAATTTATCATGAACTTAGTACCTGATAGTATTTTGCGTGTCATGTTGTTGTAGATAGATAGCCCGCGCTGTTGTTCCGTTGAATTTTAATGCGTTCCTAGAGAAAGCTAAGTTGAAAGATGATGGTAGCAACTATACGGATTGGGTCCGTAACTTGAGGATTATCCTCATTGCTGCACAGAAGAATTACGTCCTGGAAGCACCGTTGGGTGACAAACCTGCTGCAGATTATACTGACGATGTTAAGAATGTCTACAAAAGCAAAGCTGATGACTACTCGATAGTTCAGTGTGCCATGCTTTATGGCTTAGAACCGGGACTTCAATGACGTTTTGAACATCATGGAGCATATGAGATGTTCAATGAAGTCTCCAATAAGTTCTACAGCTGCAATATGGAGGAGAATAGTTCCGTCAGTGAACATATACTCAGAATGTCTGGGTACCACAACCACTTGACTCAGCTGGGAGTTAATCTTCCTGATGATAGTGTCATTGACAGAATTCTTCAATCACTGCCACCAAGCTAAAAGAGCTTTGTGATGAACTATAATATGCAAGGGATGGATAAGACAATTCCCGAGCTCTTCGCAATGCTAAAGGCTGCGGATGTAGAAATCAAGAAGGAGCATTAAGTGTTGATGGTCAACAAGACCACCAGTTTCAAGAAGAAGGGCAAAGGGAAGAAGGGAAGCATCAAGAAGAACAGCACGCAAGTTGCTGCTCAAGTGAAGAAGCCCAAGTCTGGACCTAAGCCTGAGACTGGGTGCTTCTACTGCAAAGGGACTAGTCACTGGAGCGGAACTGCCCCAAGTATTTGGCGGATAAGAAGGATGGCAAAGTGAAAGTGATGCGTAGCATCCCACGATCATCCCCATGGACGTACCTACACCTCCAATGACACCACTTGGACCAATGACAGGAGCCAGAGCCAAGGCTATCTAAGATAAGGTGAACTCTCTCCTCTCCGAACTTCCACTTTCTATGCATGAGACATGGCTACTACCTAAGTCCGAGTTGTTGTGCATGATTAGGTACCAAGAGGACCCTCCCGAGGATGCACATGAAGATGTACAAGTCCCCAAGTTCACAGATGAAGAGGAACGCTGAGAGGAGAAGAAGGCAGCTCCAAGACCCAGACATCCGGCCCCAACCCCGGACATCCGGCCGCTGGAGACCTCGACCACAAAAGCCTACCAGCCGCCGCGCATCTACAGGCCCCGGACATCCGTCCCCAGCCCGGACATCCGGCCCGGCCCGGAAATCTGGCCTCGAGCCCGGATATACGGACACCACCTACTTGAGAGCGACATGGCCAGCTTCACCGGCTCGTACATCCGGCCTCCACAGCCCAGACATTCGGCCCGACGCCCAGACGTCCGGCCTCCCCTGTCTGCGCACAGTGTAAGGGCCGAGGCCTGTGTATCCCTTCGCCCCCCTAGACTATATATAATATTCTCCTACCTACATTTTAGGGTTAGCATTGGTTTAGCTCATTTTAGAGATAGAGCATTGCTCATCCACATCGGACCTACTCCACGAGAGAGACCGCGGCCCCTCTTCGGAGAAGATCCCTTTGGATTCAAGACCTCCTTGTGGAGAAGAACATCAAGACCTCCTCACAGAGAAGACCGGCTACCTTTGCATCGTCCTTAGTTGTCCGTAGATCATGTGATCTCTTATGTACCCGAGGATCTAGCACATGTGTGACTATTTTGTGTTGGTTTAGTGATTTTCCCGTGTTGCCCCTTGTTTTCCCCCTTGTGTTCTTCATGTTCATCGTGGGATCCGCTTCTTTCGTGAAAGATCGGACTATTAGAGTTCTACCCTACATCATCTTGGTATTTAGAGCCACGTTGATCACGATTTTGGAGCCTCCCAATTGTGTTTCTAGCCTAGTTTTTGTTGATTTTGTCCCTAATTCGAAAATTTCCCCACAAAAATGGCCACAATTTTTTTGTGATTTGTTGGTGCGATGAAGTTTTGTTGGATTTGATCCGCGGATTTCGTGTGTTGCAAGTAGATCTAGCTTTCCATCCACTCTTCCCCAATTTCCATCCACAAATTCCTCCGATTTTTGCCCGGATTTGACCTCTCCACGCGGTGTTCATCACATTCGTCCCCGGATCTCGAGCCCGGACATCCGGCACCCCGGACATCCGGCCATCAAGCCCGGACATTCGGCCCCTGGCAGCATCACTTCCTCTCCACCGCCCGTTTTCCTCCCATATTTCGCCAAATTTTGTTCCGGTGCCCACATATACTTCCGCATACCACCACCACTTCAGCATAACACCACCATATACCACATACACAACCACCGCTTACCAACAGCTACTCCGACAATTTTGGTCCAATTTTGCTTTGAGAATTTGAGTTGCGGTTCCGTGTCCTACTTGTGTTTCGGCTATTTAGGTACGGTTCGACATCAACATCGCCTCCGCTCATCTTCGCCACAGACGTGTCATCAACAACGACCACCTCGACTACATCTTGGTATTTGCGCCACCATTTTGACACCATACCATACACAAGAAATGGTAACCTCACCTTGGTATTGGACATATCATTCTTGCCATTACATTGATAGCCATCGTAGCCTTACTCCTTTGCGTCGCTTACCCATCGAGACTAGCTTTTGAGTATTGCCGGCAATGAGACTTGTGCACATTAGTGATCATACTTCCCATAGCATACATACATAAGTTTTGTATATCTTGGTATCATCTCTTGTGTCACAAGGTTGTCATTGCATACACAATTGCTATCCTGGTTCGTGAAGCATTGCATGAGAAAAGAGCTCAAACAACAAAGAGCCAAACAAGCTTTTAAGCAAAAGGGAGAGATAAGCAAAGAGCTTTTAAAGCAAGAACCATAGCATCATACAACATTAAGATTGTCATATTAGCTCATCTTGGATCATCTCATAGAAACACCTTGCATAGAGCATACTTGGGATAGAAGTCGTTGCATTTTTGCTTAGTAGGTTGTGCACAAGTCTTTGTATCCGCCTATTGTGCAATCGTGCTAGAGTCTCTCTAGTATTGTGCAACAAGAGCATTTTTGTGGATTCCACATTTTGTCTCATCCTTGGTTGCACGACCCCACTTATCTTTTTGCGTTGTGTTTCCGTGTACCTTATCTTGCTTGGTCTACTTGTTGCATTGCGAACTTGCGAATCTTTTCCAGCATTATTGAAGCTCACTTCCAATTGCATTAAATTTTGTGCCACCATCCTAACCAAGCTCCACCATAAGATTTTACTTGTGTAGGTGTGAGAAACCAACAAGAATTGGTACCAATTGTGTTATTTCCTTGTCCACATTGGAGTGATCATTGATCCACTTTCAACTTCGGTCAAGGTACATTTGGTATTCGTTCTTCTCTTTCTACCACTAACATTTTTCTCTTGGAATGGTGGATAGGCCAAGTACTTCTACCAACCCACTCTTCATTGAGCACGACGACGATATGAACTCCTATGTCACCAAGAGCCACCTCTTTGGTGCACAACGTGCTTTGCATCAAGAGCAACAAGCAATGAGTGAATGCATTGACAACCTCGCCGTTGACTTGCGACTCTTCGAGCAACGTACAAGGAACTACTTCGACCACAAGCTCGATGATCACAAGAAAGAGAACGATGCAAGAATGGACGAGATTCGCGCTTTGTTGCTCAACCGCTCTTCTTCCACTTCGTCTTCATCAAGAAGGAGCCGCTCAAGTCGACACTCCGACTTCACCCTCTCCGGCTCAAGTACACCGACATCGAACACTCTTCGACGTGCCGTGTGCAATGATCCTCAAGCAAGCCTCAATCCTCTACGTGACACTAACTCTCAAGAGCACCGAAAACGTCAAACCCAAGAGGCTTTTGCGCTAGCACGAGAACGGCATCAACAACGCCAACATGAAGCGGAAGAGCGAGTGTGTCTACACCAAGAAGCACAAGATGCCGAGGCACAACGTCAAGAGCAAAAATTGTGAGATGCTCAAGCACTTGAGGTGCAACAAGCCCTCCAAGATGCAAGTCAAGCCATAGCCAAGCGAGGCCAAAAAGCTCGTGAACATGAAGAAGCACTTCGCGAAGAAGCTAATGAAAGAAGATTTCAAGCTCGCGTGGATCGTAAAGTTACTCAAGTTCCTCCCCGAGCTCGACAAGCTCCTCCACAAGCTCGCCAAGAACATCAAGTTCATCAAGAGCATGAATACAATGGAAATCCTCCACGACAAGAGCAACATGAGGTTGACAACCCTCCTCACCGAGAGCAACACGAGTTTGACAATCATCAACAACATGGGCGTCATCATCCCCGACCCCAACACAATGAAGAGGAACGCTACGACAAGCTCAAGTTCACCATGCCCAAGTTCAAAGCAACGATCCCGAAGAGTATCTTTATGGGCATTGAAGGTCGAAAAAATCTTCTGTTTGCACAACTATGAAGAAGAGAAGAAGATCGCAATGGCATCCCTTGAGTCCCAAGACTATGTCCTCATTTGGTGGGAACAAGTTCTCAAGCGCCGAGAGGCATGAGGTGAACCATCCATCACTACTTGGGCAAAATGAAGGATTTCATGAGACCTCGCTTCATGCCTACCTACTACAACCGCGACCTCTTCAAGAAACTCCAACTACTCAAGCAAGGTACCAAAAGCGTTGAAGAGTACTACAAGGAGATGGAGATTGCCATGATACGAGCCAATTCCATGGAAGATGATGAGAAAACTATGGCACGTTTCTTGAATGGACTCGACCATCCTATCAAGAAGATCACCGACTTCCAACCATACTCGAATCTCATCGAGCTAGTGCATCAAGCTACCAAAGCGGAATGCCAAGTGCAAGACGATTACAAGTATGCCAAGTTCTCATCCAATTCATATAGCTTCTCCAACACCCAAGCTTCAACAACTCCAACACCATCTACCAAGCCTTCTACAAGCAACGTTGACAAGTCGAGTTACAAGAAAGCTTCGTCAACTCCAAGCAATCCTCCTACTACAAGCAATTTCAAGCCGAGAGCTTCATCATCCTCAACCCGAACCGATGAGACCGTCAAGACAAGTTCCTTCAAATGCTTCACATGCGGAGGCCGAGGCGACAAGTCCTATGAGTGCACCAACAAGCGGACCATGATCCTCAACGATGATGAAACTTATGACTCAATGAGTGAAGGAGAAATTGATGCTCTTGAGGAAGTCGCCATGCACCGGCAAGTGAATGATGAAGAGGAACAAGTCTTTTTTGATGAAGATTCAAGTCCCGCACTTGTTGTCTCCAAGGTCTTGACTCTCCAACATCACCAAGAAGAAGACCAACAACGCCACATCTTTCATACCAAGGCCGGCATCAATGGACAATCCGTCAAGGTCATCATCCATGGAGGGAGTTGTCATAATCTCGCAAGTGAAGAACTTTGCTCCAAGATCCAATTGCCCAAGATGAAGCACCGACATCCTTACAAAGTTCAATGGTTTAGCGACTCCGACACTATCCAAGTCAAGCATTGAGTACAAGTCTCCTTCAAAATTGGCACCTACGAAGACACTTTGAAGTGCGACGTCGTTCCAATGACCGCTTGCCACCTTCTCCTTGGACGCCCATGGCAATTTGATAGAGGTGTCATCCACAACGGCTGAATGAACCACTACATCTTCAAGATGAAAGGAAAGGAGTACGTACTTCGTCCCATGTCTCCCAGCCAAGTGATCGCTGACAAGCAAGCCACCCATCGTGGAGAGCATAGAGAGAGACCAAGCCACCAAAAAGAGAGTGAGCACCACAAGCCCAAATCGAGCGCCTCCCCGATGAACAAAAAGAAAAACTTGGTCCTATTTGCCACCAAAAGTGAGATAAGAGGAGTGTGTGAGAACCCATCTAGTGTCCTACACTATGTCCTTTTGTGCAAGGACAATGAAACACAAGCTAACACCTCACACACTCTACCTTTAGTGTTATCTTCTCTTTTACAGGAATTTCACGATGTTTTCCCCGACGAGCTGCCTCCGGGACTACCTCCACTACAAGGCATTGAGCACCGCATCGACCTCATCCCCGGAGCACCTCTTTCGAACAAATCTCCTTACCACGTTAACCCCGAAGAAACCAAAGAAATACAAAGGCAAGTAAAGCATCTCATAGACCATGGACATGTGCGTGAAAGTTTGAGCCCTTGTGCCGTCCCGGTCATTCTTGTGCCAAAACGAGATGGTAGCTTTCGCATGTGCTCCGATTGTAGACCAATCAATGCTATCACCGTTCGTTATAGGTATCCCATTCCACACCTTGACGATATGCTTGATGAACTTAGTGGTGCCACTATCTTTTCAAAAATTGATCTTAAGAGTGGTTACTATGAAATATGCATACAAGAGGGTGATGAATGGAAAACTGCTTTCAAAACCATGTTTGGCTTGTATGAGTGGTTAGTCATGCCTATGGGTCTATCGGAAGCACCGGGTACTTTTATGCGTCTTATGAATCATGTCTGTTGCCCTTACACTGGTGTGTTTGTTGTGGTCTACTTTGATGATATCCTTGTTTTTAGCAAGTCTCTCAAAGAGCATGTCACCCATGTCCGAACCGTTTTAAAAACTCTTTGAAAAGATCATCTCTATGCTAATATGGAGAAATGCCTTTTTGGCATTGATAAGCTTGTTTTCTTGGGTTTTGTTGTTTCTTCTAAGGGTGTTCATGTAGATGAGTCCAAGATCAATGCTATTAAGACTTGGCCACAACGAACCAACTTGCAACAAGTGCGTAGCTTTCTTGGCCTTGCGGGTTTCTATCGTTGCTTTGTGAAAGATTTTAGCACCATTTCTTCTCCTTTGCATGCTTTGAGCAAGAAGAATGTGCCTTTTGTTTGGGGACCATCCCAAGATACCACTTTCAATGAGCTTAAGAATTTGCTTACTCATGCTCTCGTGCTTGCATTACCCAACTTTGACAAACCCTTTGAGATTCATTGCAATGCTAGCGGTAATGGCATAGGAGGTGTGTTAACGCAAGAGAAGCGCCCCATAGCTTACTTTAGTGAGAAACTTCCTGGAGCGCAACTCAATTACCCCATCTAGGACAAAGAGCTATATGCTTTAGTCCGCGTTCTGCATGAATGGGAACACTATCTTCGCCCTCACGAATTCATCATTCATACCGATCATGAAATGCTCAAGTACCTTAAGGGCCAAACCAAGTTGAACAAGCGTCATGCTAAATGGAGTGAATTTGTTGAGTCTTTTCTTTATATCATCAAGTACATCAAAGGTAAGTAAACTGTTGTGGCGGATGGCCTTTCCCGCATATGCATGCTTGTTACTCAACTTGAGTTGAATGCCATTGGCTTTGAGCACATAAAAGACTTCTATGAGCATGATCCCACTTTTGCTACTCCTTATGCCAAATGTTCGACGCATACATGTTGGGAACGCTATTACATCAAAGATGGATATCTTATGAGAAATAACAAGCTTTGCATCCCCGAGTCTTTTCTTCGTTTGTTGCTTTTGCAGGAATCTCATGGAGGAGGCTTAATGGGACATTTTGGACGAGACAAGACGTTTGCTACGCTCTCAAAGAACTACTATTGGCCCAAGATGTTTCGTGATGTCAACCGCTTCACCAACTGTTGCTCTACATGTCGCAAAGCTAAGTCTAAAGCTCAATCCCATGGCCTTTACATGCCTCTACCAATTCCATACCAACCATGGGAAGATATTAGCATGGATTTTGTACTTGGATTGCCTAGGACTCGCAATGGAAAGGATTCGGTATTTGTCGTTGTGGACCGTTTCTCTAAGACTGCACATTTCATTCCTTGCAACAAGATAGATGATGCTTCACATGTTGCTAATCTCTTTGGTAGGGAAATATTGCATCTACATGGAGTGCCACAGATGATCGTCTCAGACCGCGACGTCAAGTTCCTTAGCTACTTTTGGAAGACCCTATGCGCCAAGCTCGGAATCAAGCTACTATTCTCCACGACGTAACATCCACAAACCGACGGCCAAACGGAGGTGACCAAGCGTACACTCTCCGCTCTACTTCGAGTACTCATCAAGAAGAACATCAAGGAGTGGGAGGAGTGTCTACCTATCGCCGAGTTCGCCTACAACCGCGCAAGACACTCAACAACTGGCAAGTCCCCCTTCGAGGTCGTCTACGGATTCATCCCTTTGTCCCCATTGGACATTCTCCCTCTACCGCTACAAGAGCGCATCAATATGGATGCAAGTGCACGTGTGAACCATCTGAAGAAGGTGCATGAGGATACAAGGCACAACATCGAGCGCCAAGTACAACGACTTGCGACCAAGCTCAACATCAACAAGCACCCCATGGTGTTCAACGTCGGAGATCTTGTGTGGCTACACCTTTGCAAGGACCGCTTCCCCAACGAATGCAAGTACAAACTTCGACAACGAGCGAATGGACCTTTCAAGGTGCTCGAACGCTACAACAACAACACCTACAAGATCGACATCCCACGCGACAAGTACTCCGTGAGCGACATCTTCAACATCAAAGATCTCTCGCCCTACCATGGTGATGAGGATTTCGATCTTAGGTCGGATCTTCCCCAAGGGCGGGGAGATGATGCAGAGCATCCCACGATCGTCCCCATGGACGTACCTACACCTCCAACGACACCACTTGGACCAATGACAAGAGCCAAGTGTCGGTGTCAAAACCGGCGGATTTCGGGTAGGGGGGACCGAACTTTGCGTCTAAGGCGGATGGTAACAGGAGGCAGGGGACACAATGTTTACCCAGGTTCGGTCCCTCTCGATGGAGGTAATACCCTACTTCCTTCTTGATTGATCTTGATGATATGAGTATTACAAGAGTTGATTTACCACGAGATTAGAGAGGCTAAACCCTAGAAGCTAGCCTATGGTATGATTGTTGTTGTCCTACGGACTAAAACCCTCCAGTTTATATAGACACCGGAGGGGCTAGGGTTACACAGAGTCGGTTACAAGGGAGGAGATCTACATATCCGAATCGCCAAGCTTGCCTTCCACGCAAAGGAGAGTCCCATCCGGACATGGGACGAAGTCTTCAATATTGTATCTTCATAGTCCAACAGTCCGGCCAAAGTATATAGTCCGGCTGTCCGAGGACCCCCTAATCCAGGACTCCCTCAGTAGCCCCTGAACCAGGCTTCGATGACGACGAGTCCGGCGCGCAGATTGTCTTCGGCATTGCAAGGCGGGTTCCTCCTCCGAATACTCCATAGAAGATTTTGATCACAAGGATAGTGTCCGGCTCTGCAAAACAAATTCCACATACCACCGTAGAGAGTATAATATTTCTACAAATCTAATCTGCTGACAATTTTTCATATCATGACATCACGCCATGGCCCTGGTCATTATTCGAACCGTTTTTCTCAACCAACTACTTCACGTATTGCGAGGCAGTTTTCTTGGCACGTCTTGTCGAAGCAGAGATCGTGTCCCCTTATCACGGGATTCTCATCAATACGGATGTGGGTAACCCAACCGCGCCATTAACCATGGCGCTTGGGGAATAAGCGAATTTACCAGGCAGGTGGGGAGGCGCATAGTTTCTTCCGCCCTTTAAAAGGGGTAAGGGTTCCACCTTTTTACCCACGCCTTCTTCTCTCCTGCCCATCCATTCTTGCGCACTCGAGCTCCAACGCCCAAGTTCGCACTTTCTCCGAAGAACCACTCCAAATATGTCCGGAGTGGGAGGCAAGTGGATAGCCTCTACCGTCCGGAAGAAGGACATCAAGAAACTTCGAGAGGCCGGGTATCTAGCCCAGAAAATCAGCCACCGTCTCCCGACGGCGGGACAGATCGTCCCTACCCCGGAACCCCACGAAAGGGTCGTATTCCTCCCTCATTTTATCCGCGGGCTAGGGTTTCCCCTCCACCCATTTGTTCGCGGCATCATGTATTATTATGGGATCGATTTTCATGATCTATTCCCCAATTCCTTCCTCAACATCTCGACATTCATTGTCGTGTGCGAGGGTTTTCTCCACATCCCGCCACACTTCGTCTTATGGTTGAAGATCTTTAATGTGAAGCCCAAGGTAGTGGGTGGTGAGCATGCTGAGTGCGGGGGCGCTATGGTGAGCAAGATGCCCAACGTCACATGGCCAATAGGTACCTTCAATGATTCCGCCAAGGAGTGGCAACAGGAGTGGTTTTACATTACTGAGCCGCGCGGCGCGAAGTGGGCCACTGCTCCCGAGTTCCGATCCGGAGCCCCTCTGCGGCTCACGTCCTGGCTCAAGAAGGGCCTGGACTTGTCTTCGTCCGACGAACTGTTGGCGCTCCAGATGCGTGTCAAGGATATGGAAGACAAGAATATCGAACTTGTCAATGTAGTCCAGGTGATGTTAGTCCGTCAGATCCTACATTGTCAACACCGGACTTGCAATCTATGGGAATTCGATCCGGCCAAGCACCACACCCTGCGAGAGCTCTTTGGCTCCTCGCACAAAGACATCTAGAAGGTCCTTTTTAAGCCCGGCAAATCATGGCCAGACTCAGCCGAGGACCGCGGGTACCAACTTTCCCGCCCTGCAAGCTCGGTAAGTTACCATACGTTTTATTCACATAACTCAAGGGAAATGCTTAATGTGTTTTACACAACTCTCCTAGGGCAGGACGAAGAAGGCAGGGCGGATCCAATGTCCGGCCCCGCTGCCCGAAGAACCGGCCGGCCCACTTCTGACGAAGATGTTGGACCCGGCGCCATACAAGGTGCCGGAGAAGAAGACCGAAAAGGAGGCCAAAAAGACCTGGGGCGGCCTTCGTCACCGTGCCCGACCCGCCACTGAAGAGGACGAGGACGAGGAAGACAAATACCCAGTAGGGGGAAGAAAAAATAGGACGGCCTCCGTACACTTGGAGGCTGAGTCGCCTAAAAGGGGAAAATTTCTTCTTCCGAAAGAATCCACTGCCATCGCCGATAGCAGCCCGATGTGGGATCCTAGGGCCCAGCCCCTAGTGAACTCGTATGTATATAAAGTCCAAACATGTTCATGTGTCCGGACCCATCATGGCATAGTATTTTGACCTGAGCCATATTTTTTGTAGTCCGACGGGGTCCCGTTCCGAACAATCCTCGTCCGAGGACTTGCTGAGCTCGGATGCTATGGAGAGCGGGACGCCTCCGAAGGCCCCTCCCGCCAAACATGTGATCAACACTGAGGCTTCGTCCCAGAAGGACTCCGTCCAAGGAGGGGCGGAGAAAATCGTGAAGGTGGCGCCTGGAGGTCAAACCTCAGGGGCCGGAGACATGGGGGAGAAGATCCCCACAGGAGTCGACGGCGGGGACCATCTTGAATTCGGCCCCCAGCCGGACACAGTTTCGGAGACCAATACGGCTCCGGAATCAAGAAGGCGGCCTTCCTCGGCTGGCTGGGCGTCCCTGTTCCACCGGCGACCTCTGTCCAACTAGAGGCGTCGGGTGCTTTATTGGTGGCGCTGAAGAGCGCCTCCATTATCGATGAACACCGTGCCCTTATGGGTGCGGTGATTGAGAAGATTCAGTCCGCTGAAAATGGACTGAATGAAGCCTGTATCGACCTTATAAGAGGTTTTGTGGTACATTTTATACGGTTTCGAAGAGTGTCATAGTATGGATAGTAGCACCTGATACATTGTCCGGTGAACGAAAGAATCAGACAGAGGATCAAATATATTTTTCGCGAGAAGACTCATTTGATGACATCTATCTCTCTTGTTTTGTAAGTAGGCGTCTGTAGCGGCTACTGCCGCTCAGACCGTGGAGGTTTCCAGACTGAATCAAAGTCTGGAGCAGGCCGAAGCGAAGCTTGGCTAGTTAAAAAGGAAATTGGAAGATCAACAAGGTATGCACAAATCTTGTTTGCGTTCAGTGCGAACGGATTTTCAGTATGATAGAATACGTGTGATGATTTGCGCCAGGCGTGATGACCAAAGTCGAGGCTCTGAAGAAGGCTGTTGTCGAGGCCGAGGAAAAGGTAGCCGCAGAGCAGGCTCTTCGTGATAAGCACAAGGTCAAGGTTGTGGAAGCTAAGCGAGAGCTCCAAGAGGCCATGAAAAAATGCGAGACCCTGGAGCAGAGTTTAACGGAGAAAGAATATGAACTCACCAGGTCTCATCATGCCGTGTGCGATGCTCGTGGGGAAACCCAAGACGCCCTGTAGGAGATCCAAGAGGCGAGGGAGATCACGGCGGGTAAGGTGTTTTTCCATGTAAAGCAAGTATTTCATAAGAAAATTATGCTTTATAATTTTAAGTTCAGATTTGTCCAGGGGTATTTGCAGAACTTCCTCGCAGCATATCGGATGCCGCCCAATTCTACTGAGCCGAAGAGGGGAATACTGTGGATAGGCTCTTCTGGTCGCAGTATCTGGCACCGAATTATCCGGTTCCTTTTACTGATCAACTGAAACAACTGATCGAACTGCATAAGTCGGCTGAACTAGCCATGAAGGATTTGATTATCCGGCTATGGCCCGCTGAGCCAATTCCAGGTAGCTACTTCGGGCACGTAAAGCGACTTGTTAGTGCCTGCCCTCGACTTGACGTCATCAAGCGGTCGGTTTGTATAGAAGGTGCACGAATGGCCTTTGCCCGCGCAAAGGTGCACTGGGGGAAGATGGATGCTGAAAAGATGATGACCGAGGGACCGCCAGAGGGAAAGGAGCACCGCAAGCCCAAATTGTATTATGAAAGTGTCCTGAAAGGACCCTGCCTTGTGGCGAAGCAATGCACCAAGGACATTGTATTTCCATGTATATAGTCATGTTGTCCTTTGTAATGTGTGAACAAGGTCATTTCTATTATTTATTGCCTATTATAAAAGTTTACCCTCCTACGCTACCGTTTTATATATTAAACCTGAGAATTGGCCAGTCGTCGGCTTCTGCCCCCTCGTAAGAAATACGGGGGTGTTCGGGATAAACCTGATCACTCTTTACCCAAGTGTTGGGTACTTTGAAGGAGGTGTTCAGCACAGCGAACCAGGCAATCAGACTATAGGGCTTTATCATTCTCACTTAGCCATAGGAGCATTAGAAAGCTAGGTGCATCCCCTGGTGTTTGGAAGACCGCACGAGGGGCCCTATAGGCACCTGATCGGAAGAAGAACTGATCCATCGCACACTGCATTGGTTATGGCATTATGCGGGAGAAATCCTTAAAGATTTTACAACCTCTCGAACAGCTGACCAGCTCTCGCCGTATCATGACAGTCAGTTTTTGGCTTTCTCTACTGAGGTGCTCGTCCGGAAGAACCGGGACACAATCGCAGTAGTTCTCCCTGTGCCGCCTTAGCCGATATAGCGGAACGTAAGCCAGCAAAACATGGGAGTCGGGCAAACCCAATATTTGACCCAAGACATGATTCAGAGCTGATGCATATAATGCTATAAGTTCGGGGTGCCGAACTTCCGTGAAGGTGTTCGGACTTTATTGTCGTATTGTGGGTAAAATGAAGACCCTAGCAAAGGCATATAGTGGTGTACGGATGCCACTTAACAAAAGAGTTTCAATGATAAATAACAACAAATAAGTGTCATATCCACATGTTGTATTTGAATGATACGTCGATGCGTATGAGTACAGGTAATGTGATAAAAAGGGGAATATGACTGTGGAACCTGCTGGGACCAGGGAGGAAGAAGCTGTGTGCAGATTCGGAGTGTAATCGGATGGACGTCGCAAGGAATATCTAAAGATTCCCTGGTGCGTTCGAGCTACTACCATGTCACCAGTCTTTGTCTGCGCAAAGGTGAGCCTACAAAGGAAATGTAAGAAATATTTGTGTGCCAGAGAGTGGTTGAGCCGTGATATGTGGCATGTTCTGGACTTTGCCGGAATGTTTAGTCAAGCCCTGGACGAGCCGGCCTATCCTGCCGTGAAGTAGTTCAGACTACTTTGAATGTGTCCGAGGGTTTGGCCGTCGACTCAAGATTTGACAGAAAGGTGCCCTCCATTGCTTCTACTGTTTAAAGCGGCGGCGTACTCTATGGTACCGAGGGAGAGTTCGTCCTCGCCATTAACCGTGATGACGCCGCGCGGACCGGGCATCTTGAGTTTACGGTAGGCATAAAGTGGCACCGCATTGAATCGAGTGAACGCAGTTCGCCCGAGGAGTGCCTGATAATCACTGCAAAAGGGGACAATGTCGAAGATTAACTCTTCGGCGCGGTAATTGTCTGGTGATCCGAAGACTACCTCGAGGGCGATGGAGCCGGTACAGCTGGCCCCCACGCCTGCTATAATACCTCTAAAGATGGCTTTAGTGGGTTTGATCATCTAATGATCGATGCCCATCTTGCACACTGTGTCCTGGTAAAGCGGATTTAGACTGCTGCCTCCGTCCATAAGGACTCGTGTGAGGTGGAACCCGTCAATTATTGGGTCGAAGACTAGTGCGGCTGGATTGCCGTGACTGGTGTTGACCGGATGATCCATTTGGTTGAAGGTGACCGACCCTAGTTTGTATTGCGGGCTGACTGGTTTCGTTAGGTCGACATCCCTATGGGTGTGCATCCGGTCTGGGTTGGGAGTGTGAGTGGAGTTTACCATATTCACCGTTTGGATATGCTGGAGAGATTTCTTTTGCCCTCCTCTATTCGGTGATCTGGGCTCCTCGTCGCTGTCATCGCTTTGAGACCCCTTATCTTTGTTTTTGGTGCCTAACCTGCCCGCTTGTTTGAACACCCAACATTCTCTGTTGGTATGATTGGCAGGTGTTCATGGTTTGCCCTAAATTTGGCATGGACGGTCGAGTATGCGGTCCAAACTGGATGGACCCGAATTGTCATTTTTGAGTGGCCATGTCCGCTGACCGGACTTAGAGCTATTAAATCCGGCATTGACTGCCGTGTCATCGACGCTTTCACCATGTTTGCGGCGTTTGTGTTTGTTGCGTCAGGGCTTGCCTTTGCTATCTCTGGCCTCTAATTTGCCAGTATTGCTTGTTGTATTGTTTTCCAATATGTCTCGCAGGTCCTGCGTGTTACCTCGGGCCTTGCTGTTTTTGTTTGACTGGTGACGGAGTGCGGGCTAGACTTCGGGCTTATATGCCACTTTGTCTCAGCCACGAGGTGGCTGGTCTGCCGCATCATACGCTGGAAGCGCGGGCCTTAATGCTTCCTCTTCAAGTTGGGGTAGCAACCTGCGCTTTGGGAAACTTTTGATTGGATGCTCGAGTTCGTGTTCCTCGTCTGCCAGGACCTCAGTCCATATATCTGCTAGCAGATCTTGCTCAGCTTGAAGTTGTTGTTGCTTTTTCTTCAGGCTTTTTGCTGTGGCAATAAGCCGGCGCTTGAAGTGCTCCTGTTCGACGGGATCCTCAGGCACGATAAATTCTTCATCGTCGAGGCTCACCTCGTCTTTGGAGAGAGGCATGTAATTGTCATCCTCTGATTCTCCGTCTGCTGCCTGTTCCTTGGGGCTGGCTTGCCCATCCTCCTGCTCAAAGCCTGACTGGAGGGGATTGTCTTCGTCTTCGGCACTATTTGCAGCGTTATTGTCTCCTGTGCCGGTATCGCTGTTTTCGCTATGGCGGGGCTTAGAGCGGCGCCGATGACGCCGGTTCTTGGATTGCTTCTCGGGGGATTATCCGTTGTTGCCTTATTGCCATCGCTTTCATTGGGGGTGTCCACCATGTATATATCATACGATGAGGTGGCAGTCCAGCGCCCTGTGGGCGGTGGTTCCTGTTCGTCTCCCGCATCATCGTCCATACTGTCGATGTCTTCAGAGTCGAAGTCGAGCATGTCGGTGAGGTCGTCGATAGTGGCTACTAAGTGGGTGCTGGGTGGGGAATGAATTTCTTCACCGTCCGCTTCCCACTCAAGCCGGACATAGTTCGGCCAAGGGTCTCCTAACAAGGAGAGAGACCGTAATGAGTTTTGCACATCGCCTAGGGAGAGTGCTAAAAGATATCCACGAAGGTGAACTCCATGATCGGTGCCCAATTAGATTGGATGGGCACGGACACGAGCGGTTCGGAGTCTGTGGCCGGGGACGAATCCGAGTGTCCGGCAACACAGGTCTCATAGGAGGTGAAGTCAGTATTCGGCTCTATCACCGCTGAGTGTGCGGCCTCCGTGGCGGGGTCCATCCACCCGTCCTCGGACAGCGCGATCTGTTCCAGATTGAGGGCCAGAGTAGTTACAGGTGTGATCTCCTGAACACTGTCCGATGGCAGAGCTAAATCACGCTCATCGTGACTGTGCGGCGTACCTGACATGGGCTCGAAACCGTCGAAGATCAAGTCTCCGCGGATGTCGGCGGTATAGTTCAAGCTTCCAAACCTGACCTGATGGCCAGGGGAGTAGCACTCAATCTGCTCCAGATGGCCGAGCGAGTTGGCCCGCGGTACGAAGCCGCCGAATACGAAGATCTGTCCGGGGAGGAAAACCTCACTCTGGATCACATCGTTGCCGATGATTGAAGGAGCCATCAAGCCTTATGATGACGACATCGTGGAACTTTCAATGAAAGCACCAATGTCGGTGTCAAAACCGGTGGATCTCATGAAGGGGGTCCCGAACTATGCGTCTAAGGCAGATGGTAATAGGAGGTGGGGGACACAATGTTTACCCAGGTTCGGGCCCTCTCGATGCAGGTAATACCTTACTTCCTACTTGATTGATCTTGATGATATGAGTACTACAAGAGTTGATCTACCACAAGATCAGAGAGGCTAAACCCTAGAAGCTAGCCTATGGTATGATTGTTGTTGTCCTATGGACTAAAACCCTCCTGTTTATATAGACACTGGAGGGGCTAGGGTTACATAGAGTCAGTTACAAGGGAGGAGATCTACATATCCAAATCGCCAAGCTTGCCTTCCACGCAAAGGAGAGTCCCATCCGAACACGGGACGAATTCTTCAATCTTGTATCTTCATAGTCCAACAGTCTGGCCAAAGTATATAGTCCGGCTGTTCGAGGACCCCCTAATCCAGGACTCCCTCACCAAGAGTCAAGGCTATCGAAGATAAGGTGAACTCTCTCCTCTCCGAACTTCCACTTTCTATGCATGAGGCATGGCTACTACCTAAGTCCGAGTTGTTGTGCATGATTAGGTACCAAGAGGACCCTCCCGAAGATGCACATGAAGATGTACAAATCCCAAAGTTCATGGATGAAGAAGAACGCCGAGAGGAGAAGAAGGCAGCTCCAGGACCCGGACATCCGGCCCCAAGCCCGGACATCCAACCGCTGGAGACCTCGACCATAATAGCCTTCCAGCCGCCGCGCGTATACAGGCCCCGAACATCCGGCCCCAGCCCGGACATCTGGCCCGGGCCGGAAATATGGCCTCAAGCCCGGATATCCGGACACCACCTACCCAAGAGCGACATGGCCAACTTCACAAGCCCGAACATCCGGCCTCCACAGCTCGGACATCCTGCCCTTCGCGACCGCCCGGACATCCGGCCTCCCTTGTCTGCGCATAGTGTAAGGGCCGAGGCCCATGTATCCCTTCACCCCCTAGACTATATATACTCTTCTCCTACCTACGTTTTAGGGTTAGCATTGGTTTAGCTCATTTTAGAGATAGAGCATTGCTCATCCACATCGGATCTACTCCACGAGAGAGACCGCGGCCCCTCTTCGGAGAAGATCCCTTTGGATTCAAGACCTCCTTGTGGAGATGAACATCAAGACCTCCTCACGGAGAAGACCGGCTACCTTTGTATCGTCCTTAGTTGTCTGTGGATCATGTGATCTCTTATGTACCCGAGGATATAGCACATATGTGACTATTTCGTGTTGGTTTAGTGATTTTCCCATGTTTCCTCTCATGTTTCCCCTTGCTTTCCCCCTTGTGTTCTTCGTGTTCATCGCGGGATCCGCTCCTTTCGTGGAAGATCGGCCGATTAGGGTTCTACCCTAGATCAGAAACATTTCAAAAGTTCAAAGAATTTCAGAGTGAAGTGGAAAATCATCGTAACAAGAAAATTAAGTTTCTATGATCTGATCGTGGAGGTGAATATTTGAGTTATGAGTTTGGTCTTCATTTGAAACAATGCGGAATAGTGTCGCAACTCATGCCACCTGGAACACCACAACATAATGGTGTGTTCCAATGTTGTAGCTGCACTTTATTAGATATGGTGTGATATATGATGTCACTTACTGATTTACCGCTATCGTTTTGGGGTTATGCTTCAGAGATAGCTGCATTCACGTTAAATAGGGCACCATCGAAATCCATTGAGACGACACCTTATGAAATGTGGTTTGGTAAGAAAACCAAGTTGTCGTTTCTTAAAGTTTGGGGCTGCGATGCTTATGTGAAAAAGCTTCAACCTGATAAGCTCAAACCCAAATCGGAGAAATGTGTCTTCATAGGATACCCAAAGGAGACTGTCGGGTACAACTTCTATCATAGATCCGAAAGCAAGATATTCATCGCTAAGGATGGATCCTTTCTAGAGAAGGAGTTTCTCTCGAAAGAAGTGAGTGCGAGGAATGTAGAACTTGATGAGGTAACTGTGTCCGCGTCCTGGGAATGGGGGTCCCCAGACTTGCCTACTTGTGGCCCACAGCATGGCTCCACCAGTGGCCCTGTACGACCCATCTTCACCAACAAACACTCAAGACCCTCGCGAGGGGCCAAGCCTCACGAGGCCGACGACACAAGACCTCCTTGGGGCAGCCTCAACAGGCTGGCTCGTGAGGGGCGGAGAGATCAAGGCAAGGGACACCTCACAAGGTTTCTGTGACGCAAGCCATGACGACTGGATCCAAGCGGGCGCCAGCGTGCAGTGTCCTCGTTTCCTCTTTGGTGCTAAGGAGGCAAGCATAGGAGAGGAGTCCCCAGGCATCAGGAAAAGGTTTCCATATCAGTGCAACAAGACCAAGACCAGCAGGACAGCAGGACGGAGGTCACCGTGGAGCCCAAGACGGCGTCACCACTAGAGCCTTTGGCAAGCGAAGACTACTTTTGTCAGGATAACTTGTACTAGTTGTCTCCCTTCAAATTTGGCCATTGTGGGATCCCTTCCCACTCTATATTTTGGAAGAGGACCAGGGCCTCTAGAAATAGGACTAGCCGCCACAGTAGAAGGGGGCTGATCTAGAGGGAGAGAGAGGATCCAGTGGACCCTCAAACATACAAGTTCACCAAGCACAAGAACACCTCTCCTCAGGAGGTTGTTCTTCCCTTGTAACTTTTCATCCTCAGCCCAAGAGGCAATCCACCACACCACACTTGAGTAGGGTATTACACCACATCGGTGGCCCGAACAAGTATAAACTCTCCTGTCTCTTGTTCTTTGGGTTCGTCGAGCTAGGCCGTGAGATCGTGATGTGTGCGAGCTATGGGGGGAGAGATCTTCGTGCGCACCCCGGTGTTTGAACCTCAAGGGTTTTGTCGGAACCTGAAATCTGACATTTGGCGCGCTAGGTAGGGGTGCACCGAAGCCTCGCCCCCCAGCGGCCTCGCCTCTCCGACCGGCTCTCATGGACGTCGCCGCTACTCCGACTGGATCGATGGGCGCCCTCCACAGCACTGTGGGGCTCCGGGCCTTCACCCCCGCCTTGCGGCGGGTGCGGTGGCAGCACAAGTTCAAGCCGGAGATGCCGCCCCATTACGATAGTGCGGTGGATCTGGCGGCCTTCCTGCTGGTGTATGGGGAGGCCGTCCTAGAGACCAGGGGTGACGATAAAGTCATGGCCAACTGGCTCCCAATGGCCCTTGCTGGCATGCCGCGCGCCTGGTTCCTCAATCTGACGGAATCTTCTATGGCCTCCTGAGAGGAGCTGCGCGACCTCTTCATCCCGCGCTTCGGAAGACCAACAACCCTAGCTGTCGTGGCTCTCCTTGGTGGCTCGCAGGCGCCGCCCTCAGACCGTCACACCAAGCCGTTCTTTCGCCGGTTTGGGCAGACCCCCAAGGCCGACCTGACCTTCGACTCGGGGGATCACCCAGTCACCACTGTTGGTTCGGGCGTGCTCCCAATGCTTTGCACGCCCACCATCTGCAGCGTAGCCGTTACCAAGACCCTCATCAACGGCGGCGGCGGCCTCAACGTGCTCTCCGTGGAGGCTTTTAGCCTCCTTCATGTACCTCTTGAGCGGCTCCACCCCAGCAAGCCCTTCTCTGGAGTCGGCGGCGGCTCCACCAACCCCCTGGGGCAGATCCGTCTCCCCGTGACCTTCGGCACACGCGACAACTACCGCACTGAGCTAATCGACTTCAACATCACCCGCATCGACTTACCATACAACGCCATCCTCGGGTACCCGGCACTGGCCCAATTCATGGCGGCTACTCATCCTGCCTACAACCTCGTGAAGATGCCAGGGAGCAAGGGCATCCTCATCATGGCTGAAGACACCAAGGAAGCCTTGGCGGCCCTCAAACTCGCCTTCAGGGCCACGGCAGCAGCTTGCCCGGCCGGCAAGGCCGTGCCCAGGACAAGGGGGCTGAACCGACCAAGAAGAAGCAGTTATTCACTCAAGGTCAAGCCAAGACGAAGCAGATACCGGTCGACGAGGACGGGCCTTTGGCGCCACCTTTACTATAGGTGCCGACCTCGTTCCAGATCATGAAAGGGAGTTGGTGGACTTCTTGCGGGCGAACAAGGAAGTATTCGCCTGGGAGCCCAAGCAGCTGGTTGGGGTCCCGAGAGGAGTGATTGAGCATCATCTCAGGGTATGCCACAACGTGCGCCCTGTGAAGCAGAGGGTGAGGCGACAGTCCACGGAGAAGCAGTCTTTCATCGTTCAGGAAACCCACAAGCTGGAGGCAACAGGTGTCATCCGGGAAGTCCGGTACCCAAAGTGGCTGGCGAACCCGGTCGTCGTGCCGAAGAAAGGAGGGAAGGAGCGCATGTGTGTCGACTTCACCAACCTCAACAAGGCTTGCCCTCAAGACCCATTCCTGCTGTCGCGCATCGACCAGATTGTTTACTCCACCGCCGAGTGTGATCTGCTATGTTTCCTGGATGCGTTCTCAAGCTACCACCAGATCAAGATGTCGGTGGAAGATGTGGCAAAAACGGCTTTCTTGACCCCATGCGGGGTATACTGCTACACTTGCATGCCATTCGTACTATGCAATGCAGGAGCGACCTTCCAGTGACTAATGCACATTGCCTTGGGGCAGCAACTCAGGAGAAATGCTGAGGCCTACGTCGACGACATTGTGGTGAAGTCTCGGGAGGGGAGAACTTTGATTCAGGACCTGGAGGAGACCTTCGCGAGCCTGCGCCAGGTGGACTTGCGGCTCAACCCGGAGAATGTGTGTTTGGTGTCCCTTCCGGCAAGCTGCTGGGCTTCCTCGTGTCCCAAAGGGGGATCGAGGCCAACCCGGAGAAGGTCAAGGCAATCGAAGACATGATCCCACCACAAAACCTCAAGGAGATGCAGAAGCTTGCAGGCTGTGTGACTTCGCTGGGGCGCTTCATCTCCAAGTTGGGGGAGCGCGCCTTGCCGTTCTTCAAGCTCATGAAGAACAAGGGTCCATTCGAGTGGACCCCCGAGGCTGACCTAGCATTTCAAGACCTCAAAAGATACTTGACCAGCCCGTCGGTGATGGTGGCGCCTCGTCCTCTCGAGCCCTTTGTACTCTAGCTGTCTGCCACACCCCACTCCGCCAGCGTGGCGCTGGTGGCCCTTAGAGAGGAGCCCCAGGTCAAGGGCCTGCCAAGTGGAACCACCAAGCCGGATGAGGCAGCACAACACCAAGGCAATGCTCCTGAGACAGCGGCTGCCCCGGATAGTCATCAAGCCCAGAAGCTGGGGACCCACAGGAAACACCTCAGCCCCCGGGAACCAAAAACTCCGTCAGCTCTCCCACCCTCGTCGAGCACCCAGTGTACTTCATCAGCACAGTGCTACGAGATGCAAGATCACGATACCCCATGCCTCAGAAACTGTTGCTCGTGCTCCTGGTGGCCTCGCGTAAGCTGCGCCACTACTTCCAGGGTCACCCCATCAAGGTCGTCTCAGCATACCCATTGGAGAGAGTGTTTAGGAGCCCCAATGCTGCGGGAAGGGCCGCCGAATGGAACATTGAGCTACAAGCGTTTGACCTGGAGTTAAACACAACCAGGGTCATCAAGGGGGCTGCACTCGCCGACTTTGTGGCAGAATGGACCGACACCCCGGAGCTCGAAGCAGGCGAGAACCAATCCCTCTCGCCAGTGAGTGAAGCGCCGGATGGGTGGGTCATGTACTTCGATGGCGCGTTCACATGCCAGGGCATGGGGGCTAGAGCCGTGCTCATCTCACCCACTCAGGACAAACTTTACTACGCCGTGCAGCTCTACTTCCAGCGGGGAGAGAATGTCTCCAACAACATGGCAGAGTACGAGCGTCTCATCGCCGGCCTCAAGGCCGCGGCGGCCCTAGGGGTGAAACCCCTCACCATCAAGGGAGACTCGCAGCTCCTCGTCAACTTCTCCAACAAGGTGTACGAGCCAAAGGATGAGCACATGGAGGCATACCTCGCGGAGGTACGCAAAATGGAGAAGCAGTTCCTGGGCCTGGAGCTACAACATGTGCCCCGTGGCACCAACAAGGAGGCTGACGACATCGCCAAAAGAGCATCCAAGAGGGTACCCCAAGAGCATGGCGTCTTCGAGGAGCGGCTCTTCAAGCCTTCGGCAGCACCTCCGCCTGCGGAGCCGGCGCCACCTCAGGAGGAACTCCCCAAGCCACCAGCCTCGGGAGCCCCCGCCTGTGCCCCGACCTTAGGAGCGCGCCTCCTCTTAGTGCTCGAGCCTCTGGAGGGGTGCTGGATTGAGGAGTTCAGGGCGTACCTGACGCAAGGCATGTTGCCGGAGAAGGTAGAAGACGCGGAGCGTGTGGCCCAGCGGGCTACGGCGTACTACATTCAAGACGGTGAGCTATACAGGAAGCGGCCAAATGATGTTTCACTATGATGCATTTCCAGGCAATAGGGGAATGAGCTGCTGGCTGACATACATGGCTGAAACTGCGGGCACCACACGTCCTCGCGCACCCTAGTCAGCAAGGCTTTCACAGTGGGTTCTACTGGCCCACGACACTCAACGACACGGCCGAGCTGGTGAAATCCTGCGAGGCCTGCCAATTCCACGCCAAGCAGATCCACCAGCCGGCTCAGGACCTCCAGACTATCCCGCTCTCATGGTCGTTCGCGGTCTGGGGGCTGGATATCCTGGGACCATTCCCTCGAGTGCCTGGAGGTTACTGCTGCCTCTACGTCGGCATCGACAAATTCACCAAGTGGGCGGAAGTGGAAGCCGTCCGCACCATCCCAGCTGGGCCAGCAGTCAAGTTCATCAAGGGCCTCGTAAGCCAATTCGGGGTCCCTAATCACATCATCATCGACAATGGCTCACAGTTCACTAGCAATCTCTTCAAAACATATTGTGCTAACCTTGGAACGCAGATCTGCTACGCCTCTGTGGCGCACCCCAGGAGAAATGGCCAGGGCGAATGAGGGAGTCCTGGATTAGGGGGTCTCCGGACAGCCAGACTATATCCTTTGGCCGGACTATTGGTCTATGAAGATACAAGATTGAAGACTTCGTCCCGTGTCCGGATGGGACTCTACTTGGCGTGGAAGGCAAGCTAGGCAATACTGATATGAAAATCTCCTCCCTTGTAACCGACTCTGTGTAACCCTAGCCCCCTCCGGTGTCTATATAAACCGGAGGGTTTAGTCCGTAGGACAACATATACAATCATACCATAGGCTAGCTTCTAGGGTTTAGCCTCTACGATCTCGTGGTAGATCAACTCTTGTAATACTCATATCATCAAGACCAATCAAGTAGGATGTAGGGTATTACCTCCATCAAGAGGGCCCGAACCTGGGTAAACATCGTGTCCCCTGCTTCCTGTTACCATTCGCCTTAGATGCACAGTTCAGGAGCCCCTACCCGAGATCCGCCGGTTTTGACACCAACATTGGTGCTTTCATTGAGAGTTCCACTGTGTCATCACCATAAGGCTTGATGGCTCCTTCGATCATCGGTAGCGATGCGGTCCAGGGTGAGGTTTTCCACCCCGGACAGATCTTTCTATTCGGCGACTATGCACTGCGGGCCAATTCGCTTGGCTATCTAGAGCAGATCGAGAGCTACGCCCCTGGCCATCAGGTCAGATTCGGAAACTTAAACTACAATGCTGATGTCCGCGGAGACTTGATCTTCGACGGATTCGAGCCCGTGCCAGGTGCGCCACACAGTCATGACGAGCACGACGTAACTCTGCCGTCGGAGAGTGTTCGGGAGATCGCATCTGCAACTCCTCCGGCCTTCAATCTGGAGCAAATTGCGCCATCCAAGGACGGAGGGATAGACCCCGCCATGGAGGCTGCACTTTCAGTGGTGATGGAGCCGGATACTGACTTCACCCCATACGAGAGCCGTTTCGCCGAACAACTGGATTCATCTCCAGCCATGGACTCCGAGCCGCCTGCATCCGTGCCCATCGAATCCGACTGGGCGCCGATCATTGAGTTCACCTCCGCGGATATCTTTCAGCACTCGCCTTTCGGCGATGTGCTAAATTCATTAAAATCTCTCTCCTTGTCAGGAGAACCTTTGTCGAACTATGTCCGGCTAGAATGGGATATGGACGACGAAGAAATTCGCTACCCGCACACCACCCACTTAGTAGCCACTATCGACGACTTAACCGACATGCTCAACTTCAACTGCGAAGACATCGACGGCGTGGAGGAAGATGCAGGAGACGAACAGGATCCAGCGCCCATAGGGCGCCGGACAGCCACTTCATCACATGACATATACATGGTGGATACACCCAAAGAAGGCAATGGCGAAGATACAGCGGAGCATGGCCCCTCCAAGAAGCAACCCAAGTGCCGACATCAGCGGCGCCGCTCTAAGTCCCGCCATAGCAAACACAGCGATAACAGCGCAAGAGAAAATAACACTCCAGTCGACTCCAGAGGAAACGACGACCACATTACCCCAGCGGCAGAACACGATGAAGCTGCAAGCGGCGACCATAGCACGGATCCGACGTCCGAACACGGTGATGCCGAGGATAACCCTCATCAAACCCCATATGGGGAGGAAAACAGTCCGGACGAAGATGCACACATCATCCCAGAAATGCACTTGGAGCAAGAGAACCTCCGTAGAAGGCTTATTGCCACAGCTAGGAGTATGAAGAAGCAGAAGCAAAGGCTTAAGGCCGCACAAAACACACTCAACAGCAGGTGGAACAAAGTGCTCGATAGTGAAGCAAAGTATGGTGGAAGTTACCACACGAAGAGCTATCCAAAGCGCAAGCTGTTACCCGAATTCGACGACGAGGCCTTAGAGCCCACACAGCCAAATAATGAAACGGCCAACCGGCCGGATCCACCACCTTGTGACTGCGATAGAGCGGATAACAAATACGCACATAAGTCAACACACAACGTACGTGAGGACTTGCGCCAAAAATCCGGTGTGACCAGATCCATCTATGGATCTAGGAAGCGTGCTCCGGTACAAAATCAAAACAAAACACCACAACCGTCTGAACGCCATGGTACATTCAAGTACAGGGGTGCCGCACACCCCCTATGTTTCACCGATGAGGTGCTGGACCACGAATTCCCAGAAGGATTCAAACCAGTGAACATAGAAGCGTACGACGGGACCATAGACCCTGGGGTCTGGATTGAGGACTTTATCCTCCATATCCATATGGCTCACGGAGACGATCTCCTTGCCGTTAAATACTTGCCCCCCAAGCTTAGAGGACCAGCTCAGCACTGGCTGAAAAGCCTCCCCGAAAACCCAATTGGAAGTTGGGAGGACCTCGAGGATGCTTTTCGGGCTAATTTTCAAGGGACCTACGTCCGACCTCCGGATGCAGACGATTTAAGTCATATTATTCAACAGTCCGGAGAGTCCACCCGTAAGCTTTGGAACAAGTTTCTCACCAAGAAAAACCAAATCGTCGACTGTTCGGACGCCGAAGCCTTGGCAACTTTCAAACACAGCGTCCAAGATGAATGGCTCACCAGACACCTTGGCCAAGAAAAACTGAGAACAATGGCAGCTCTAACAAGTCTCGTGACCCTCTTTTGCGCGGGCGAAGACAGCTGGTTAGCGGGCAGCAGCACCAGCGACCCAAGCACATCCGAAGTCAGGGATGGCAATGGAAAACCACGACGCAATAAAAGCAAGCGTCGAAATAAAGAGGATAGCCCAGATAGTACGGCGGTAAACGCCGGATTCAGGGGCTCTCGACCAGGTCATAGGAAAAAGCCTTTCAAAGGCAGCAGAGACGGACCATCTGGCCTAAACAAGATTCTTGACAAACTATGTCAGATTCATGGCACCCCCGATAAACCTGCAAATCACACCCACAGACAATGCTGGGTCTTCAAGCAGGCCGGTAAGCTAAACGCCGAACACAAGGGGGGGAGACACCAAGTGAAGACGAGGACGAACCTCGCCAGCAAAGCACTGGAGGACAGAAAAAATTCCCACCAGAGGTTAAAACAGTCAACATGATCCATGTGACGAAGAGGAAAAGCAAACATGCACTCCGAGACACACGCGCCATAGAGCCCGTCACCCCTAGGTTCAACCCCTGGTTGACTTGCCCGATCACTTTTGATCGCGAGGATGACGCGACAAGCATCTGGCATGAAGGATTGGCTGCCTTGGTGTTAGACCCAATAATAAATGGATACCATCTCACACGAGTCCTCATGGATGGCGGCAGTGGTCTAAACCAGATATATCAGGACACAGTCCGCAAAATGGGGTTAGACCCATCAAAAATAAGCCACCGTACTACTACCTTCAAGGGAGTAATACCAGGCCTAGAGGCCCGCTGCACGGGCTCTCTATTCCTAGAGGTTGTATTCGGTTCTTCTAACAACTTCCGAAGCGAAAGGTTAAATTTCTACATCGCTCCATTCCGACGTGGCTATCAGGCACTATTCGGAAGAGTGGCTTTCGCTCGTTCTGATGCAATCCCCCATTACGCTTCTCTCAAGCTTAAGATGCTCGGTCCACGTGGCACCATCACAGTTAGCGGAAATACTGAGCGTCTCTACGCGCGGAAGAATGTGCGGCGGCTTTAGCCGCCGAGCACTAGATTGCCTCACCAACCAGAAAAAATGAGAGGTCGTCAAGACCACGGACATGGTTAGACGAGTCTGGTGCACCACTACATATACATGAGATTGGTTTGATAAGAAAGCCCTCCTAGACGGTACCAGGGGCTTCCTGCATGTAATCAGGGCTAGTCCGGCTCAACTTTACTTGTCTTAAATTTTAATGGTTTATTGACAATAACAAATTTTCTGGCATGGCAACTTTCACCTAAGTTCTTCTCTTTTACAGATGACAATCGTGCTACACCCGTCCAGGACACGGCACAACGGATACATAGGCGCAGACGTGCAGTAGGGACCCGCTCAATGATTTCTCTTTAGATTAAGACCTTGCGTCAACCTTTTTTACTGTCTCTTGTTGCAAACATCCTCCAGATATTCAATACAACCGAGAAGGATGCCGACGTATTGGCATGTGGCCACGTCAGGATATTGCACGTACCTGGACACCTGGGGTTTATTATTAAGGGCATTATTCAGCCCGACATATCTTATAAAGACCGAATACCTTAGGGAGTGTTCGGCGTCGCGAGTTTGGCCTTATATGCATCAACTCCGAATCATGTATTTGGTCAAATGTTGGGTTTGCCCGGCTCCCATGTTTTGGTACCTTACGTTCCGCAATATCGGCTAAGGTAGCACTGGGAGAACTACTGCGATTGTGCCCCGGTTCATCCGGATGAGCACCTCAGTAGAGAAAGCCGAAAACTGACTGTCATGATATAGCGCGAGACTGGTCATCAACTAGATGACCCAGCGGAATCTTCAGGATTCCTCTGCATTAAACAAGGGCTGTTTCCCGGTCATGTACATATGCGCCCCATATTCCGACGAGCGCAGAAGTACCAGGGGCTATATAGTAGCCCCACCGTCAAACTCCTATGGCTAAGTGAAAGTGTTAAAGCAATATAGTCTGATTGCCTCGCTCGCTGCGCTACCACCTCCTTAATGGACCAAGATGTTGGATCAAGTGTGAATACGCGTTTTTTTGCGAACACCCCCGCATTATATGCGTGGGGGCGGAAGCCGACGACTGCAAACTCTCAGGTTATATACATATATACATAAACGGCCGCATAGGAGGCATCATAATACTTTCAGGCAAAAGTATAAACACAGCCATCATAACTCAATAAAACATTGTTTTTACAATGGGAGTACATGTCACTAGAACATAATATTCTTCGAGCATTGTGCCTCTATCGAACGAGCGCCTTCAAGAAATTCTTCAAAGTAGTGCTCAGCAGCCACTCGGCCCACGGCCGAACCCTGTGTTGCAACAGTGGTGGCCTCCATCTCTGCCCAGTATGTCTTGACATAGGCAAAGGCCATCCGCGTAGCCTCTATGCACGTCGACCTCTTCATAGCATCAATGTGCGGCATAGCACTAAGGAATTGTTGCACCAAACTAAAGTAACTATTCGGCCTTGGCCCTCCCGGCCACAGATGATACACAACGGACCTCATGGCGAGTCCGGACAACCTATGGAGCTCGGCCCACTCGGTCATTTGCTCATTCAGCTGTAGCGGACGCACTGGAGCATGGAATTGTGACCAGAACAACTTTTCCACTTCGCGATCTCCTTGATCCTTGAAGTACTCGGCCGCATCAGCATCACTTGCCGCCAAATTCACGTAGGCGTCCGCAGAACTCCATAGTTGATCAAGAGAAGCATACTTCGAATCTCTGAACTTAGTCTGCAACAAGAAGGGCTTCCCAGCCACGATATCCGCAGCTTGATGGAGCTCCTCCTTCGTTGCTCTCATTTTAGAGCGGGCTTCCTTGGCTGCTACCATGGCCTTCTCTAGGTCCGTCGCCCTCGCTCGGCTTTCTTCTTCAAGAAGCTGGTAACGGTCAGCGGCATTTTTCAACGCAATGGCCATCTGGGCTATCCTTCCCTTGCTTTGGCGGTGCGCGGACTTTTCGGCCCGCAGCTCTTCGACCGCCCTTAGAGCGGCTGCATCGCTATTCCTTGCTTGTTCCTTGGCCCGAGCAAGCTCTGCCCGAAGGGTCTCCATGGTGGCAGCTCCATCTGCAGTCACAACATATTAAAGATATTGGCATCCTGCTCCTCTTACTATGCATTGATCACCGGAGAAATCACTCACCCTATGCCTCGTCAAGCCGCTTGTTGACAAGCACGATGTCGGCATCTGCAGCATCAAGTTGCCGCTTTAGCTCGGCAAACCCATCAGTCCGGCTAGCCACTGGAGCTTCAGCCACCTGCACATAAAGGCGGTCTAGTTATTACCTGGGACTATGATCCTCTGTTTGCCGCCGTTTTTGACGACAACCAGAGTCTCAGGGGCTACTATCTGCATAGGGCACACCTAACGTGTGCGGTACTGTTACATACACTATGTCCCGTACCTCAAAGCCTTTCAGCAGACTCATAAAAGCTTCATGAAATCCGCTTTCAGCAGATGAAATCCTTTCCACTATCGTACTCATTAGCGTACGATGCACTTATGAGATGGCCGCTTGCTCCAGAAGATCCTTCAGTGCGTCCGACCGCACACTATACGGTTCCGGACTCTTTCGGTTGCTCTCTTTAGGAGCCGAATACTGAGGACTCCGGGTGGCCAAGAGATTACCCCCTGGCCTTGGCGGATCAGGAGAAACCCTCCGTGACAACACTTCAAGGTTGCCAGCTTCATGAGGCGGGGTGGCAGGGGGAGGTGTTTCGCTCTCCATCATCTTCGGAAGAAGATCTCCCGAAGACGAACTCTGTCGAGAAGGGCTACGATCCGAACTGCAAGATATAAGCTTCGGTTATGGTCTTCAGAAGTAAGGTAGGATATTTTCACTACTAAGTACTTTTTGATTACTTACAGCTTGGTAAAGGGCTGATTCCCTTGCGAACACTGTGCGGCAAGGGTACCCCCCGGGGCAGGAACCTCTGGCGAAGATTTCTTCCCTCATTTGGAAACCTCTGTTTCCGGGTCTTCAGAGGTGCTCCTCTTCCTTCCCCTGGGAGAGGGAATGTCAGATTCTTCTCCCTGGTTGTCCTCCTTTGCAGAGGCGCTCGTTCTCCCAGTTGGGGCGAGTAGTGAGTGAGGCTCGCTTCCAGCCTCTTTATTCCCCCCCTTTATCTTCCTTCGAGGGCACTTGATAAGGCGCCGACTCCAGCATTCTATCTAGTACTGGATTGGCCAAGCCCTCAGGAAGGGGGGCCAGACACCTGATCATCTTCTCCTTTGTTAACCAGTCCTGGTCAAAGAGCGACTTCTCAGAATGATGTTATGATGAATAAGAGAAACAGTGTGTTCGGCCATGGGATTACTTACTTGGGTATCCGGGCGATTACAGCTCAGACCAGCATCCTCGGTGGTGCCCGGATACTTTATTTGTGATCCGAAGAACAACTTGTACATCTCCTCGAGCGTCATGCCGAGGAAGTGCTGAATGATTCGTGGCCCCTCCGGGTTGAACTCCCACAAACGGAGAGTTCTACATTTACAAGGCGGGACCTGGCAAACTAGCATGACCTGCATCACCGTGACCAGGTTGACATCTCTCTCAATGAGATCTCGGATGCGACTCTGCAATATCGACACATCCTTTACTAGACCCTAGTTTAGCCCCTCGCTGATCCATGACGTCAGTTGTGGTGGGGGGCCCGAGAGAAAGGCAGGGATGGCTGCCCACTTGGCACTTTGGGGAGCTGTGATATAAAACCACTCCCACTGCCACAAACCGGATACCTCTAGGAAGGAACCCTCTGGCCATGGAGCGTTAGCGCTTTTGCTTATTACGGCACCTCCACACTCTACGTGCCACCCCTCGATCATCTTCGGCTTCACATTGAAGGTCTTGAGCCACAGGCCAAAGTGAGGGGTAGTGCGGAGGAAGGCCTCACATATGATGATGAACGACGAGATGTGAAGGAGGGAATCCGGGGCCAGATCGTCGAAATTCAGCCCATAATAAAACATGAGTCCCCTAAAAAGGGATCCACAGCGAGGCCTAGTCCTCGGAGGAAGTGAGAGATAAACACAACACTTTCGTTGGGTTCGGGAGTGGGGATGACCTGCCCCCGGGCGGCCAGCCTGTGCGAAATTTCGGCGGTCAGATATCTGGCCTCTCTCAGCTTCTTGATGTCCTCCTCTGTGACAGAGGAAGGCATCCACCGACCTTGCAGGTTGGATCCGGACATGGTTGAAGGTCCAAAGTGCCTGACCTGAGCCTGGGGTGTTGGAACTCGAGGCGGGGGAAGGATTCGATTGAGCGCGAGAGGAAAAGGGGACAGGTCTTGGCCTGTTTATAAAGAGGGTGAATGTCAAGCGTCCTCCTCGCAGCCATTTTGGACTCGCCTAAAATCGAGGAGTCATACCAACGGGCACGAGTGGGTTACCCACGTCCGTATTGATGAAAATCCCGTAATAAGGGGGACACGATCTTTGCTTCGACAGGACGTGTCAAGAAAACCGCCTCGCGATATGAGTAGTGCTGGTTGAGAAAAATGGTTCGAATAATGACTGGGCCATGACGTAACATCGTACTGTCAAAACAGTCAGCAGATTAGATTTGTGGAAATATTATTCTCTCTACGGTGGAATGTGGAACCTGTTTTGCAGAGCCGGACACTATCCTTGTGTTCAAAATCTTCCATGGAGTATTCGGAGGAGGAACCCGCCTTGCAATGCCGAAGACAATACTGCGCGCCGGACTCTTCGTCCTTGAAGCCTGGTTCAGGGGCTACTGAGGGAGTCCTGGATTAGGGGGTCTCCGGACAGCCGGACTATATCCTTTGGTCGGAATATTGGACTATGAAGATACAAGATTGAAGACTTCGTCCCGTGTACGGATGGGACTCTCCTTGGCGTGGAAGGCAATCTAGGCAATACGGATATGAAGATCTCCTCCCTTGTAACCGACTCTGTGTAACCCTAGCCCCCTCCGGTGTCTATATAAACCGGAGGGTTTAGTCCGTAGGACAACATATACAATCATACCATAGGCTAGCTTCTAGGGTTTAGCTTCTATGATCTCGTGGTAGATCAACTCTTGTAATACTCATATCATCAAGAACAATCAAGCAGGACGTAGGGTATTACCTCCATCAAGAGGGCCCGAACCTGGGTAAACATCATGTCCCCTGCTTCCTGTTACCATCCGCCTTAGACGCACAGTTCGGGACCCCCTATCCGAGATCCGCCGGTTTTGACGCCGACACCGAACACGCCAACGCGCAAGTCCTGAGGGGTCTTAAGACTAGGACCTTCAAGAAGAAGCTCGAGGCCTGCGGCAGGGGCTGGCACGACGAGCTTCAGTCTGTGTTGTGGTCCATCCGCACCACCGCCACCAGGCCGACAGGAGAGACCCCGTTCTTCCTCGTCTACGGAGCAAAAGCGGTTCTCCCACACGAGGTCAAGCATCGCTCTGCGCGGGTCCTGGCGTTTGATGAAACGCAGCAGGACGCCATGCGGCGGATGGACCTTGTGTTGTGCGCGGAACGCCACCGTGAAGCCTCGCTCTGAGCTGCGAGGTACCAGCAGGCGCTGCGGTGGTACCACTGCCGCAACGGACGCTCGAGGTGGGTGATCTCATCCTGAGGCGGGTGCTCTCCAAGGAAGGGCTGCACAAGCTCTCGTGTAACACCCACAACGCGGCTATATCTCCCACGTGTCGGGGGACGACTTAGAGGCATAGCCGCATGATAGGTTTGTTGCAAGAGGGGTAACCTTCACACAATCCCATGTACTGAATAAGAACAGGATAAAGAGTTGGCTTACAGTCGCCACTTCACACAAATACAAGCAAACATACATCATCCAGAATACAATCAAGGTCCGACTACAGAACCAAAATAAAAGAAGACAACCCCAAATGCTAGATCCCCGATCGTCCCAACTGGGCTCCACTACTGATCAACATGAAACGAAACAAAACAACAATCAAGATCTTCATCGAGCTCCCCCGTGAGCTGGGTTGCGTCACCTGCACTGGTATCGTTGGCACCTGCAACTATCTGGAAGAATCCGTGAGTCACGAGGACTCAGCAATCTCACACCCGCAAGATCAAGACTATTTAAGCTTATGGGTAGGAAAGGGTAGTGAGGTGGAGCTGCAGCAAGCAATAGCATATATGGTGGCTAACATACGCAAAAGAGAGCGAGAAGAGAAGCAACACAACGGTCGAGAAACTATAAGTGATCAAGAAGTGATCCTGAAGCTACTTACGTTCAAGCATAACATGAGACCGTGTTCTCTTCCCGGACTCTGCCGAAAAGAGACCATCACGGCTACACACGCGGTTGATTCATTTTAATTAAGTTAAGTGTCAAGTTATCTATAACCGGACATTAACAAATTCCCATCTACCACATAACCGCGGGCATGGCTTTCGAAAGTTTATACCCTGCAGGGGTGTCCCAACTTAGCCCATCACAAGCTCTCACAGTCAACGAAGGATATTCCTTCTCCCGGAAAGACCCGATCAGTCTCAGAATCCCGGTTACAAGACATTTCAACAATGTTAAACAAGACCAGCAAAGCCGCCCGATGTGCCCACAACTCCCGATAGGAGTCGCATGTATCTCGTTCTTAGGGCACACCGGATGGGCCAGACGTCGGGTTGGCATAAACCCTGGTTGCCCAGGGGGCGCTGGACATCGCCCAGTTTGGACCAACACTCAGAGGAGCACTAGCCCGGGGGTTTAAAATAAAGATGACCCTTGAGTCTGCAGAACCCCAAGGGAAAAAGCCTTAGGTGGCAAATGTTAAAACCAAGGTTGGGCCTTGCTGGAGGAGTTTTATTCAAAGCGAACTGTCAAGGAGTTCCCATAACACCCAACCACATAAGGAACACAAAATCAAGGAACATAACACCGGTGTGATGGAAAATAGGGCGGTAAGAGTGGAACAAAACACCAGGCATAAGGCCGAGCCTTCCACCCTTTACCAAGTATATAGATGCATTAATTAAATAAGAGATATTGTGATATCCCAACATATCCATGTTCCAACATGGAACAAACTTCAACTTCACCTGCAACTGACAACGCTATAAGAGGGGCTAAGCAAAAGCGGTAACATAGCCAAGCAACGGTTTGCTAGGAAGGTGGGTTAGAGGCTTGACATGGCAATATGGGAGGCATGATATATCAAGTGGTAGGTAGCGCGACATAGCGATAGAATGAACAACTAGCTAGAAAAGATATATGTGCTTTCGAGGGTATGGTCATCGTGCCTGAGATCCCGCAAGGAAGAAGAACGAGTCCATGAAGATGACAAACGAACGTAGTCGAACGGATCCTCACAACTCCAGAACGAAACCGAAGCTAACGAGAGAAGCAACCCGGAAAGAAACAAGCACCATAGTAAACAACCATCACATGAACATGGCATGATGCACAACCAAGGATGATGCTTTTCCGGTTTAAATATGCATGGCATGGCAAAGTGCACAAAAAACACTACAAGTCAAGTGGAGATCAATATGCAATGAGTTGCATATTGACGAAACACCACATTTGATTATTTAGTTCACTCCTGTTTATGTACTCAACAATATTAAATGTTGTTAAACGTGGCAAGAGATGAAGTGAAAGTAAACTACACAATCTAAGCAATTTAAATGGGGCCGGAAACATCAAACAACAATTCCGGTAAATCCCCATATGCATTTAGCAATTTAGTGCAAACAACAATTTTAACATTTTAAATGTTATTATCATGATGCGGATGACATGTGCAAGTTTTATGCAATATTTAAGAAAATGTTGATAAGAGCATGTTATGAAGCATTCGTCATCGTGGCGGAAACGAAAGGGGTGCCACGGCAACGAATCCGAAAATGATGCCACGGCAACATATCGGTTCCGGTAGCTCATGGAGATACCGGTGCAAAAGGAAATGTGCTGTGAGCGTGTCATGCAAGATGGTGGGGTGATCCCGGTAACCGGGTTCCCATGGGTTAGAGGCAAACGAGGAGGACCGAGCAAGTGACAACTCGGACACGGTGCAAACATAGGGTGCATCTCAGACAACACATCACATGCATACGGTCCACGGGAGTCGTTCTGGCGGTTATACCTTCCAAGGGAGCATTCTCAGAGCGGTTCATGTTCGAAGCAAAGAAGGTGTTCACGGATCGTCGTGAAAGTAGTGGTACTTTTCCAAAGAGGAACTTGATGAACCCAACGCCTCCGAGGCGACGGTAGTCGTACCAGGCAACTATAGTTGAACTTGTAGGGTCGTCCATTTCATGGTACTTATGTGAATCCACACAAAACGGTAGTCGCACACGGTTCATCGAGGAACTTGATGTTTCGGCCTGTAGTCGTTCGAGCGTCTGACGGTAATGGTACTTGGCAAAAAGCACGTCCACTGTAGTTGTTCTCTTGACGGTCTTATCGGAACCTCGTCAACGGTAGAGATCCAGCTTGGCGTTCCAAAGGGGTACTTGGCGTTGTGGTACTTGGCGATCTTCCCTGTTCGGTGGTCTTCCTTGGCGGTTCAGGGCGTGGTGCAGGGACTTGGCACGACGCAGGGGCGATGGCCACGGGAATTGCAAATGCATCGGCGGGAACTTGGCGCGGCGGCAAGGGCGCGATACAGGGCTGCAGGTCGATGCTGCTGAGGACCTGGGGACACCGGGACCCGAAGCAGAGGAGCAGGTGCTGCTCCGGCGATGCAGCGGTGCAGAACGGAAGGAGAAGCACGGGTAGGAGGTGATGCGGGTCGTCCTCCTCGCCCTAGACACGACGAGGCAGGGGAGGTCTTGGCGCGGGGCTCCAGCGAAGCAGGACGCTGCGGTGGGGGCTTGGCCGGGCGAAGGCGCACGGGGACCCGCCGGAACTGAGGCCAGGGCAGCGGTTGGAGAGGCAGACTAGCTCTGGGATGACGCATGGAGCAGAGTAGCAGCGAGGAGGTGTGGTCGTGGTCACGAGCAATGTAGGCGGAGCAGAGGGCACGCGACGGCCATGGCGCGTAGAAGGGGTCCGAGCGAAGCGGCTCCATGGCGAGGCAATGTCGTAGGAGGAGGTCGGGCAGGGCTCGGCGTGTAGAGCTTGGCGGTGACCATGGCACCCGACGAAGGAGGCTGAGGCGCGCAGAAGGCTTCAGAGGGGCGAGAGGAGGCCACGACAGGAGGTTGGAGGGATCTAGCGACGGGATGAGGAGGGAGAGATCGAGATATGGGGATTGGGGTTCGGGCATGGTTCTCCTGGCGGCGCGAGGAGGGGGGCGAGGGAGAGGATCGAGGGAGATGAGAGGGGTTTCGGTCGAGCCTAGTGGCTCGCTAGGGTTAGAGCCGGTGGGGCGATTGGGCCTTCGAGGCCGGCCAAGTAGAGAGGGAGGGATGCACCCAGGGAGAGGGAAGTGGCCAGAGGCCTACTGGGGCTGTTGGGCTCCTTTCGCCCTCTCTCTCTTTTAATAAATTTCCTCAGATAGCAAATAAAAAAAGAAATGTGCAGGGATCTAAGGGAGGTTTCTGACAAAGAGGAAAAATGCTATGGGGTCCAGGATTTATGTAATATTTGAATAAATTGCTTAGGGCATTTTTAAAGGTCGAAAATTAAACCAAGTTTGAATTAAGTTCAAATTTGATCCAATTTTGAACCCAACCAAAACAACGTCAAAATAGATGAAATTTGGCAGAGAGGTTGAAGGCATGGTCGAGAATTTATAGGAAAAGAATGAACATTAATAAAGAAGGGGAATGTGGCACTTGCAAAAGAAAGGAAATCAAAGGAAAGGAGAAGGAGATGATGCATGGGACAAAGGCATTAGGATTTATTTTGCGAGTGTGTTTATGGGTGATTTAAAAAATGGAATATTTAATATAGCTCCCTAGTATTGGGAGGATATGTTATAAATAGAATCACCATGTGAATTCCCTCGATTTAAATGGACCGAAGATCCATACGGTTTATTTATTTGAGTTGCAAAGATTAATGACATGATGGCATGATGAAATAATGCAATGCACATGATCCAAAGATGGATGCAACAAACAAAAAAAATCACCCGACAAAACTCGAAAAAACATGGAAGGCATCTGAAGCGTCGGTCTTGGGGCGTTACATCTCACCCATGTGGGAGGGCCCGTTTCAGGTCGCCCACGTCTCCAGGCCTGGTGCCGCGCGCCTGGAGACGCAGGACAGGATCCCCATCCAGAATGCCTGGAACATCCAGCACCTCCAGAAGTTCTACCCATGAAGCAAGGCCCGGCTCCTGTGAAGCAAGGCCCAGTGCTTGTGAAGATCTCCGCTCGTGACACTCTCGCATAATAATGAGTGGGGTTGTACATGCCCTAGAGTCTCAGGAGTGCCGCCCTCGGGCCTCGGGGGCTCCTCCCACGTCCTAGTGGCAGCACTTAGCTCTGCACTGGTGAGGAGACAAGAAGACTAGACTAGGTGCCGGAAGCGGCTTTTCATTTGCTTTCCGCGGTTGGCTTACCCCTTTTTAGTAAGAATTTGCTTTCTGGTGTTCCTTGCTGGCCTGGTTCCATTGCCTTTCTGCCTCCTTTTCTACCCTCGGTTCCTCATTTTTGACCCGTACTCTCCCTCGCATGCCTCGCGAGGGGGCTGTACAGGTGATCTCGTGAGCGTTTTCATTTTCCTGTTTTTCGCAAGGCACCCTCGCTCGAGCTCGCAATATGGCGCACCCCTCTCAATCTGTGCTCCCGGGTACCATGATGCGAAGCGCTAGGTCATGGTCGGTAGTGCCTGCGACCAGGATTCGGAAGGATAAGAATTTCCTAACGAATTTTTGCAGTTCCCAGACACCTTCCGAGCGCAGGAGGCCTCGCCAGGCACTAGGGAATGCGTGCCTCGCGAGGCGGAAACTACTTCAAGTGCATCTGTGGCCGAGAGCCTCTTCGTAGGCGCCATGGGTGTCGCTGCCGGTAGTGAAGCGAGGAAGAAGAAGGAGTCGGAGAAGCAAAGGATGAGATGGGCGACAGGGGCTCCGCCCCCCTCTTCCCATTTATAGCCAAGGGGAGGCCAACCGTCGACCTCCATGATCTAAGGTAATAATGATCTTTTTCTACATGTAGCAAGGACTTGTCAGGTCGGGCAGTTGCCGAGGCGGCGTGGGGAAGTGGAGATGCCCACGTCCAATCAATCGCCACGTGTCAAGCGGGGCCGCAAGCTGTTGGGGCCCGTGTTGCTATGCACTTGCCCCTTGGCTTTGCCTCGAAGCCAAGCCCAAGCGCGCCTTGGGCCCGCGGGCTACTGTCGGCGTCTTGGGCACGGGGATCCCCTGACTTGCCTGCTTGCGGCCCATAGCGTGGCTCCACCAGCGGCCCTGTATGGCCCAACTTCACCAGCAAATACTCAAGACCCTCGCGAGGGGCCAAGCCTCATGAGGCGGACGACACAAGACCTCCTCGGGGGCAGCCTCACCAGGCTGGCTCATGAGGGGCGGAGAGATCAAGACAAGGGACACCTCGCGAGGTTTCTGTGACGCAAGCCATGACGACTGGAGCCAAGCGGGCGCCAGCGTGCAGTGTCCTCGTTTCCTCTTTGGTGCTAAAGAGGCAAGCGCGGGCGAGGAGTCCTGAGGCATCAGGCAAAGGTTTCCATATCGGTGCAACAAGACCAAGACCAGCAGGACAGCAGGACGGAGGTCACCGTGGAGCCCAAGACGACATCACCACCAGAGCCTTTGGCAGGCGAAGACTACTTTTGTCAGGATAACTTGTACTAGTTGTCTCCCTTCAAATTTGGCCGTTGTGGGATCCCTTCCCGCTCAGTATTTGGGAAGAGTACCAGGGCCTCTATAAATAGGACTAGCCACCACAATAGGAGGGGTTGATCCAGAGGGAGAGAGAGGATCCAGTGGATCCTCAACCACACAAGTTCACCAAGCGCAAGAACACCTCTCCTCAGGAGGTTGTTCTTCCCTTGTAATTGTTCATCCTCAGCCCAAGAGGCAATCCACCACACCACACTAGAGTAGGGTATTACACCACATCGGTGGCCCGAACTAGTATAAACTCTCGTGTCTCTTGTTCTTTGGGTTCGTCGAGCTAGGCCGTGAGATCGTGATGTGTGCGAGCTAGAGGGGAGAGATCTTCGTGCGCACCCCAGTGTTCGAACCTCAAGGGTTTTGCCGAAACCCGAAATCTGACAAACTGTACCTGCTCCCTTATTGGAAAGTAGTTCATCACAGAAATCAGTTCTAGTGATTCCTACACTAGTAAGTGAGGAAGCTAATGCTGATGATCATGAAACTCCCGATCAAGTTACTACCGAACCTTGTAGGTCAACCAGAGTAAGATCCGCACTAGAGTGGTACGGTAATCCTGTTCTGGAGGTCATGTTACTTGACCATGACGAACCTATGAACTATGAGGAAGCGATGATGAGCCCAGATTCCGCAAAATGGCTTGAGGCCATGAAATCTGAGATGGGATCCATGTATGAGAACAGTGTGTGGACTTTGGTTGACTTGTTCAATGATCGGCAAGCCATAGAGAATAAATGGATCTTCAAGAAGAAGACTGACTCTGACGGTAATGTTACTGTCTACAAAGCTCGACTTGTTGCAAAAGGTTTTTGACAAGTTCAAGGAGTTGACTACGATGAGACCTTCTCACCCGTAGCGATGCTTAAGTCCATCCAAATCATGTTAGCAATTGCCACATTTTATGATTATGAAATTAGGCAAATGGATGTCAAAACTGCATTCCTTAATGGATATCTTAAAGAAGAGTTGTATATGATGCAACCAGAAGGTTTTGTTGATCCAAAAGGTGCTAACAAAGTGTGCAAGCTCCAACGATCCATTTATGGACTGGTAGAAGCCTCTTGGAGTTAGAATATAGACTTTGATAGTGTGATCAAAGTATATGGTTTTATACAAACTTTTGGAGAAGCCTGTATTTACAAGAAAGTGAGTGGGAGCTCTGTAGCATTTCTGATATTATATGTTGATGACATATTGTTGATCGGAAATGATACTGAATTTCTGAATAGCATAAAAGGATACTTGAATAAGAATTTTTCAATGAAAGACCTCAGTGAACCTGCTTATATATTAGGCATCAAAATCTATAGAGATAGATCAAGACGCTTAATTGGACTTTCACAAAGCACATACCTTGATAAAGTTTTGAAGAAGTTCAAAATGGATCAAGCAAAGATAGGGTTCTTGCCTGTGTTACAAGGTGTGAAGTTGAGTCAGACTCAATGCCCGACCACTGCAGAAGATAGAGAGAAAATGAGAGTCATTCCCTATGCTTCAGCTATAGGTTCTATCATGTATGCAATGTTGTGTACCAGACCTGATGTGTGCCTTGCTATTAGTTTAGCAGGGAGGTACCAAAGTAATCCAGGAGAAGATCACTGGACAGTAGTCAAGAACATCCTGAAATACCTGAAAAGGACTAAGGATATGTTTCTCGTTTATGAGGTGACAAAGAGCTCGTCGTAAACATTTACGTCGATGCAAGCTTTGACACTGATCCGGATGATTCTAAGTCACAAACCGGATACGTATTTTTATTGAATGGTGGAGCTATCAATTGGTGCAGTTCCAAGCAGAGCGTCGTGGCGGGATCTATGTGTGAAGAGGAGTACATAACTGCTTCGGAAGCAGCAAATGAAGGAGTCTAGATGAAGGAGTTCATATCCGATCTAGGTGTCATACCTAGTGCATCGGGTCCAATGAAAATCTTTTGTGACAATACTGGTGCAATTGCCTTGGCAAAGGAATCTATATTTCACAAGAGAACCAAGCACATCAAGAGACGCTTCAATTCCTTCCGCGATCAAGTTAAGGAGGGAGACATAGAGATTTGCAAGATACATACGGATCTGAATGTTGCAGACCCTTTGACTAAGCCTCTCTCACGAGCAAAACATGATCATCACCAAGACTCCATGGGTGTTAGAATCATTACTGTGTAATCTAGATTATTGACTCTAGTGCAAGTGGGAGACTGAAGGAAATATGCCCTAGAGGCAATAATAAAGTTGTTATATATATTTCCTTATATCATGATAAATGTTTATTATTCATGCTAGAATTGTATTAACTGGAAACTTAGTACATGTGTGAATACATAGACAAACTGAGTGTCACTAGTATGCCTCTACTTGACTAGCTCGTTAATCAAACATGGTTAAGTTTCCTAACCATAGACATGAGTTAAAATTTGATTAATGGTATCACATCATTAGAGAATGATGTGATTGACTTGACCCATCTGTGATCTTAGCACGATGATCATTTAGAAGTTGCTATTGCTTTCTTCATAACTTGTACATGTTCCTATGAATATGAGATTATGCAACTCCCGAATACCAGAGGAACACTTATTGTGCTATCAAATGTCACAAGTAACTGGGTGACTATAAAGATGCTCTACAGGTGTCTCCGATGGTGGTTGTTGAGTTGGCATAGATCGAGATTAGGATTTGTCACTCCGTGTATCGGAGAGGTATCTCTGGGCCCTCTCGGTAATGCACATAACTATAAGCCTTGCAAGCAATGTGACTAATGAGTTAGTTATAGGATGTTGCATTAAGGAACGAGTAAAGAGACTTGTCGGTAACGATATTGAACTAGGTATTGATATACCGATGATCGAATCTCTTGCAAGTAACATACCAATGACAAAGGGAACAACGTATGTTGTTATGAAGTTTGACCGATAAAGATCTTTGTAAAATATGTAGGAACCAATATGAGCATCCAGGTTCCGCTATTGGTTATTGACCGGAAGTGAGTCTCGGTCATGTCTACATAGTTCTCGAACCCGTAGGGTCCGCACGCTTAACGTTCGATGACGGTCGGTATTATGAGTTTTTGTGTTTTGATGTACTAAAGGTAGTTCAGAGTCACGGATGTGATCATGGACATGACAAGGAGTCTCGAAATGGTCGGGACATAAATATTGATATATTGTACGACTATATTCGGACACCGGAAATGTTCTGTAAAAGTTTCAGATAAAACCGGAGTGCCGGAGGGTTACCGGAACCCCCCGGGGGAACTAATGGGCCTCATGGGCCTTAGTGGAGAGAGAGAGGGGCGGCTAGGACAGGGCGTGTGCCCCCTCCCCCTTGGATCCGAATTGAACTAGGGAAGGGGGGACGGAGCCCCCCTTTCCTTCTCCCTCTCTCCCTCTCCTTCCTTCCCCTCTTCGGCCGGCCTCCCCCTTGCTCCTTTATATACGGGGGCAGGGGGCACCCTAGAACACACAAGTTGATTGTTTAGCCGTGTGCAGTGCCCCCCTCCATAGATTTCCACCTCGGTCATATCATTGTAGTGCTTAGGCGAAGCCCTGCATCGGTAACTTCATCATCACCATCATCACGCTGTTGTGATAACGAAACTCTCCCTCGACCTCAGCTGGATCTAGAGATCGTGGGACGTCACCGAGCTGAATGTGTGCAGATCGCGGAGATGTCGTACCTTCGGTGCTAGGATCGGTCGGATCATGAAGACATATGACTACATCAACCGCGTTGTCATAACGCTTCCGCTTTTGGTCTACGAGGGTACGTGGAAAACACTCTCCCCTCTCATTGCTATACATCACCTAGATAGATCTTGCGTGTGCGTAGGAAAATTTTGAAATTACTGTGTTCCCCAACAGCGGCCTCCCTAGGCTGGCTCCTAATGAGCGGAGATTCCTATGCAGGCGCTCACCTCATGAGGCTGAGGTCACGCAAGCCATGACAACCAAGGCCAGGCGAGCTCCAGCGGGCGCAGAGCAACAGGTTTCCTCTTTGGTGCTAAAGAGGCAAGTGCAGGCATAGGGTCCCGAGGAATCAGGCAAAGGTTTCCCTTCCCATGCAACGAGACCAAGACCGCCAGGATGGCAGGACGGATGTCATCGCCGAGCCCACCACGACATCACGAGCAGAGGCTTTGCAGATGAAGACCGCCTTTCGTCAGGATAAGATGTACTACTTGTCTCCCTTCAAACTTCACCACTATGTGATCCTTTCCCGCCTTCGTTTTGGAGGAAGAGGACCGAGGCCACTATAAATACAGGTTAGCCACCACCGTAATAGGGGATCCGGAACCCAAACCCTCACTAGCTCACACCCACACAAGAACTGACCTCCTGAGGTTGTTCTTCCTCACTAGTTCATCCTCAGCCCCTCGCGAGGCCAATCCACCCCAAAGCAGGAGTAGGGTCTTAGACCGCAAGGTGGCCCGAACCTGGGTAAACTCTCTTGTCTCTTCCCTTTTCCGTTCATCGAGCTAGGACGTGAGAGTGACTCATTCTTTGGCTGGAGAGGTTGAGTTCTTCGCACACGCCCCTGAGTTCAAACCTTTCTTGGGTCTGCGGAGCCCTGAATCTGACATTTGGCACGCCAGGTAGGGGTGTGTCAAAGCCTCTCTTCGATCGGTTGTTTCGCCGCCGCTCCACTGTTCTCATGGCCGACGCTCGTCGAGTTCGTGCTGAGCGCTGAGCAGCCCTCACCGCCCGCATTGCTCAGACTGCACCTGCGGGCGACGGAGCTCCCTGCCACTCCCCGTCACCTGCGGCTAACGCTGCCACCGGCCCCGTGGTCCACGGGCAGCAGGACTAGTCGCTGCCACATTCTGTGCGACGCGATGGTCGCACCGCCACTCTGTCGCTGATTCTGGATGCTGCTTCGTCTTCCCATGCTCGTCGCGGGCCGGCGAATGCGCAGGCTGTGCTGCTCATGGCACGTGAGCTTCTGCGCTATCGTCCGACTAATGACCTCTACAAGGACTGGCTGGACCGCATCCCCGAGCTCGTCAGCGCCGCTGGAGAGGCTCTCGTGCCATCTCACTCGCCGCCTTCCCCGCCACCTCAGGCGGGCGACATGGCCCACGGTGTGCCTCCTCCTCCTCTCCGGTGCGATGTCGTCCCCGAGCTAATGCGTGAGGCCCCCCAGCGCGACCCTTCATGCAGGGCAGCGGTGCGCGACGAAGAAAGCTGCCAGGTGGTGCAGCGGCCTCAAGGAGAGGCGTGTGCGCTCCCATCACCACCACATCAAGACCGTGGGCCGCCTGAGGTGGCAGCACGTGGGTGCTAAGACTAGGCTCCCCTTCCACGGCAGGCTCCCATGAGCATGGCAGGCTGCCGAGCGTTCACTCCGGAGCTACGCCGCGTCGTTTGGCTCGGCAAGTTCAAGCGGGATTTGCCTCTGTGCTACAACCTAACCCTGCCGAATTCCTCCAGCTCTATGAGCTGAGCATCAAGGCGGCGAGCGGCGATGAGAAGGCCATGGTAAACTGGTTTCCCATGGCTCTCAAGGATGGCGAGCGCTCGTGGCTCCTAAATCTCCTGGTGGGGTCAATCTCCTCCTAGGATGAGTTGCGTGAGTGCTTTGTCACCAACTTCCAAGGCACTTGCGACCACGCCCCTGCTGCAGGCGACCCGCGGTGCACCAAGCAGCAGCCGGGGGAGATCTTGCACAAATACATCCAGCGCTTCACCAACGTTCTCCTCAAGATCCCCAAGGTGTCGGACGAGGCCATCATTTCAGCATTCATTGATGGCGTCCAGGATGTCAAGATGAAGGAGGAACTCGCCATACACGAGGACCTGTGCTCGGATCTAGAGATGTTCAACATGGCAACCAGGTGCGTGAGGGTAGATGAAGGTCGCCTCTCCCTCCTCGAGCTCCCAAAGGCCGACCCTGAAGACAAGGAGGCCAAGGATGTGAAGCGCAAGGTCCCGGTTGTTGTCGGATTTCGGGTTCCGGCAAAACCCTTGAGGTTCGAACACTGGGGTGCGCACGAATATCTCTCCCCCTCTAGCTCTCGCCCTCACTGCAATCTCAAGTCTTAGCATGTTGAACCTGCAACAAGGGACACAAGATTTATACTGGTTCGGGCCACTGATGTGGTGTAATACCCTACTCTAGTGTGGTGTGGTGGATTGCGTCTGGGCTGAGGATGAACAGTTACAAGGGAAGAACAGCCTCTTGAGGAGAGGTGCTCTTGTGCTTGGTGAGTTGATGTTGTAGAGGATCGCCCCTCTTCTAAGGTGGTGTCTAATCCTATTTATAGAGGCCCGGGTCCTCTCCTCAAATATTAGACGGGAAGGGATCCCACAACTGCCAGTTTGAAGGGGGCAGCTAGTACAAGCTATCCTGACAAAGATGGTCTTCGCCTGCCAAAGGCTCTGGTGGTGACGCCATCCTGGGCTCCATGGTGACCTCCGTCCTGCCTTCCTGCTAGTCTTGGTCTTGTTGCACCGATATGGAAACCATTGCTTGATGCCTCGAGGCCCCGCACCTGCGCTTGCCTCTTTGCACCAAAGGGGAAACGAGGACACTACGCGCGCTGGCGTCCGGTTGGTGCCCGCTTGGCCTTGGTCGTCATGGCTTATGTCATGGGGACCTCGTGAGGTGCCCCTTGCCTTGATCTCTCTGCCCCTCACAAGAAAGCCTGGTGAGGCCGTCCCCAAGGAGGTCTTGCATCATTCGCCTCGCGAGGCTTGGCCCCTCGCGAGGGTCTTGAGTGCTTACTGGTGAAGATGCGCCATATAGGGCCGCTGGTGGAGCCACGCTGTCAGTCTCAAAACCGGCGGATCTCGGGTAGTGGGTCCCGAACTGTGCGTCTAGGATCGATGGTAACAGGAGACGGGGGACACGATGTTTACCCAGGTTCGGGCCCTCTCAATGGAGGTAATACCCTATGTCCTGCTTGATTGATCTTGATGAATATGAGTGTTACAAGAGTTGATCTACCACGAGATCGTAATGGCTAAACCCTAAAAGCCTAGCCTGTATGACTATGGTAATGAGTGCATCCTTTCCGGAGTAACCCCTCCGGTTTATATAGACACCGAGGGGGATCTAGGATTTACATAGAGTCGGTTACATAAGAGGGAATCTTCATAGTCGGTCGCCAAGCTTGCCTTCCACGCCAAGGAGGGTCCAATCCGGACACAGGTACAGTCTTCAGCCTTCATGTCTTCACAGCCCATCAGTCCGGCCCATGGATAACAGGCCGGACGCCCGAAGATCCCTTAGTCCAGGACTCCCTCAGTAGCCCCTGAACCTGACTTCAATGACGAGGAGTCCGGCGCGCAGATTGTCTTCGGCATTGCAAGGCGGGTTCCCCCTTTTGAACTCCTAGTTGATCTTTAGATGTGATGATTGTATCCGGACTTGTATACACAACCGCAGAGGACATAATATTTCATGGGTTCGACCCACTGACCACCTTTTGGTAATATGACACCAAGCCTGCCTAGCTACTACTTGCGAACCGTTTTAGCCGGCCCGTCGCCGCACGTCCCCGGACGTGGCCTTATTGGCATGTCTTATCCAAGCGGAGATCGTGCCTCCCTTTTTTAAGGGATTCCAGTCGACCCGGACGTGGGTAACCCAACCGTCGCTTGGGTACAACTGCTCGGAAACAAGCAAGTTTTTGAGGCCCAAGAGGAGACGTTTGATATTTGCAGCCTTTATATAGGGGTACAAACCCGTCTTTTTCTTTCACGCTTGTCTCTTCCTCAACCCCTGCTACCCCGAGTTCCAACACCCGGATTTTGGTCACCACCAGCCCCAATCATGTCCAGATCTAGCCCTCAAGTCCGGTGGGTAGCTTCTTCTGTTATGGAGGAAGACATTGCAAAGCTCCGGGCGGCGAGGTACCTGACCGCTGAAATCCATCATCGGCTTCCTGCCGAGGGGCAGGTTATTCCCACCCCCAGATCCGGCGAGAGGGTCGTGTTCATGTCCCACTTCCTCCGCGGGTTGGGGTTTGCACTTAACCCCTTCGTCCGAGGGATCATGTTCTATTATGGGCTAGACTTCCACGATTTCGCCCCGGACTCCATTCTTCTTATCTCGACGTTTATCGTCACGTGTGAAGCCCTCCTCCGAACTCCTCCGCACTTCAGCTTGTGGCTCGAGACCTTTGATGTGAAGCTGCAAGTGGTAGAGGGGGAGCATGCCGAGTGCGGCGGAGCCACAGTGAGCAAGCTTGCTAGCGCCATTTGGCTGAAAGGATCCTTCGCCAAATCTTCCGATCCGTGGCAGCAGGGGTGGTTCTATATCACCGAGCCCCGTAGCTCCAAGTGGGCAACCGCGCCCGCATTCCGATCCGGCCCCCCAATTCAGTTTGCATTGTGGATTAACAAGGGGCTAGATTGGGGATCAACGAATGATGTGCAAACTCTGCAAAGCCGCATCTGAAGCCTCATTGAGAGGGACATCGACATAGCCAATGTCGTTCATGTAATGCTAGTTCGTCGGACTCTTCAACACTTCTTTGGCACAACGCATGAAGGAATGTGGAGATTATCCTTCGGGAAATGAAGGCAATGACAGGACACCACCGAAGATGTCGACCTAGACTGTAACCATCCGGACACCCCGGTAAGTACCCGTTTACCGAATACCCCATAATCAGATACCCAGTGGCAAGATACCAACAGTATCATCCTTTTTCAGGGGTGGATAAAGAAGGTGGAATTGATTAGGTGTCCGGCTCCCCTTCCCGAAGACTCAGCTACTCCTGTGTTGACAAGGATGCTGGCCTCGGTGCCATACCAGGCACCAGCAGGGGAGGGCGAAAAGATCCAAGATGACCTTGGTTCCGGAGGTAAGTCGGACACTGAGTCCAGAGAAATCGACCTTTCCTCGCCCAAAGACAGAGGCAGAAAAGGACCCAGTATCCCTTCTCCAAACGGGAGGAAAAGGGCCGCCTCTGAAGATGGGGAGGGGCGGTCTTCCAAGAAGGGCAAGATGCCACCGTCGACTGGCTTGGGTTTGGAAAGTGACGCCATTGAGCAGCTCCAACAAGGGGACAAGCCCTCGGCCAAACCATAAGAGAATCCATAGTACTTTGATAGTGTCCCGATCCGTTATTGTTACCGAAGATACATGTAACGCATTTATGCATTTTTACAGGTCGGCACAGAATTTTTCGGGGCAATCCTCTTCTTCGGGGAGTCTCCTCCCAGAGATGATGGAGAGCGAGACGCCTCCTCCGACCTCCTCGCCCAATAAGGGGGATGACTCTGAAGTGTCATCGCGGAGGATCCCTTTAGATCGGGGGACAAAAGAGGCAGTACCCGAAGGTGGATCTCCGACCATCCGGTATTCCGGGGCTGACGATAACCAAGGCCCCGGACTGTCTACTTCACAGCCGACAGCGATTTTGAAGACGGGTGAGCCAATTCCTTCAAAGGATGATTGTGCTTTTGGGGCAGCTTCGGGGAACCCGGAGACTCCGGATATATTGCGGGACATGTTGAGGAAAGCATCTGTCTCGGGGGAATAGCGTACCTTGATGGGTATAGTGATTGAGAAGATTTCGTCCGTGAAGAGCGGATTAAATGAGGCCTTCATGAGCCTACTGAAGGGCTTCGGGGTTTATAACCTAATGTTTTCAGCTATGTTTCATTTGCAAAGATGCGCCTGTGTATAGGTAGTAGCCCCTGATACTCGGGTTGGCTTCCGCTGGGAAGCAAAACAGAGGATCGAAAAGGATAGTTTGAGGACTAACCTGATCAACTTTGAACACAGGCTTCTTCTCCCTTGGTCGCTTCCCGGACTATGGAAATTGCCGATTTGCAGCGGAAGCTTGATGTGGCAGGGGATGATCTTGCTTTAATCAATATGCGTCTTGATGAGTCGCAAGGTATGTATTCGGGCAATCCTCATACATTTTTGTGGTATAAGCATGATGTTGAGATTTGGCTGCAGATGGTGCTGCCGCCGTTGAAGTTCTTCGAGCGGAGCTGGCCCGGGCCAAGGAGCAGGCCCGGCTTAGCAATGCTGTTGCCGAAAATACATCGGCTGAATTAAAAGCTGAACGAGCTGCACGGCGCCAAGATGAGGAGAATATATCCACAATGACGCTTGAGCTGGAGAATGCTATCGGCCGCTGTGAATTTCTACAGAAGGAGAGTGAAGCCTTAACGGCTGATCTGGAGAAGGCCTTATAAGAGGCAAGAGGAGCGCGGTCGGAATGCGGAGCAGCCCGTGAGGAGGTTTGACAGGCGAGGGAGATTGCGGCTGGAAAGCCCTTTCTCCTGCAAACTAAGTTCGGCGACCCGAACTATGCCCAGCTTAACCAAGTGTGGAGTTCTCCGGATGAGTTCTTGGATTTGCCAAAGAGTTCTGCCAATGTGGCGCAGTATTACCAAGTGCGGGATGGATATGCAATGGAGAAGCTTTTTTGGTCGCAGTTTGGCGCATCAAAGCGCCCTCTATTGCTCAATGAACAGATGTCCCAATGGGCCGAACTTCATAGGATATCTGGCGCTGCCATGAAGGATCTCGTAATCCGGTTGTGGCCAACCGAGCCTATTTCGAATAGCTATTTCGGTTTGGTGCAAAGACTTGCTGACGCGGTGCCACGTATCGACGCTGTGAAGTGGTCATCGTGCATTGAGGGTGCACGGATGGCTTTTGCCCGAGTCAAGACGTTCTGGGGGAAGATGAAGGCCATTGATGTTGCAACGAAGGGTCCACCCAAAGGCAAGAACCGTCCGGAACTGGAGCATTATTTTGAGGACATCCTAGAGGCCACCCGCTTTATAGAGGCTCAGTGCTCAAAAGACATAATGTTCGAGTGAGGTGTATGAAAATTGTAAAAGACAATTTTATAGTTAATCTATTTATGTTTTGCTTGAAAGCTTGAATTCCTCCTATGCAGCCGTTTTGATATAATCTAAAAGTTTTACAGTCGTCAGCTTCAGCCCCCTCGTAGGAAGTACAGGGGTGTTCGGAAAAGCATTTAGTCACTCTTTATCCAACGTCTTGGTCCATGAAGGAGGTGATAATGTGCGAACCAGGCAATCGGACTATAAGGTGTTAACACTTTCACTTAGCCATAGGAGTTTTATGGTGGGGCTATGACATAGCCCCTGGTATGTATGCGACGTATGGTGCCTTACATATTTGATCTGAAAAATATCCCTCATGTGACACGGAGAATAGCTAAAGATTCTAATAAGTCGTCAAGTGGTTGACTAGCTCATGCCGCATCATGACAGTCAGTTTTCGGCTTTCTCTACTGAGGTGCTCGTCCGGTTTAGACCAGGGAACAATCGCAGTAGTTCTCCCTTTACTAGATTAGCCGATAGAGCGGAACATAGGGTAGCAAGCACAGGAGCCGGGCAACCCAACTATTGGCCCAAGACAATGATTCGGAGCTGATGCATATAAGGTCAAACTTGCGACGCCGAAGTATGCTATAGAGTTGTTTGGACTTTTGTCGGCAACTCATTTGTTCCCACACCAAGACCCTGATAGGTTATGCCAAGGTATTTCTGTGAAATAACCGTGGGAGCCATATTTGTTGGGAAAACAATACGAATGATTAGTTCGGATATTGTCTACTGGTAACTGAGTGATATGCCAATTATTACTTATGATGTATATATAAAAGCCATCCCCCCGGCTATTTGACATGCTCGGGGTTGGAGGCGGAGGAACAGGCATAGTACAGGCTCGAGAAATAGAGAGTGTGGTCTACAAAAAGTTCTTTTAGACCTCCTATCGCACGTTTGCGCCGCCAGTCCTTGGTGGGGGAATCCTTGATAGAAATAGCCCCTTAGGTGAGTGTGCGGATCCAGACTCCGGTAGAGCCAGTTTCCGATGTTTATCCTGTTCGTCACCTATTTTTAAAGGATAGCGAAGGAAGAAATAAAAGGAAAATAAATAATAAAAAAGTTACTGGAGTGCTTGCAGGCTTGTCCGTATTGTGCTTCCGCCAATGACCATGGTATCTTGAGTGCGTAATGATGTATGCGCGGTACAAACTTTGTAGTTGTACGGAGTGGGCGGCGGAAGTCCGGTTGCTATTTCCGTTCTAGGTGTAGTTGATCCTCAAGTGGAGACTGCTTCTGACCCCCGGTGTTTCGTTGGTGAACCTTTCCGTCGTCCCTGTCACTTGGCCGCCTCCTCCCCCTGTGTTCGGCGTTGAGCTTGCCAGCCTGTTTAAATACCCAGCAGTTTCTGTTGGTATGATTAGCTGGTTTATCGAGGCAGCCATGAATCTGATAGGGTCGATCCAATATCCTGTCCAGGTTGGATGGTTCATCTCGATTCGCCTTGAATGGCTTCTGCTAACCGGGCTTGGGGTTGCTGAATCCGGTGTTGACCACCGTGTCACCTGATCTTTTATTGTCATTGCGATTGTTGTTTTTGCTTCCTCGTGGCTTGTGATTGCTGTCTTGAATTTCGGAGGTGCCCTGGTTGCTGGCGCTGTTGCTTCTACGAGCAAGCCAACTGTCTTTTCCCGCGCAAAAGCGAGTCATCAGAGCAGTGAGGGCTGCCATGGATTTAGATCCTTCTTGGCCGAGGTGGCCTGCAAGCCATTCGTCCCGGACGCTGTGTCTGAAAGCCGCAAGGGCTTCGGCGTCCGGGCAGTCGACGATTTGGTTCGTTTTGACTAAGAACCGAGTCCAGAGCTCCCTGGTTGATTCTCCGGGCTCTTGGACAATGTGACTTAGGTCATCGGCATCCGGTGGCCGGACATGTGTTCCTCGGAAGTTATCAAGGAAGGCCTCTTCCAAGTCCTCCCAACTGCCTATGGAGTTTTCAGGCAGGCTATTTAATCAGTACCATGCTGGCCCTTTTAGTTTTAGTGGGAGTTATTCAATGGCATGGAGGTCATCCCCATGGGCCATGTGGATGTGGAGGATGAAATCTTCTATCCATACCGTGGGATCGGTTGTCCCGTTGTATGATTCAATATTGACGGGTTTGAATCCTTCAGGGAATTCATGATCCATTACCTCATCAGTGAAGCAAAGCGGGTGTGCGGCGCCTCTATATTGGGCCACACTGCGACGTAACTCCGAAGGAGACCCTTGGCGATTTTTGGATCGGGCGTGGCGAGGTTTGATACGTCTGAATAGGTAGCCATCATTGCTTGTCGAAGCATGCTTTCGCGATCCGTAGATCGGTCTTGTGTGTCCTGCTCTATTGTCCGAGGCTCTCTTCAAGTCGTCTGGGTAATCATGACCTGCGTTGTTCCTGCCTTTACGGTGAGGTGGGCGGTCTGGTGTTCGGCTTGAGTTGCCTCTTTATCCGGACAGAGTTGCCGGTGACCTGCCGCATTGTGTGACAATGGTATGGGCTCCAACGCCCCTTCATCGGAATGGTATAGCAATATGTGCTTTGGGTAGCCTTTGGCTAGGCTACTAAGGCCGTATTCTTCGGTGACCAAGACTTCGGTCCATCTGTCGTTGAGTAGGTCTTGGTCAGCTTGAAGCTGATGCTGCTTCTTTTTCAGGCTCCTTGCCATAGCCATTAGCCTGTGCTCGAAGTGCTCCTGTTCGAGGGGCTCTTCGAGTATGATGAAACCTTCATCACCGAGGCTTACCTCATCTTCGGTGAGCGGAAGGTAGTTGTCGTCTTCCGAACTGTCGCTGGGCAGGGCCTGTTCGTCGGGGCTGGCTTGCCCTTTTTCCTGTTCCTCCTGCTCGGATGTTGCTCCCACAGGGTCTTCATTGCTTTCGGCGCTGTCCGGAGTACTATTTTCTCTAGTGCCATTGTTGCTGCGGCGTGACTTGGGGCAGCGTTTGGGATGCCGAAACTTAGACTATGACTTAGGAGTTTTAACTGGATCTCCCTTTCCTTTGCCGCGAGGCTTTTTAAGTGTATCGATCATGTACACGCCATGTGAAGGGGTGGCGTCTCGCGCCTGCTGACTGGTAGGTCTTGGCCTTGCTCCTTATCGGCATCGTCGTCTATACCGTCGATGTCTGCGGAGCTAGGAGCGGGCATGTCGGTTAAGTCCTCGACATTGGCTATGAAGTGGGTGGCGGGTTGGAAGCAAAGTTCTCCGTCGTCAGCCCCTAGTTCGAGCCGGCCATAGTTCGGTTGTGAGTCTCCCATGAATGATAGGTTCTTTAAAGAGTTTAGCACATCACCCAAAGGTGAGTGCTGAAAAACGTCTGCAGCGCTGAATTCGAAGATCAATAACCGATCTAACTCGGTGTCCGCAAGCATACATGGTCCGAAACTTATAGCCGGAGACGAGTCCGATTGACGCAAATATTGCGAGGTGTCGGGTCCGTGTGCGGCTCCAACGCCGCGGACTCTGTGGCCTCGGATGGCACGATCTGCTCCGGTTCTAAGGTCGTTGCAGCAACAGGGACCATCTCCTGGATGTGATCTGATGACAGATTTAAGTCATGTTCATCAGGGCGAGGGGGAGCGATCGCTACGGTCTCAAATCCATTGAAGATCAAGTCTCCACGGATATCCGTGATGTAGTTCAAGCTTCCAAATCTGACCTGGTGGCCAGGGGCGTAGCTATCAATCTGCTCCAGATGGCCAAGCGAGTTGGCCCGCAGTACGAAGTCGCTGAACAAAAAAAATTGTCTGGGGAGGAAGGTTTCTCCTTGGACAGCGTCACTATAGACGATTGAAGGGGCCATCGAACCTTTCGTTGACGGCACAATGGAACTCTCAATGAGAGCACTAATGTCGGTGTCAAAACCAGCGGATATCGGGTAGGGGGTCCCAAACTGTGCGTCTAGGATCGATGGTAACAGGAGATGGGGGACACGATGTTTACCCAGGTTTGGGCCCTCTCTATGGAGGTAATACCCTACGTCCTGCTTGATTGATCTTGATGAATATGATTGTTACAAGAGTTGATCTACCACGAGATCGTAATGGCTAAACCCTAAAAGCCAAGCTTGTATGACTATGGTAATGAGTGTATCCTTTGCGGACTAACTCCTCCGGTTTATATAGACACCGAGGGGGATCTAGGGTTTACATAGAGTCAGTTACATAAGAAGGAATCATCATAGTCAGTCGCCAAGCTTGCCTTCCATGCCAAGGAGAGTCCAATCTGGACATAGGTACAGTCTTCGGCCTTCATGTCTTGACAGCCCATCCGTCCAGCCCATGGATAACAGGCCGGACGCCCGAGGACCCCTTAGTCCAGGACAACCTCACACGCCGTGGGCCGCAGGTAGGCAAGTCTGGGGACCCCAGTTCCCAGGATGCCAACAGTAGCCCCCGGGCCCAAGGCACGCTCGGGCTTGGCTTTGAGGTGAAGCAAAGCGGCAAGTGCGAAGCACCGCGGGCCCAAACAGCCTGCGGCCTCGGTTGACGCATGGCGATTGATTGGATGTGGGCGTCTCCGCTTCCCCACGCCGCCTCGGCAACTGCCCGACTTGACGCGTCCCTGCTGCATGCAGAAAAAAGGTCTTCATTACCTTAGATCGTGGAGGCCGGCGGTTGGCCTCCTCTTGGCTATAAATGGGAAGGGGGAGCGGAGCCCCCGTCGCCCATCACTTCCTCTGCTCCTCTTCCTTCTTCTTCCTTGCTTCCTTGCTAGCAGCGACACTCATGGCGCCGACAAAGAGGTTCTCGGTCGCGGAGAAGGGGAAGGCCAGCCAGGAGGGGCCGGCGAGGAGGTTCTCAGTCACGAAAAAGGGGAAGGCCCGTCAGGAGGGGCCCGGCTCGCCACCACCCAAGAGGGGGCATTGTCGCCCGCTCAAGCATGTCGCAACCCCCGCCGTGGCCCCTCGCGGCAGCGACGGCGCCTCCCGCCATGGCGGGAGTCGCCCTGGTCGTGGCAGTCCCGTTGATGAAGTGAGGCACACCATGGTTGCGTGGCCTCCTCGGCCGCGCTTCCATTCGGCGGAGGTGATGCCGGGGTTCATCTTGTGGTCGGAGAACCCGGCTGGCACCTGGCTTCCGCTCCCGCGCTTCTTTGCCGGTGAACTGCCGGCCACAGGTCCAGGCGGACGGTTGCTCTAGTAGGGCTTCGTGGGTCGCGGTGGAAGTCTCCTCCATGGGCAAGAGCTTGTGCAGCCCTTCCCTGGAGAGCACCCGCCTCAGGACGAGATCACCCACCTCGAGCGTCCTGGAGCGGACGCTGCGACAGTGGTACCATCGCACCGCCTGCTGGTACCTTGCCGCTCGGAGCGAGGCTTCACGGTGGCGTTCCTCCCCCAGCACAAGGTCCATCGCCCGCATGGCGTCCTGCTGCGTCTCATTGAACGCCAGGACCCATGTGGAGCAATGTTTGACCTCGTGAGGGAGAACCGCTTCTGCTCCATAGACGAGGAAGAACGGGGTCTCGCCTGTTGGCTTGGTGGCGGTGGTGCACATGGACCACAGCACAGACTAGAGCTCATCATGCCAGCCCTTGCCGCAGGCCTCAAGCTTCTTCTTGAAGGCCCTGGTCTTCAGGCCCTTGAGGACCTCTGCATCGGCGTGTTCGGCTTGACCGTTGCGCCTGGGGTATGCCACTGAAGCATAGCAGATCTGCGGTCCAAGGTTAGCACAGTATGCCTTGAAAATATTGCGAGTGAACTGTGAGCCGTTGTCGGTAATGATGCGATTAGGGACCCCAAACCGGCTTACGACACCCTTGATGAACTTGACCGCAGACCCGGTCAGGATGGTGCGGACGGCTTCTACCTCCGCCCATTTGGTGAACTTGTCAATGGCGATGTAGAGGTAGCGGTAGCCCCCAGGCGCTCGAGGGAATGGGCCTAAGATATCCAGCCCCCAGGCTGCGAACTGCCACGAGAGCGGGATGGTCTGGAGGCCCTGAGCTAGCTGATGGATTTGCTTGGTGTGGAATTGGCAGGCCTCGCAGGACTTCACCAGCTCGGTTGCGTCGTTGAGAGCCGTAGGCCAGCAGAACCCGCTGCGGAACGCCTTGCTGACGAGGGTTCGTGATGATCAGTGGTGCCCGTAGTCTCCTCCATGTATGTCGGCCAGCAGCTTGTTCCCCTGTTCCCTGGAGATGCATCATAAGGAAACATCATTTGGCCGCTTCTTGTATAACTCACCGTCCTGGATGAAGTATGTCGTAGCCTGTCGGTCTACGCGCTCCGCGTCCTCCTCCTTCTCCTGTAGCATCCCATGCGTCAGGTATTCCTTGAGCTCCTTGGTCTAGCACCCCTCCTGAGGCTCGAGCGCCAGGAGTAGGCGCGCTCCCGAGGTCGGGCCGCGGGCCGAGGCACCTGAGGCAGGTGGTTGGTGGAGCTCCTCCCGAGGCAGCGCCAGCACCGGGAGCGGAGGTGCTGCCGACGGATTGAAGAGCCGCTCCTCAAAGACGCCAGGTTCTTGGGGTTGTCGCTTGGACGCCCTCTTGGCGATGTCGTCGGCCTTCTTATTGGTGCCACGGGGTACGTGCTGCAGCTCTAGACCGTGGAAATGCTTTTCCATTTTGCATACCTCCGCGAGGTATGCCTCCATGTGCTCGTCCTTTGGCTCATATACCTTGTTGGAGAAGTTGACGAGGAGCTGCGAGTCACCCTTGATGGTGAGGCGCTTCACCCCTAGGGCCACCACGGCCTTGAGGCCAGCGATGAGGCCTCCGTACTCTGCGATGTTGTTGGAGACCTTCTCGCCCTGCTGGAAGCATAGCTGCATGGCATAGTAGAGCTTATCCTGAGTAGACGAGATGAGCACTGCTCCAGCCACCGCGCCCTGGCATGCGAATGTGCCATCGAAATACATAACCTAGCCATCTGGTGCTTCAATTCCTGGCGAGAGGGGTCGGTCCTCGCCTGCTTCAAACCCCGGGGCGTCGGTCCATTCTGCCACGAAGTCGGCGAACGCGGCCCCCTCGATGACCCTAGTTGTGTTGAACTCTAGCTGGAATGCTTGCAGCTCGATGTTCCATTCGGCAACTCTTCCAGCAGCGTTGGGGCTCCTGAGTACCCTCTCCAGCGGGTAGGCTAAGACGACCTTGATTGGGTGACCTTGGAAGTAGTGTCACATCTTGCGTGAGGCCACCAGAAGCGCGAGCAAGAGCTTTTGAGGCATGGGGTACCATGCCCTTGCATCCCGCCGTACCGTGCTGATGAAATACACCGGGTGCTCGATGAGGGCAGGAACGTCGATGGAGCTTGTGTCTGCCGGCGGTTGGGGCGTCTCCTGAGATGACGGGACCTCAAGGGCCTGATTGCCTGCTGGGGCCTCTGCCCTCGTTGGCCCGCGAACACCGCCCTGCTGGGCCTGGTCACCCATTGGCATTGCTTTAGCCCTTGCGGTGCCCTCCGGGTCCTGCATCGCCTCGTCTGGTGGCGCTGCATGGCGCAGCAGCCCCCTGGCCTGGCGCTCCTCCCGAACCGCCACTAGAGCTGCGCTGGCGGAGTAGGGAGTGGCGGCAAGGTAAAGCACTAGGGGCTCAAGAGGTCGAGGTGCCACCATCATCCGAGGGCTGGTCAGGTATCTCTTGAGGTCTTGAAACGCTTGGTCAGCTTCTGGGGTCCACTCGAACGGGCGCTTCTTCTTCATCAGCTTGAAGAACGGCAGGGCGCGCTCTCCGAGCTTGGAGATGAAGCGCCCCAGCGAGGCCACGCAGCCTGCAAGCTTCTGCATCTCATTAAGAGTTTGCGGTGGGCTCATGTCTTCTATCGCCTTGACCTTCTTTGGGTTGGCCTCGATCCCCCTATGGGACACGAGGAAGCCTAGCAGCTTGCCGGAAGGGACACCAAACACGCACTTGTCCGGGTTGAGCCATAAGTCCACCTGGCGCAGACTCGCGAAGGTCTCCTCCAGGTCCTGAATCAAAGTTCTTGCATCCCGAGATTTTACCACAATGCCGTTGACTCAGGCTTCAGCGTTCCTCCCTAGATGCTGACCCAGGGCGATGTGCATCAGCCGTTGGAAGGTCGCGCCTGTGTTGCGCAGCCCGAACGGCATGCAAGTGTAGCAGTACACCCCACACGGGGTGAGGAAGGCCGTCTTCTCCACATCCTCCACTGCCATCTTGATCTGGTGATAACCTAAAAACGTGTCTAGGAAGCACAGCAGGTCGCATTCGGCGGTGGAGTCGACAATCTGATCGATGCATGGGAGCGGGAACGGGTCTTGGGGACAAGCCTTGTTGAGGTAGGTGAAGTCAACACACATGCGCTCCTTCCCGCCTTCCTTCGGTACGACGACAGGGTTCGCCAGCCACTCGAGGTACCGAACATCGCGGATGACACCCGCCGCCCCCAACTTGCGGGTTTCCTGGATGATGAAGGATTGCTTCTCCGTGGATTGTCACCGCGCCTTCTGCTTCACGGGGCGCACATTGAGGCACACCCTTAAGTGATGCTCGATCACCCCTCTTGGGACCCCCACTAGCTGCTTGGGTTCCCAGGTGAACACATCCTTGTTCGCGCGCAAGAACCTCACCAGTGCCTCCTCTTGATTTGGGTCGAGGTTGGCGCCTATGGTGAAGGTGGCTCCTGAGGACCCATCTTGCTCGACAGGCACCTTCTTGGTTTCGGCCCGATCTTGAGTGAACAAGCTTCTTCTGTGCTGGTGCGGCCTCCTTAACCCCTGGGGTGGCCTCGTTGGCCGGTCGTGCCACCGCGCCGGTTTTGAGGGCGCACTTGAGCGCTGCTAGAGCCTCCTTGGAATCCCCAACCATGGTGAGGACGTCTTTGCTCCCAGGCATCTTCATGAGGTTGTATGCCGGATGGGTCGCCGCCATGAACTGAGCCAAAGCTGGGTATCCGACGATGGCGTTGTACGGGAGGCTGATGTGGGCGATGTTGAAGTCGATCAGCTCGGTGCGGTAGTTGTCGCGGGTGCCGAAGGTCACAGGGAGGCGGATCTGCCCCAAGGGGCTAGTGGAGCCGCTGCTGACCATAGAGAAGGGCTTGCTGGGTCGGAGCCGTTGGAGTGGTACATGAAGAAGGTTGAAATTCTCCACAGAGAGCATGTTGAGACCGGCGCCACCGTCGATGAGGGTCTTGGTGACAGCTACGCTGCAGATGGTGGGCGTGCACAGCATTTGGAGCACGCCCAAGCCAACGGTGGTGGTGGGGTGATCCCCCGCATCGAAGGTAAGGTCGGCCTTGGGCGCCGCCCAACCCGGGGAGCTCCTTGGCGCGTGGAGGCGGTGCCAATCTGGTGAAAGAACGGCTTGGTATGACGGTCTATGGGTGGTGCTTGCGAGCCGCCGAGGAGGGCCGCGATGGAGAGGGGCACCGGTGTCGTGAAGTGCACGACGAAGAGACCGCGCAGTTCCTCCCAGGAGGTCACCGAAGATCCCGGCAGGCTGAGCAGCCAGGCTCGTGGCGCGCCGGCCAGGGCCAGGGGGAACCAGTTGGCCATGACCTGGTCATCGCCTCCGGCTTCGAGGACGTCCTTCTAATGCGCCTGCAAGAAGGCCGCCGGATCCGTCGCGCCATCGTAGTGGGGTGGCATCTCTGGCTTGAACTTGGTGCAAGGTGGGGGTGAAGGCCCGGACACCCGCGGCGCATCCGCAGGCGCACCCCGGCCTAACCGGAGGGGTGGCGTCCGCCATGAAGCTGGACGAAGCAAGCGGAGAGGTGGTGTCGGATGTGGGGCTCCGGCAAACCCTTAAGGTTCGAACACTGGGGTGCACGCGAAGTTTTCCCCTCCTACCGATCGATGATCTAGCTCGCTAAGATCTTGTGGACGAACTCGACGAACTCATGACACAGAAAGACACGGGGTTTATACTGGTTCGGGCCACCGTTGTGGTGTAATACCCTACTCCAGTGTGGTGGTGGTAGATCGCCTCTTGGGCTGATGATGAACAATACAAGGGGAGAACAGCCTCCTGAGGTTGAGGTGTTCTTGCGCATGTGATCTTGTGGTGTGTCTCTCGATCTCTGATGATCTCTCGGGGTCTCCTCTGATCTCATCCCCCCTCTAATATGGTGGCTAGTTGTAACACCCACAATGCGGCTATATCTCCCACGTGTCGGGGCACGACTTAGAGGCATAGCCGCATGGTAGGCATGTCGCAAGAGGGGTAATCTTTACACAATCCCATGTACTGAATAAGAAAGGGATAAGGAGTTGGCTTACAATCGCCACTTCCCACAAATACAAGTTAAACATACATCATCCAGAATACAATCAAGGTCCGACTACGGAACCAACATAAAAAGAAAGACGACCCCAAATGCTAGATCCCCGATCGCCCCAACTGGGCTCCACTACTGATCAATAGGAAACGAAACAACACAACGAACAAGGACTTCATTGAGCTCCCACCTGAGCTGGGTTGTGTCACCTGCACTGGCATCATCGGCACCTGCAACTGTTTGGAAGTATCTGTGAGCCACGGGGACTCAGCAATCTCACACCCGCGAGATCAAGACTATTTAAGTTTATGGGTAGGAAAGGGTAGTGAGGTGGAGCTGCAGCAAGCACTAAGCATATATGGTGGCTAACATACGCAAATAAGAGCGAGAAGAGAAGCAATGCACGGTCGTGAACTAGAAGTGATCCTGAAACTACTTACGTTCAAACATAACTCCAAAACCGTGTTCACTTCCCGGACTCTGCCGGAAAGAGACCATCACGGCTACACTCGCGGTTGATGCATTTTAATTAAGTTAAGTGTAAAGTTCTCTACAACCGGATATTAACAAACTCCCATCTGCCCATAACCACGGGCACGGCTTTCGAAAGTTCAAACCCTGCGGGGGTGTCCCAACTTAGCCCATCACAAGCTCTCACGGTCAACGAAGTATATTCCTTCTCCCAGGAAGACCCGATCAGACTCGGAATCCCGGTTACAAGACATTTCGACAATTGTAAAACAAAACCAGCAAGACCGCCCGATGCGCCGACATCCCGATAGGAGCTGCACATATCTCGTTCTCAGGGCAACATCGGATGAACACTACGTACAACTAAAACCAACCCTCAAGATTCCCCGAGGTGGCGCTGCAAGTGGCTCTATTTCGGACCAACACTTAGAGAAGCACTGGCCCGGGGGGTTAAAATAAAGATGACCCTCGGGAGCGTGACTCCCAAGGGAAAAGTAGGTGGTGGTGAGGCAAATGGTAAAACCAAGGTTGAGCCTTGCTAGAGGAGTTTTATTCAAAGCGAACTGTCAAGGGGTTTCCATAACACCCAACCGCGTAAGGAACGCAAAATCAAGGAACATAACACCGGTATGACGGAAACTAGGGCGGCAAGAGTGGAACAAAACACCAGGCATAAGGTCGAGCCTTCCACCCTTTACCAAGTATATATATGCATTAAGTAAATAAGATATATTGTGATATCCCACACATGTCCATGTTCCAACATGGAACAAACTTCATCTTCACCTGCAACTAGCAACGCTATAAGAGGGGCTGAGCAAAAGCAGTAACATAGCCAAACAACGGTTTGCTAGGAAAGGTGGGTTAGAGGCTTGACATGGCAATATGGGAGGCATGATATAGCAAGTGGTAGGTATCGCGTCATAGCAATAGAGCGAGCAACTAGCAAGCAAAGATAGAAGTGATTTCGAGGCTATGGTCATCTTGCCTGAGATCGCGCAAGGAAGAAGAATGAGTCCATGAAGAAGACAAACGGACGTAGTCGAACGAATCCTCACAAACGCGAGGTTATTGAAACCAACCTAAAGAAGCAACACCAGAAAGGAGCAAACCACATAGTAAACAACCATCACATAATCATGGCATGATGCACAATCAAGTATGATGAATGTCCGGTTTAATGAAGCATGGCATGGCAAAGTGCACAAGCAATCCTACAAATTAAGTGGAGCTCAAAATGCAACTCCGTTGCATATTGACGAAACACCATGTGACTTATTTAGTTCACTCTCGTTTATGTACCCAACAATATTAAATGTTGTTAAACATGACAAGAGGTGAAGCATATGAAAACTACGTATCTAGGCAAGTTTAAATGAGGCCGGAACAACAAGCAACAAGTCTAGAAAATCCTCATGTGCATATTAATGGATTTGGTACTGTTCTGCCCTAAACCATATTTTATAGTTTTTAAACATGCAAAGTAAAGCCACCATGTTAAGATGGGCATTTTCTACCCCATTTACATATAAAGATTATTAAAAACCAAGCTACGGTTATTAAGTTATGAAATAAATCATTTTAGCATGGCATATGAGAAAATTAATGCAAACAGCAAGTTAAACATCTCAAACATGCATGAAAGTTGGATATTATGAAACTAGACAAGATTCTAAGCATTTTTCATATATAAGTTGTTTTAAACCGATGCATGGTTGTGAAGGTATTAAGTGCATGATCTAGAGGTACTTTCCTGCAAAACTGAAAATCCTGGAAAATTAGCTAAATTCGTCCCGAGGGAAAAAACGCTAAATGGGCCGTTTCTGTCTAGCCCAACAGTGGAAGGGGGCACAGCGGTGGCTCACCATGGGCCTGGCCCAGCTTGGTGGGAGGATGATAGGTAGGCTGGCTGGTTAAGGAGGCCCGCTGGAGCGCTGGGCCTCGGGTGGGTCACGGCCCACGGGGCCCAGAAGCACCTCGTCCTCCTCCTCGATCCCACTAGATCGAGGTAAGGCAGGGGCGGTGATGACCGGCGATGGGAATGGCGGTGCAACGCTAAGAGGGCCGGCGGACATTGGGGAGGGATGGATCTGGCAGGAGCGCGCCCGGATCCGGCCGGAGGAGGGACCGGCGAGGTACAGCGGGGCGGTTCCGAGCTCAGGCGGTAGCGTCCATGGTGCAGGGAGAGAGAGAGGTTAGAGAGAGTTGACCAGAGGAAGTAAAATGGGGCAGGGCGGCGGTTCTGCTCACCAGGGCGGCGGTAGCGCTCGCCGGTGCGGTGGCGCGGCTTCCGGCGACCCGGCGACGACACGCCAATGACGGGATCGGGCAGAGACGACAGGAGGAGGGAGCGGGGGTGCTCTGGTAGGTCGGGCGCTGGCAGCGACAGGTCGGCCCGGTTCGGCCCACGGAGGGCCGCCAATGGGCTGCGGGCGGGCCTGGTGCGGGGACGACATGAGAGGGACATGTGGTGGCGCGGGAGAGGCCACAGGGGGCGGCTGGCGGTGGCACAGCCACTTGCGGCGTGCCAAGTGGCGGGGAGAGGTGGCTGGCGGCTAATCCAAGGAGGGAGGCGGTTGGATGCGGAAATTGAGGAGGGGGTAGGTAGGAAGCCAAAAATGGCTGGGAAGACGTCTATAAATAGAAAGGGGGCTAGGGTTAGGAGTTTAGAGGGGTTTGAGGCCGTTTCGAAGCCGTTAGATCTCGATCAGACGGTCCGGAGCGGAGGGGTAGGTAGGTGGGCTATAAGGACTTTGCAAGTGGACTAGTGGGCTGGGAAGAGAGGAAGATGGGCAGCCCGGCACATGTTTCCGGCACATGTTTCCGGATCCCGGAAACATCCGACGATAGACCGACTACTATTGCCGCTATAGTTATCCGTTGGGGCGTCAAACAGACTCCGAATGCGATGGAACTTGGCAGGAGGCCTACTGACAACATAACAACACCGTATGCCAACTTTCAACCCATTCCGAGAACATTTTCCGACCACTTACAAAATAAAATTTCGGATGTGCCGCGGGCGCGTGCAAGTGTGTCTAGGCTCAGAACGGACAACGGACGGAACTGGGGGAACCCGGACTGATGCAAGTTTGAAAACATGATGATGCAATGCGGACGATGACATGGCAAAAATGCAACACGCAAGCAAATGGCATGGCAACGTCGGCGAATAACTGGAAGACACCTGGCGCAACGGTCTCGGGGCGTCACAACACTCCACCACTACGAGAGGATCTCGTCCCGAGATCTAGGATGGCACCGAAGAGAAGCAGAAAAGGAAGATGAGAGATAGACTAAGTTTCTTCTTGGACAAACAAGTGAAAACACGAACCTTGAGTGGTTGAACAACTTGAAAGAAAGAATACAACAAAGATGAACAATGTTGAAAACAGTCCGTTAGAAAAGAGGAACCATGAACATTATAAGAACCTTGTAGGTCGAAAGACATAAGAAAAGGGTTGCAATGAACAAGAAGTACATGCAAGCACTCCGGTTGAAATGATATGTACAAGAAACTATAAAGATCAATTACAACAACACTCCCGCTGGAAATGGAAGGAATTGAATATGAACTTGGGAAGATTGGATGATACTTGATGAAATCAACAACACACTGCCTCCGGAACTATTGAAAGAATGGCACAAGGGATAAGAAAGATTTCATACGGCACTCTGGTTGAGAAGGGAGGAAAAACTAGATAAGATGAGAGAGTTTGAATGAAAACACGACACTCCGGTTAAATGGATAAGCACGAAAAGAACATGATCTTTAACAAAAATGGGAAGATGGGTCGAAGATTGCAACATCCCAATGCCTCCGGAAGAAAAATAGAAGATAGATCATTGAAATATAAGAATGGAGAAGAAAATGACAACTTCTGCCATAATTGAGCTTGGACAAACACCCTTCCAAGAAGGTTATAACGGAGTTGTTGGAAAACCAACAACGAAAAGAACAAGCTTGTAGTGTGCTTATGGAGAACATCTCCAAAACTATGAGGTGAAAAATTCTGACACTAACGAAAACAATAGATTAGATTGATATCAACAAGGAGATGAGAAACTTATTTCAACGGGAGGATAAATGAAGAACTTGGGTCATTTATAAGCACCATAATAGCAACAATCCTTAGGGAAGGCTTAAGGTGAAATATAACCCAAGATAACACCAACGAAGAGATTGATGGGTTTCAAAGGTTCTCATGAATGAATTGAAAATGATGGGTTTAAAATATGTCATTTCGGCCAACTTGTGAATCATGAAACATGAAGGGAGGCATCAAAATGACATAACACCACCTCAAAAGATAAGATAGAAAGAATTTCACTTTGGAATGCAAGATGAAGAAGGCTTGAACTCCTGAAAACAAGACATGTGTTGAACACCATGTTTATTTAAGAGTATAGCTTGGCGGATCTTAACTTCGAGAGTAATCTTGAGGACAATTGAAGAATGAAAGGAATCCTTGAGGAACCACGATGTAGAACCTCCATGAAGAACTCCGGTAATAAAAGGATGATAGAAAGAAAGAGAGGTGGAGAACATAAGGTGAAGCCTTGCGATGATTTAGGTGGAGCTTCGCGACAAGATAATGCGGAAAAACTTGGAACTCCGGAAAAGAAAGATGAACAAAAGAAATCAATAATTTTGATGAACCTCCGGAATAAGGAATAGAATTTACTCGATGAGACAAGAATAAGAATTACATTATGCTTATCCTTCACCATTTTAAATTGATGACAAGCAACGGATTTGGCATACTACTTATTCTCATAGAAAGTATTAAGATAGATATGTCGCCAACTTGAAGAGGCCTTCGATGAACCACTTGTAGGATTGAAACAACGAATAAATTGATATGATAATGAAGGAAGAGAAATCTTGAACGAACCATTGTAAGAATTGAAAATGAACGAAGAAAAGATAAAGAAACACCGGGAAGAATTAGCAAATAAATGAGGATGCTTGCTAGGATTTAGATACATGAGAACGAAGAGATTATGAACTGATTATAGGATATTTGAATGATGCACCGGTAAGATTTGGCTAACGAGAGCTGAACGCTGGAATGCATAATTCTGAGATGATGGGCTCCAGAGAATCAAACTGAAAAGACTCTTGAATTGCTCCGGATGGGTGAAAAGAATTGTCACAATCGAAAACAATTATGAGAGGATGGCATCAAGCTTGAACTACGCATCTCTGAGGGAACGGATAAGATTTGCAGGAAAAAATCTTCTTCGGTCTTCAAATGTTGAGAATGACAATGAGAAACACCACCATGAATTGTTGAGATACTCCGGGAGAATGAATAAAGAAGAAGTTGAACTAACAATGAAATGATTTCACCGATCTTGGAGAAATACATATGAGTGATGATAATTCGTTCTTACGTCAAACTTCGAAAAGAATTTGAGGATAGCTCCGGGAAAATAGAGGAGTCAGGTAAGATCCTGGGAAAAGACTTGTGGGTTAGGGCCCACTCAAAAGAAACACCTTTGAACTATTTAAAAGAGAGATTGCACCGGTTGAATTAAATGGCTTGAATGAGATAACAACCTCAAAATAGGTTGAACGGATCTTGAATGAGAATATGAGCCTTCTAAGATATCTTCAGCACTCCGGAACAATGAATAGCTAGAAGTGAATGATAAGGGGTGCACCGGTATGAGAAAACATTTGAAACGAGGACAGGATATGATCGACAAAGCTTGAATTGAAATCCACCGGAGAAGAAAAAGAACGGAGAATGTTGAACTTGTAGCTTCTTTAGCATCTTCCTGAGAATCACCGGATAAGAATATTGAAGCAAAATAATGAAGAGACTTCACATCAACAAGATGGATACTTGATTAAGACATCTGAGTTCTTAAAGAAACAAGGGTGGGAGGGTGGGTAAAACAAAGGCAACTTGGGACGGATGAAACAAACACCATTGAGAAGAACTGATAATTGATCTTGCGGATGTTGAAATGATCGGATCCACTTGAAGAGAGACACACCGGTTCAGAAGAAATTGAGATGGCAAACTCGAAGATCAAGAAGGATTAGTATTCACATAGAAATGTGATAACACCACTTACAAAAGGTATGGATTCAACACTTGACTTCGAAGCAACTCGAATACCACAACTCAAAACAAAAAGAAAGGATTGGCTTGCAGAATAAGACGGAAACAAACATATGATAGACCCCATATAGTATCATGTGTCTGTTGGAAAGATATTCTAGGAGCTACTTGAATTCCCACTTATAAAACTCCCGAAACTTTCTGGTTATGCAATCAGGTGTTGGGATACAGGGGAAGCATAATATCTCACCCAAACTAACAAATCCTACATCCAGCTGTATCCATCCTTCAACACATAACCAAGAAACCTTCGGAAATCGTTTACCTCAACCTTTGAAAAGCATCCGTTATAAGAGTTATGGCAATACTCCCGAACTCCCGCCCCAGTACTGGGCGGCGTCGAGGTTATCTCACCAACAACTGCAGGAAAGACATTTTTGATGTCGGCGAACTCAGGTATTCCAGAACTACAATGATAAAATTGTGATGACAACACCTCGGAGCTCAACTCCCCGGGACACTGCCACAACCCCTAAATGTCAGGAGGAACCAAGAACAATGTTCTCATCACAAAACCATCGGAACGATTCCAAGATACCCGCGTGATCCTAAAAAAAATCGTGAAATTTGAGGATAGAAGAGTCAAAACTTCTACGTCAGGAGGCCTCACCAGAGTGACGAAGGGACTGAGGAGTAAATAGAATCCTACTCTCCGATATATATATAATCCTATAAGACTCAAAAAAAATTTCTAGACTCAACAACATCAGCGATTCGATCAAGCAGGGGGCTCCTAAGTCGGGGAAGGCTCTGATACCAACTTGTAACACCCACAATGCGACTATATCTCCCATGTGTCGGGGCACGACTTAGAGGCATAGCCGCATGGTAGGCATGTCGCAAGAGGGGTAATCTTTACACAATCCCATGTACTGAATAAGAAAGGGATAAGGAGTTGGATTACAATCGCCACTTCACAGAAATACAAGTTAAACATACATCATCCAGAATACAATCTAGGTCCGACTACGGAACCAACATAAAAAGAAAGACGACCCCAAATGCTAGATCCCCGATCGCCCCAACTGGGCTCCACTACTGATCAACAGGAAATGAAACAACACAACGAACAAGGACTTCATCGAGCTCCCACCTGAGCTGGGTTGCGTCACCTGCACTGACATCATCGGCACCTACAACTGTTTGGAAGTATCTGTGAGCCACGGGGACTCAGCAATCTCACACCCACGAGATCAAGACTATTAAAGCTTATGGGTAGGAAAGGGTAGTGAGGTGGAGTTGCAGCAAGCACTAAGCATATATGGTGGCTAACATACGCAAATAAGAGCGAGAAGAGAAGCAATGCATGGTCGTGAACTAGAAGTGATCGAGAAGTGATCCTGAAACTACTTATGTTCAAACATAACTCCAAAACCGTGTTCACTTCCTAGACTCCGCCGGAAAGAGACCATCACGGCTACACTCGCGGTTGATGCATTTTAATTAAGTTAATTGTCAAGTTCTCTACAACCGGATATTAACAAATTCCCATCTGCCCATAACGGCGGGCACGTCTTTCGAAAGTTCAAACCCTGCAGGGGTGTCCCAACTTAGCCCATCACAAGCTCTCATGGTCAACGAAGGATATTACTTCTCCCAGGAAGACCCGATCAGACTCGGAATCCCGGTTACAAGACATTTCGACAATGGTAAAACAAGACTAGCAAGACTGCCCGATGCGCCGACATCCTGATAGGAGCTGCACATATCTTGTTCTCAGGGCAACACCGGATGAACACTACGTACAACTAAAACCAACCCTCAACTTTCCCCGAGGTGGCGCTGCAAGTGGCTCTGTTTCGGACCAACACTTAGAGAAGCACTGGCCCGGGGGGTTAAAATAAAGATGACCCTCAGGAGCGCGACTCCCAAGGGAAAAGTAGGTGGTGGTGAGGCAACTGGTAAAACCAAGGTTAGGCCTTGCTGGAGGAGTTTTATTCAAAGCAAACTGTCAAGGGGTTCCCATAACACCCAACCTCGTAAGGAACACAAAATCAAGGAACATAACACTGGTATGACGGAAACTAGGGCGGCAAGCGTGGAACAAAACACCAGGCATAAGGCCGAGCCTTCCACCCTTTACCAAGTATATAGATGCATTAAGTAAATAAGATATATTGTGATATCCCAAATATATCCATGTTCCAAGATGGAACAAACTTCATCTTCACCTGCAACTAGCAACGCTATAAGAGGGGCTGAGCAAAAGCGATAACATAGCCAAACAACGGTTTTCTAGGAAAGGTTGTTTAGAGGCTTGACATGGCAATATGGTAGGCATGATATAGCAAGTGGTAGGTATCGCGGCATAGCAATAGAGCGAGCAACTAGCAAGAAAAGATAGAAGTGATTTCGAGGGTATGGTCATCTTGCGGGAGATTGCGCAAGGAAGAACAACGAGTCCATGAAGAAGACACACGGACGTAGTCGAACGAATCCTCACAAACGCGACATTATTGGAACCAACCCGTAGAAGCAACACTGGAAAGGAGTAAATCACATAGTAAACAACCATCACATAATCATGGCATGATGCACAATCAAGTATCATGCATGTACGGTTTAATGAAGCATGGCATGGCAAAGTGCACAAGAAATCCTACAAATTAAGTTGAGCTCAAAATGCAACTCTGTTGCATATTGACGAAACACCACGTGACTTATTTAGTTCACTCTCGTTTATGTACCAAGCAATATTAAATGTTGTTAAACATGACAATAGGTGAAGCATATGAAAACTACCTATCTAGGCAAGTTTAAATGAGGCCGGAACAACTTGCAACAAGTCCGGAAAATCCTCAGGTGCATATTAATGGATTTGGTATTGTTCTTCCCTAAACCATATTTTATAGTTATTAAATATGCAAAGTAAAGCCACCATGTTAATCTAGGCATTTTTCTACCCCATTTACATATAAAGATTATTTAAAACCGAGCTACGATTATTAAGTTATGAAATAAATCATTTTAGCATGGCATATGAGCAAATTAATGCAAACAGCAAGTTAAACATCTCAAACGTGCATGAAAGTTGGATATCATGAAACTAGACAAGATTCTAAGCATTTTTCATATATATAAGTTGTTTTAAACCGATGCACGGTTGTGAAGATATTAAATGCATGATCTAGAGGGACTTTCCTGCAAAACTGAAAATCCTGGAAAAATAGCTAAATTCGTCCCGAGGGAAAAAACGCTAAATGGGCCGGATCTGTCTAGCCCAACGGTGGAAGGGGCGCAGCGGTGGCTCACCATGGGCCTGGCCCAGCTCGGTGGGAGGATGACAGGTAGGCTCGCTGGTTGAGGAGGCCCGCTGGAGCGCTGGGCCTCGGGTGGGTTGCGGCCCACGGGGCCCAGAAGCACCTCGTCCTCCTCCCCGATCCCACTAGATCGAGGGAAGGCAGGGGTGGCGATGACCGGCGATGGGAATGGTGGCGCAACGCTGAGAGGGCCGGCGGACGACGGGGAGGGACGGATCTGGCAGGAGGGCGCCCGGATCCGGCCGGAGGAGGGACCGGCGCGGTACAATGGGGCGGTTCCGAGCTCAGACGGTGGCGTCCATGGTGCAGGGAGAGATAGGTTAGAGAGAGTTGACCAGAGGAAGAAAAACGGGGCAGGGCGGCGGTTCTGCTCACTAGGGCGGTGGTGGCACTCGCCGGCGTGGTGGCGCGGCTTCCGGCGACCCGGCGACGACACGCCGACGACAGGACCGGGCAGAGGCGACGGGAGGAGGGAGCGTGGGCGCTCAGGTAGGTCAGGCGCTGGCGGTGGCAGGGTCGGCCGGTTCGGCCCACGGTGGGCCGCCGATGGGCTGCGCGCGGGCCTGGCGCGGGGACGACGTGAGAGGGACATGTGGCGGCGCGGGAGAGGCCACAGGGGGCGGCCGGTGGCGGTGCAACCACTTGTGGCTTGCCAAGTGACGGGGAGAGGTGGCCGGCGGCTGATCCGAGGAGGGAGGCGGCTGGATGCGGAAATTGAGGAGGGGGTAGGTAGGAGGCCAAAAATGGCTGGGGAGATGTCTATAAATAGAAAGGGGGCTAGGGTTAGGAGTTTAGAGAGGTTTGAGGCCGTTTCGGAGCCGTTCGATCTCGATCAGACTGTCCGGAGCGGAGGGGTAGGTAGGTGGGCTATAAGGACTGTGCAAGTAGACTAGTGGGCTGGGAAGAGAGGAAGATAGCCAGCCCGGCACATGTTTCCAGATCCTGGAAACGTCCAATGATAGACCAGCTACTATTGCCACTATAGTTATCCGTTGGGGCGTCAAACAAACTCCGAATGGGATGAAACTTGGCAGGCGGCCTACTGACAACATAACAACACCGCATGCCAACTTTCAACCCATTCTGAGAACATTTTCTGGCCACTTATAAAATAAAATTTCGGATGTGTCGCGGGCGCGTGCAAGTGTGTCTTGGCTCAGAACGGACAACGAACGGAACTGGGGCAACCCGGATGGATGCAAGTTTGAAAACATGATGATGCAATGCGGATGATGACATGGAAAAAATGCAACACGCAAGCAAATGACATGGCAACGTCGGCGAATAACTGGAAGACACCTGGCGCAACGGTCTCGCGGCGTCACACTAATCCTATTTATAGGGGCCCTGGTCCTCTTCCCAAATATCGAGCGGGAAGGGAGACAACAATGGCGGGCTAATTTGAAGGGGGACAGCTAGTACAAGCTATCCTGACAAAAGTAGTCTTCTCCTGCACAAAGCTCTGGTGGTGACGCTGTTTTGGGCTCCACGATGACCTCCGTCTTGTAGTCCGTGGTCTTGGCCTTGTTGCACCGGAATGGCAACCTTTGCCTAATGCATCGGTACTCCGCGGCTGCGCTTGCCCCCTTTGCACCAAAGAGGAAACAAGGACACTGCGCATGCTGGCGCCCACCTGGTGTCGATCGTCATGGCTCACGTCACGAGAGCCTCGTGAGGTTTGCCTTGCCTTGATATCTCCGCTCCTCGTGAGCCTGCCTAGCTAGGCCACTCCAGAGGAGGTCTTGCGTCGTCCGCCTCGCGAGGCTTGGCCCCTCGTGAGGGTCTTGGATGCTTTGTTGGTGAAGACGGGCCGTACGGTCTGCTGGCTCAGCCACGCCGCGGGCCGCAGGCAGGCAAGTCTAGGGACCCCTGTTCCCAGAACGCCGACAGTAGCCCCCGGGCCCATGGTGCACGCGGGCTTGGCTTCCCGGCGAAGCCAAGGTTCAAGCTCGAAGCGTCGCGGGCCCCAAAAGCATGCAGCCTCGATTGAAGCGCGGCGGTTGATTGGACGTGGGCGTCTCCGCTTCCCCACGCTGCCTCGACGACTGCATGACTTGACAAGTCCCTGCGATATGCGAGGGAAACCATCATTACCTGCGATCGTGGGAGACGTCGGTTGGCCTTCTCTTGCTATAAATGGGGAGGGGGGCGGAGCCCTCGTTGCCCATCTCTTCCTTGCTTGCTCGCTTCTTCTTTGCTTCATTGCTTGCAGCGCCTCCGATGGCGCCACGAAGGAAGTTCTCTGCCACCGAGAAGGGGAAGGCCCCTCGCGAGGTCCCCGGTTCCACAGCGCCCAAGTGCGGTCGTGGCCGTCCTCGCAAGCACGCTGTGACCCCCGCCGTGGCCCACCATCGAGGCGGCGCCGTGATACGCGGAGGGGACCGTCCCGACCATGGCGGTCCAGCTGATGTGGGGAGGCACGCGATGGTGGCGAGGCGTCCCCGCCCGCGCTTCCATTCAGCGGAGGCGTCGCCGGAGTTCGTTGTCTGGTCGAAGAACCCGGCCGGCAATTGGCTCCAGCGTCCACGCTTCCTTGCCGATGAACTACCGTCCCCTGGTCCAGGAGGGCTCTGGTTGCGGGCAGATGGTTGCTGCAGCAAGGCCTCCTGGGTCGCGGTCGAGACTTCCGCCGCAGGCAACATAGCCCTGGCCCGCGGCTGGCAGACGTTCGCCCAGGCGTGTGGCCTGGGCAGGCGGTGCACGCTCAACTTCAAGTATGACGGTGGGTCGACCCTCTACATGAGGGTGTTCGGGGATGATGGTCGCCGCGCCGGGTGCTGCTCCGAGACGAATGACGGTGAGGAGGTGCTCGGCCTTGGTGATAGTCGCGACGAGGGTGAGGGCGAGCCTGCCCTCGGCGGCGACCGCATCTCTTCCAGCTATGGCGACTCTTCCTCCAGTGACAACTCCAGCGCCGATGGCTACGACCAGCCGCCGCGCTCGCTTCGAAGGAGGAAGCGGGTCATCTCGTCACCGCGCCTCCGTGAAGCGCGAGGAGGGGTCTGGCTAGGCTCGGGCGTTGCTAAGGGCCCACCCCCGCGGATTGCTGAAACGCCGCTTTGTTTAGCTTTTTCCCTTTCTTGTATCAGAAAACGAAACTAGTATGGGCCCAGAGGGGCGTGTATCGAACTGTGGTTCTTGGTTAATGCAACATGCGTGTTATTCACATGTCGTGTTGTTATTTTGCGCAAAGATAACCTAACCTGGCGCGTTTGGGACGCCCTTTCCTTCACGAGATGTCTGTGTTTGCTCAGGAACTGCAAAAAATTTGTTAGGGGGTGCGCTAGCGGATTTGCCGTTCACCTTGACTTGGCGCTTTGCATCGCGGTACCCGAGGGGCACGGATTAGGAGATGCGCCAGCTCCAGGCTTGAACGAGGGTGACTCGCGAGAAGGCAGAGAGAAGAAAAATGCTCGTGAGGGCACCTGCCTAGCCCCCTCGCGAGGTATGCGAGAGAGAGATCACGAGTAAACCAGAGCCAAAACGCGGTAAAAGGCGAAGGAACCAAACCAGCAAGGAACGCCAAAGGCAAACTCGATTACGGAGAAGCAAGCCAACTACGGAAAGCAAATGAAAAGCCGCGTCCGGCACCTAATCTAGTCTTCAAGTCTTCTCACCAGCGCAGAGCTAAGTGTTGTCCACTAGGCGTGGGAGGGAGCCCCAGGGCCTGAGGCCGACGCTCCTGAGACTCCGGGGCGTGTACAGCCCCAACTCATTATTACGTGAGAGTGTCACGGGCGGCGATTTTTCACAGGCACCGGGCCTTGCTTCATAGGCTCTGGGCCTTTCTTGATAGGCTCTCGGCCTTGCTTCACAGGCTCTGAGCCTTGCTTCACAGGCTCTGGGCCTTGCTTCACTGGCACTGGACCTTGCTTCATGGGCTCTGGGCCTTGCTTCACAGGCACTGGGCCTTGCTTCATAGGTAGAACTTCCGGAGGTGCTGGATGTTCCAGGCGTTTTGGATAGGTGTCCCCTCTTGCATCTCCAAGCGCACGGCGCCAGGCCTGGAAATGTGGACGACCCTGAACGGGCCCTCCCACATGGGTGAAAGCTTGTGCAACCCTTCCCTGGAGAGGACCCGCCTCAGGACTAGGTCACCTGTCTCGAGCGTCCTGGAGCGAATGTTGCGGCAGTGGTAGCGCAGTAGCGCTTGCTGGTACCTTGCCACCCTAAATGCAGCTTCGCGATGACGTTCCTCTCCCAGCACGAGATCCATCCCCCGCATGGCGTCCTGCTGCGTTTCGTCGAACGACAGGACCCGCGTGGAGCGATGCTTGACCTCGTGAGGGAGGACTGCTTCAGCTCCGTAGACGAGGAAGAATGGAGTCTCGCCCGTCGGCTTGGTAGCGGTGGTGTGGATGGACCACCGCACGGACTGGAGCTCGTCGTGCCAGCCCCTGCCGCAAGCCTCCAGCTTTTTCTTGAAGGTCCTGGTCTTGAGGCCCCTCAGGACCTCAGCGTTGGCGCGCTCAGCCTGACCATTGCTCCTGGGGTGGGCTACCAAAGCGTAGCAGATCTGCTTTCCGAGGTTAGCACAGTAGGTTTTAAAGAGGTTACTTGTAAACTGCAAGCCGTTATCTATGATGATGCGGTTGGGGACCCCGAAGCGGCTCACGAGGCGCTTGATGAACTTGACAGCAGAGCCGTCTGGAATGGTTCGGACGGCTTCCACTTCCGCCCACTTGGTGAACTTGTCGACCGCGACGTAGAGATAGCGGTAGCCCCCTGGCGCTCGTGGGAACGGGCCTAGGATGTCTAGCCCCCATACCACGAACGGCCACATGAGCGGGATGGTTTGGAGGCCCTGAGCAGGCTGATGGATTTGCTTGGCATGGAATTGGCAAGCTTCGCAGGACTTCACCAGCTCAGCTGCATCGTTGAGTGCTGTAGGCCAATAGAATCCACTGCGGAAGGCCTTGCCGACGAGGGTCCGTGATGATGAGTGATGTCCACAGTCCCCGCCGTGTATGTCAATTAGCAGCTCCTTCCCTTGATCGCTGGAGATGCAGCGCAGCGTGACATCGTTCGGCCATTTCATGTACAACTCGCCGTCTTAAATGCAGTAAGCCGTGGCTTGTCGGGCCACGCGCTCCGCGTCTTCTTCCTTCTCCAGTAGTGTCCCGTGCATCAGGTACTCATTGAACTCCTTGGTCCAGCACTCCTCCTGGGGCTCGAGCACCAAGAGCAGCCGAGCTCCCGAGGTTGGGCCGCAAGCTGGGGCTCCCGAGGCCGGGGACTAAGGAAGCTCCTCTCGAGGCTGAGTCATGCTTGAAAGAGGTGGCATAGCTGACGGCTTGAAGAGCCGCTCTTCGAAGACGACGGGCTCTTGCGGTTGCCGCTTGGATGCTCTCTTGGTGATGTCGTCGGCTTCCTTGTTGGTGCCCCGGGGCACGTGCTGCAGCTCCAGGCCTCCGAACTGCTTTTCCATTTTGCGCACCTCCGCAAGGTAGGCCTCCATGTGCTCGTCCTTTGGCTCGTACACTTTGTTGGAGAAGTTGACGAGGAGCTGTGAGTCTCCCTTGACGGTAAGGCGCCTCCCCCCCATAGCCTCCACAGCCTTTAGGCCGGCTATGAGGCCTTCGTATTCTGCGATATTGTTGGAGACCTTCTCGTCGTGCTGGAAGCAGAGTTGCACGGCGTAGCAAAGCTTGTCCTAAGTGGGCGAGACTGCTCCAGCCCCCGCGCCCTAGTGCGCAAAGGTGCCATCAAAATACATGACCCAGCCGTCTGGCACCTCGCTTCCTGGGGAGGTGGACCGGTCTTCTCATTCCTCAAGAGCCCGGGCATCTGTCCATTCTGCCACAAAATCGGCGAGCGCGGCTCCCTTGATGACCCTGGTGGTGCTAAACTCCAGCTGAAATGCTTGCAGCTCGATGTTCCATTTAGCGACCCTTCTGGCTGAGTTTGGGCTCCTAAGTATCCTCTCCAATGGGTAAGACAAGACGACCTTGATGGGGTGCCCCTGGAAGTAGCGCAGCAGCTTGCGCGAGGCCACCAAAAGTGCAAGCAGGAGCTTCTGTGGCATAGGGTAGCGCGCCCTCGCATCCCGCAGTACGATGCTTACGAAGTACACCGGGTGCTCGACGAGGGCCGGCACACTAGTGAGGCTCAGGTCCCGCGGAGATTGTGGCATATCCTGAGGTGATGGGTCTCCTGAGACCTGACTGTCCTTAGGAGCTTCTGCGATGTTGCCCTGCTGAGCTTGGTCTTCCGCCGCTGATGGCTTTGTTGCACCTTCCTGGCCGCGCGCTGCATCAGCTCTGGCTTGGTGCGACACACCCTTGTCTTGACGCTCCTCCCGAACCGCCATTAGCGCCGCGCTCGTAGAGTATGGGGTGGCGGCAAGGTAAAGCACCAGAGGCTCGAGAGGCCGTGGTGCCACCATCACTGGGGGCTGGTGAGGTATTTCTTGAGGTCTCGGAAGGCCTAGTCGGCCTCCGGGGTCCACTCGAAGGGGCCTTTCTTCTTCATGAACTTAAAGAAGGGTAAGGCACGCTCGCCTAGCTTAGAGATGAAACGCCCTAACATGGTCACCCGTCCTGCCAGCTTTTGCATCTCCTTGAGGGTCTGTGGTGGGCTCATGTCTTCGATGGCCTCGATCTTCTCCAGGTTCGCCTCGATCCCTCTGTGGGATACAAGAAACCCTATCAACTTGCCAGATAGGACGCCAAACACACACTTCTCCGGGTTAAGCCTCAAGTCCACCCGGCGCAAACTCTTAAAGGTATCCTCCAAGTCTTGAATCAACGTCCTCGCCTTGCGAGATTTGACCACTATGTCATCAACATAGGCATCTGTGTTCCTGCCGAGCTGCCGCCCCAAGGCGATGTGCATCAGCCGCTGAAAGGTTGCGCCCGCGTTGAGAAGGCCGAAAGGCATGCAGGTGTAGCAGTACACCCCACATGGTGTCAAGAAGGCCGTCTTCTCCACATCCTCCACCACCATCTTGATCTGATGGTATCCAAAGAACGCATCCAGGAAACACAACAAATTGCACTTGGCAGTGGAGTCGACAATTTGATCGATCTGCGGAAGGGGGAACGGATCTTGGGGGCAGGCTTTGTTGAGGTTGGTGAAGTCGACGCACATCCGCTCCTTCCCACCTTTCTTCGGTACTACAACGGGGTTCGCCATCCATTCGGGGTATCGAACTTCTCGGATGGTACCTACCGCCTCCAGCTTGCGTGTCTCTTGGACGATGGAGGCCTGCTTCTCAGTGGACTGCCGTCTTACTCACTGCTTCACGGGTCGTACATTGGGGCACACCTTTAGATGATGCTGGATTACCTCTCTCGGGACCCCTACCAGTTGATTGGGCTCCCACGCAAATATCTCCTTGTTCGCGCGCAAAAACCTCACCAAAGCTTCTTCTTGTCCCAAGACAAGGCCGGTTCCTATGGTGAAAGTGGCTCCTGAAGACCCGTCCTCGTTGACCGGCACATGCTTGGTCTCCGACTTATCTTGGGTGAACAGATGCTTTTTCTTGGTGGGTGCGGTCTCCTTGGCCTCTGACGCACCGGCGCCGGCTGGCTGCGCCGCTGCCACGGTCTTGAAGGCGAGCCTGAGCACCGTCACGACCTCCTTAGTGTCCCCCTAGATGGTGAGGACGCCCTTGCTCCATGGCATCTTCATGAGGTTGTAGGCCGGGTGAGTTGCCGCCATGAACTGGGCGAGAGCCGGGTACCCGAGGAGGGCATTGTACGGGAGACCGATGCAGGCGATGTCGAAGTCCACCAGCTTGGTGCGATAGTTGTCTCGTGTGCCAAAGGTGATAGGGAGGCGGATCTACCCCAAAGGGTGAGCAGCTCCACCACCCACTCCTTTGAAGGGCTTGCTGAGGCCGAGCCGTTCGAACGGCACATGAAGAAAGCCGAAGGCTTCCACGGAGAGCAAGTTGAGGCAGGCGTCGCCATCGATGAGGGTCTTGGTGACGGCCACGTTGCAGATGGTGGGCGTGCAGAGCATCGGGAGCATCCCTGAGCCGGCGGTGGAGCCAGGGTGGTCTTCCGAGTCGAAGGTGAGGTAGGCCTCCGGCGCGGCCCAACCCGGTGGAGCCCCGGGCGCTTGCAGGCTGCCCCAATCTGACGGAACAAAGGCTTGACGTGGCGATCTAAAGGAGGTGCTTGGGAGCCACCCAGCAGTGCCGCGACTGTGTGGTGTGCCGGCGCCGCGTAGCGTGTAGTGAAGAGGTCGCGGAGTTCCCCCAGGACATCACCGTGGATCCCGGGAGGTTGAGCAGCCAAGTGCGCGGCTCGCCAGCGAGGGCTAGGGGGAGCAAGTTTGACATGATCTCATCGTCGCCTCCAGCTTCGAGGACGGCCTCCTCGTATGCTAGCAGGAAGATCATCGAGTCTGCCGCGCCATCGTAACGCGGCGGCATCTCCGCCCTGAACTTGGCTGGCCACTGCACTCGCTATAGGGCGGGGGGCAGGGCTCTGTACCCAGACTCCCTGCTGCTAGTGTTGGCCGCGGAGGTTGGTGGCGGGGCACCTGCCATGGGAGCGCAGTGCAGCGGTACGGGGCGCTGGTTGGTGGAGAGAAGCCCCGGCGCACCGCTACCTTGCGTGCCAAATGTCGGATGTGGGGCTCCGGCAAACCCTTAAGGTTCGAACACTGGGGTGGGCGCGAAGTATTCCCCTCCTACCGATCTACGCTCTAGCTCGCTAAGATCTTGCGGACGAACTCGACGAACTCACGACACAGAAAGACACGGGGTTTATACTGGTTCGGGCCATCGTTGTGGTGTAATACCCTACTCTAGTGTGGTGGTGGTGGATTGCCTCTTGGGCTGATGATGAACAATACAAGGGGAGAACAGCCTTCTGAGGTTGAGGTGTTCTTGCGCGTGTGAGCTTGTGGTGTGTCTCTCGATCTCTGATGATCTCCCGGGGTCTCCTCTGATCTCATCCCCCCTCTACTATGGTGGCTAGTACTATTTATAGGGGCCTTGGTCCTCTTCCCAAATATTGAGCGCGAAGGGAGCCAACAATGGCGGGCTAATTTGAAGGGGGACAGCTAGTACAAGCTATCCTGACAAAAGTAGTCTTCGCCTGCACAAAGCTCTCGTGGTGACGCTGTTTTGGGCTCCACGATGACCTCCGTCTTGTAGTCCGTGGTCTTGGTCTTGTTGCACCGGAATGGCAACCTTTGCCTGATGCATCGGTACTCTGCGTCTGCGCTTGCCCCTTTGCACCAAAGAGGAAACAAGGACGCTAGGCGCACTGGCGCCCGCCTGGTCTCGATCATCATGGCTCACGTCATGAGAGCCTCGTGAGGTTCGCCTTGCCTAGATATCTCCGCTCCTCGTGAGCCTGCCTAGCTAGGACACTCCAGAGGAGGTCTTGCGTCATCCGTCTCGTGAGGCTTGGCCCCTCGCGAGGGTCTTGGATTCTTTGTTGGTGAAGACGGGGCGTACGGCCTGCTGGCTCAGCCACGCCGTGGGCCGCGGGCAGGCAAGTCTAGGGACCCCCGTTCCCAGAACGCCGACAGGTGGATCTTCGGCGCACCCCTACCTGGCACGCCAAATGTCGGATTTCGGGTTCCGGCAAAACCCTTGAGGTTCAAACACTGGGGTGCGCACGAAGATCTCTCCCCCTCTAGCTCTCACCCTCACCGCAATCTCAAGTCTTAGCGCGTCGAACCCGCAGAACAAGGGACACAAGATTTATACTGGTTCGGGCCCCCGATGTGGTGTAATACCCTACTCTAGTGTGGTGTGGTGGATTGCCTCTGGGTCTAAGGATGAATAGTTACAAGGGAAGAACAGCCCCCTGAGGAGAGGTGCTCTTGTGCTTGGTGAGTTGATGTCGTAGAGGGTCGCCCCTCTTCTAAGGTGGTGCTAGTCCTATTTATAGAGGCCCGGGTCCTCTCCCCAAATATTAGGCGGGAAGGGATCCTACAACGGCCAGTTTGAAGGGGGCAGCTAGTACAAGCTATCCTGACAAAAGATGGTCTTCGCCTGCCAAAGGCTCTAGTTGTGATGACGTCCTGGGCTCCACGGTGACCTCCTTCCTGCTGTCCTGCTGGTCTTGGTCTTGTTGCACCGATATGGAATCCTTTGCTTGATGCCTCGGGACTTCGCGCATGTGCTTGCCTCTTTGCATCAAAGGGGAAACGAGGACACTGCGCGCGCTGGCGCCCGCCTGGTACCCACCTAGCCTTGGTCGTCATGGCTTACGTCACGGGGACCTCGCGAGGTGCCCCTTGCCTCTGCCCCTCACGAGCCAGCCTGGTGAGGCCATCCCCGAGGAGGTCTTGCATCGTCCGCCTCGCGAGGCTTGGCCCCTCGTGAGGGTCTTGAGTGCTTGCTGGTGAAGATGGGCCGTACAGGGCCGCTGGTGGAGTCACGCCGTGGGCCACAGGCAGGCAAGTCTGGGGACCCCCGTCCCTAGGACGCCGACAACTGTGCTCGCGCCCGAGCCCGAGATGAAGCGCAGCTGTGACCACCCCAAGTCCTCCAAGGGCAGCCGCCCATTCTGCATCTTCCACAACATCCACAAGCACAACATCAACGACTGCCAAGAGCTCTGGGCCATCCGAGATGAGCGCCTTGGCCGCCGCCCTAAGTGCAACGACCGTGGCTACAGCCGCGAAGGAGGCCACGGTGGGGGCCGCTGGGACAAAACCACTGGCAGGGCTAGCCTCACGACGGCCCCTGGAGGGACCAGCCTCATGAGGAGCATCCTCAGGGCAACGCCGGCCTCCCTCCGATGCCGCCGCCGCCACAAAGGAGGAACGACGACCACCGCCAAAATGATGGGGTCGGGGGCCTCCAAGAGCCTCGTGCTATCGCCTGCATTCTGCGTGGTGCTTAGGCCCCCGCCTCCCATTGCGTCTTCAAGCAGTTCGCTGATGAGGCGAACGCGGACCTCCCTAAGCTCAAGGCTTTGCATCCCCTCAGGTGGCCCAAGTACTCCATCACCTTCGACTCTGCGCATCAGCTCAAGTGTACAGCCACTGCGGGCGCGCTCCCAATGCTCTGCTCGTCGACCATCAGCAACGTCATCATTACCAAGACACTTACCGACGGTGGCGCGGGACTGAATGTCCTCTCTGTTGAGACGTTCGAGAGGCTCTAGGTGCCCTATGACCAGCTCCTCCCCACCAAGCCTTTCTCAGGAGTGACAGGTGAATCCACCATACCCCTGGGGCAGATTCGCCTCCTTGACAACTTTGGCAAGCACGAAAACTACCGCACCGAGCTCATCGACTTTGATGTCGCCCACATTCGTCTTCTGTACAACACCATCCTCGGGTATCCAGCCCTTGCCAAGTTCATGGCAGTGACTCACCATGGCTAGAACGTCCTCTAGATGCTAGGAAGCTGCGGCATCATCACGATCGCCTGTGATGAGAAGGATGCGGTGTGCTCCCTCGAGCGCGCCTACCAAGCCGTAGCGGTCGAGAACTCAGATGACGAGGGCGCCATCCACCCTCCTAAGATCATTCCCAAGAAGAAGAAGTAGCTCCTCCTCATGGGCCCTCAGCAGGCTGGGGCGTCCGATGATCGTGCCTCAAGCCCCACGCCCACTGATGGGGCATCCTTCCCTCTCGCATAGGAAGGTGCGCCCAGCGCCCCTCTTAGTTTGGGCTTGGGGGCTCTTCTCTGGAGGGCCTCTGACTTGACCAGCGTCACGAGGGAGGCATTCACGCACCATGTGGAGGTGTGCTTCAATGCGCGCTTTCGTGAACACGGCGCATGGCGCGAAGCACCAGGCGCTCAGGAATTCATCACCAAGGCAATCGAAGAGCTTCAGGAGGCGCTGGCCATGCACGGCGAGTGCCGCCCCACATCACTCAGTGCACCTGCCGCCCCGGACATGGGTGGCGAGCTGCGTGTCTACGTCAACATCTTGGGCCTTAACAGGGCTGCTTCTCAGGAGCTCTTCTAGCCATCCCACATTGGAAGGAGTGGGGGATGCCCCCGCAACCATCTTCGCATGCCATTCAGCCTGCTGAACATGGATGCCACGCACCGGCGGTACATGCAGGGCATCCTGGCGGCTCACAGGGTCAGGCGATCCTATCGGAGGAGGCACTGGACCCCCGCGAGCCTCCCGAACCTCTGGACGCTCACAAGACCGAGGAGCCAGACGACTCATGAGGAGCGACCTCTTTAGCACGCATCCTCAGCTGCCCCAACACTTCTCCAGCGACGGTGCCAGGTGACTTTTTGGTTTGTTTAGTTAAGGGTGCCCCTCGGGCTGCATTACCCTCAAGCCGCACGAGTCCGGCCCTGCAGCATGTATCGTTTTGTGCATATATCAGAACTAGCCTTACCCTTTCATGAGTTGCTTTATGTTACCACTTGCATGTCCGGTGTTGCGCCACCATGAATATCGTGCGCCCTCACAAACTTGCCCTCGATCGCCTCATGATTAAGGACTGGCACGTCGTCTGTGCTCGGGTCCATCTCTGTAGCGTTGCTAAATCCAAGTGGCTGAGCTCTGTCTCATGGGCCAGTCCTCGTGTATGTCACCTCCAAAGGCCCTTGGTGCCTTGTTCTCGCATGAGCTAACCATGGGCGGATGAGTTAGGGCGTGCGACCCGGTGCATCACCACCGCGGGAGTCGTGCTCCGGTTGTCTTTATTTAGGATCATTGCATGAGAAGACTAGGAATGGAGTCTGTGCTCGGGTCCATCCCTGCAGCATCGATAAACCCAGCGGCTAAGCTCTGTCTAGTGGGCGGGCCCCATTCACGTCACCTCCTGGGGTCGTTGGTGTTTGGCCTTCTCATGCAATATCCTCCGTAGATTCAGTCGGCGCAGGTGACCTGACCATCTCGTAGGACCCTCACAAACATTCCAAACCAAAAATTTAGGTGCAACCCGCCTTGAGGAAGGGTGCCATGAGTCCCATGCTGGCTCACGGGTGCCCATATATACCTCCTCTAGTCCTGTCGTGCAAGCCACGTGTCAGGACGGGGTCGTACATGCCCCGGAGTCTCCCCTCAGAGGGAGCTCCCACCCACGCACCAGTAGAAGCCCCATGCTCCATGCTGGCGGACAACACGGCCAAGGAGTGGCTATGCCCATGCAAGAGTTGAAGCACCATGCTCCACGCTGGTGAATAAACAACTGAGGACACCCTAGCGGCTGCAGTAACCTCAGGAAGGCTCTTGAGCCCGCCGATTGGCCTCACCGTGTCGCTTTCCCCACGGGAGAGTCGCGCAAGGGGGCTGGGCACGAGGGCTGCGCCCAGGTCACGCCTAGCGCATGCCACCTCACTAGGTCTCTCACACATGGTCTTCACACGACCCTCCCAGGCAAAAGCTGGCGAGGAAAGGTATGGGGGATCCGGATTAACCCGAATGTTGCTCACTTTTCCTTCATGAGGGTCGTTCGTACGTCAAGGGGAACCCCTGAGCATCGTGACTCAGGGGCCTCACTGGCCACGTAGCCCCTCACCCCTTGGTCTCGTCCTGGCAATCTAGACGCCCCAATGGCGGTTGAGGTAGGCGCGCGGCTGGGCCCTGCTGATGCAGAACACTAAAGCAAACAGGGAGGAAATCGGCCACGGAAAGGAAATCGCAGAGTCCTAGCAAATTATTATAAAACATAATGTCTCATAAGTTCAAAGCAAAAGTTCTCACGCCTCCGCGAGGCACGGTAAATGTCACAGGAATAAACTGGGGGAAAGCGCCGCCTTCAGCGTTGGTTGCCACTGTCGCCCGCCTTTGGGAGCCCGCTGTCGACAACACCGCCGTCATCTTCTCCACCGGCCCTGGTCACTGCAGCCTCAGGGTCAACGCAACAGAACTTCTCCAGCAGGGTTTTCACCTGCCCCTTCATGGCCTCGGCAGCAGCGTCCCGGGCCTTAGAAGCCATCGGCTCGTTCAGTGCACCAAGGTCAAATCTTGGGTCTTGGAGGTGGAGGTGGCTGAAAACACGTGTTGCGGCCGCAGTGAAGAGCGTGCGGCACTCCCCTTCCACCATGGTGTCCACTACGGCGGCGATGCCCTCAAGCTCCTCAGCGAACTTGGTGAGAAGACCCGCAAGGCCGTCCTCCAGAGTCACCAGCGACTTCTCATACCCTCCTCTGTAAAGGGATTGCAGTGTCCTGCAAGACCTCAGCTCCAGGGAGACGAAGGCGTCGCACCCCGAGGCGGCCGCCTACTCAGCCATGGCAAGGTCTTCTCCCTGGCCTCCAGTCGGGTCGTCCCCTCGGAGACAAGCTTGGTGTGGGACGCTTGGGCCATGCCCGCCTCCTCCTTCAGCTTCTCCAGGAGGCTCCACTCCATGGCCTGTTCCTAGGCCGCCTACTCCGGCTCGGCGTCACGATCGGTGAGCATAGTCTCCCGGGCCTTGAGCTCCTCCTCCTACTCCTGAAGCCGATGGGTGCGAGTGGCCTACTCTTCGCGGAGGGCCTTCAGCTCGGCTTCCACCACATTGCAATGTTCCTTGGCGGACACTGCGTCGACCAGCGCCGCGTCACGAGCCACCGTGCCCTCACCGGCCTCCTTCCTGTCATCCACGACGGCATCCTTGGCCTGGCCCCAGGCTGTCCTGACGGACGAGTCGGCCTGGAGCCACCCCGAGATTAGCCCAGATGCCCCGTTACCACACACCTATTGGCGCCCTAAAGATCAGTCCGGAGCTGGTCCAGCACGGCATAGGCCTCCTCCAAAGCGTCGGGCCTGGGAGAGGAGACATGGTCCACCAACGTGAGGTCTTGGGGAGGAGGCGGCACCGGCGCCTGGACTAGCGCGGCCACAACGGCAAGGGCGGCAGGGGGCTCTGGAGCCCTCAAACTCCTCACAGGTGCGGTAGGGATGGGCACCTTCGGAGTCTATTGGGCCACGGAAGCGGTCCCCTCCTAAGGTTTTGCCACCAAACTCTGAGGGGCCCGCTCCTTCACGGGCAAACACGAGGCGGGCTCCTCCGCCCGCTCCAGGGTCACCACGGCTGCGGTAGATTGCGTGGCCTCAGAGGCCCCAGCTTCCTCCTTCTTCTTCACTGCGGGCTTCAGCCTGGTCACTAGGAGGAGAGTATCGTGGGCACGACATCTGAGGTGGAAAACAATAACAAGGTAAGATGCTTACTCGTCATCAGTGACGTACGCCCTTTTTCTGGCCAGGACCACGGCGCCCTCAGACTTTTTGAGCACGGGCTTCATCACGCCCTGAGGATCAGCCGGGCGCATGGCGGCTGGCTCTAGAGCGGAGGCGAGAAACGACAAGGCGGGGGCATGAAAGCACAAGTGCTCCCTGGGTGGTTTGGTAATTAATGTCAACATATCTCCTGTTGGACTAATGTTTTTATCTAGAATATTTCAGACAAGTTCAACAGATGGAGTGGCGTGGGCAAGAAGATGTGGAACCCCTTCAAAATGCTAAGGACAAAAGATTGGCTCAAGACTCTACATTTTACTTTTGGTGATCCAAGATCACATTGAGTCCATAGGAAAGCCAATACTATTAAAAGGGGATGAGGTGTTGCTTAATGGCTTGCTTGCTCGAAGTGCTTAGTAATATGCTCCAAAAGCCCTCAACCACTTTCTCATATCCACATATGTCCCAAACCAAAAGTCAAACTTGGCCCCACCAAAATACTCTAGCCGGTGCCACCGAGTTCACTTGACATAGCCACTGCCAGAATCCCTAATCAGTTCGGTCTCACTGATGGGATCTCGGTATCACCGAGATGGGCTTGCAAACTCTTTGTTACCTATTGCAATAATTTCGGTCCCATCGAGATATGCCAACGGTCCCACCGAGTTTGCTTGACCAACTCTCTGTTTTGCTTATTACCAAAATCGGTCCCACCGAGTTTATGTAATCGGTCAAACCGAGATGAGGTTTTACCCTAACCCTAGCACATCGGTCCCACCGAGTTGATCATATCGGTCCCACCGAAATGCCTAACGGTCACATTATGAACTAAGTCGGTCCAACCAAGTTTTCTGATTCGGTCCCACCGAGTTTGGTGATATGTGTGTAACAGTTAGATTTTGTATGGAGGCTATATATACCCCTCCACCCACTCTTCATTCATGGAGAGAGCCACCAGAACATTCCTACACTTCCAACATTCATTTTCTGAGACCAAGATATTCCATTCCAACCATATGAATCTTGATCTCTAGCCTTCTCCAAGTTGCTTTCCACTCAAATCTTCTTTCCACCAAATCCAAATCAGTGAGAGAGAGTTGAGTGTTGGGGAGACTATCATTTGAAGCACAAGAGCAAAGAGTTCATCATCAACACACCGTCTATTACCTTTTGGAGAGTGTTGTCTCCTAGATTGGTTAGGTGTCACTTGGGAGCCTCCGACAAGATTGTGGAGTTGAACCAAGGAGTTTGTACGGGCAAGGAGATCGCCTACTTCGTGAAGATCTACCCTAGTGAGGCGAGTCCTTCATGGGTGATGCCATGGTGGGATAGAAAAGGTTGCATCTTCGTGGACCCTTCGTGGGTGGAGCCCTCCGTGGACTCGCACAACCGTTACCATTCGTGGGTTGAAGTCTCCATCAACGTGGATGTACGATAGCACCACCTATCGTAACCACACCAAAAATCTCCGTGTCTCCAATTGCGTTTGCACACTCCAATCCCATCCCTTTACATTCTCGCAACTTGCATGCTTTACTTTCCTCCTCTCATATACTCTTGTCATGCTTGCTTGAAATGTATTGTGAATGTTTAAACTTTTGCTAAATCTCTACCTTAACTTGAGGAAAATAAAAATTTCTACTTTTATTTGTTAAGAGTCTATTCCCCCCCCCCCCTCTAGACACTTCTTCTCGATCCTTTTAATTGGTATCAGAGCATTGGTCTCCATTGCTTTGGTTTAAACACCTTTGGAGGAAGATGGATGAGTCTATGTTGGGGAGTCTTAGACGTAGAGTGCCTATTCTTGATGGAGAATACTTTCATGAGTGGAAAAATGAGATGCTTGTGATTTTCAATGAATATCATTTGAACAAGTATATTACTAGCCCTTGTGCACCTCATGTTGATCCTTTGCATCCTACCCTTGATGAGTCTATTGACATGATTCGCAACCTTAGAACTGTTAATATTATCACTAGAGGTTTGCCTAGAAACTTGATTGGATGTTTGCCTACTCTTGATTGTGCCTACACTATGTGGAGATTTCTTGAGGAACGATTTCCAAACTATTCCTTGAAAAACTTAGATGAGATCCTTCATAAGTCTATTGCTTTGACTAAGATGAGTCCTAATGATACCAAGTATGGTGATTGTTTGTTTGAGCTTCGTGACCTCATGCATGCCAAAGGAGATGTTGGAATCATTATCAATATCATTTCCGAAGTCATTAGAATCCATAGAGATGAACATTGTTATGGTCATACTTCTAATGAATCATCTTCTCTAGGAAATGATCAATTACCAGATAATGATGAACATGGATACTATGATGAGGATGGTGATAGTGACTTTGATCTCGATGAGTCTATGAGACACTTTGGTCTTATGGCTAATCTTCGCGGCTACATGGCGGGAGGAAAGGAACGGGTCCTTGATAGTGGATGTACAGATCATATGACCGGAGACAAGGATATATTTCGTGAGCTTGCTGAAAACGACGGCCCTCAGAAGTACGTCACTTTTGGTGATAACTCAAAGGGTAAGGTGGTTGGCCTTGGTAAGGTGGCCATCTCACGTGATAGCTCCATACAAAATGTTATGCTCGTTGAATCTCTTGGCTACAATTTACTTTCCGTATCTAGACTTGCTAACTTTGGTTTCAATGTCCTATTTACTGAAGTAGATTGCCAAGTGTTTCGTAGAGATAATCATAAAATGGTCTTTACTGGTATACGTAGAGGTGATCTATATATTGTTGATTTCACTAAAAAGGCTCAACCTAGAACTTGCTTAATTGCTAAATCCTCTAAAGGCTGGTTGTGGCATAGAAGGTTAGGTCATGTGGGCATGCGAAATCTTGATAAGCTTATTAAAGGTGATCATATCCTTGGAGTAAAAGATGTTATATTTGACAAGGATAGACTTTGTAGTGCTTGTCAAGCAGGAAAACAAGTTGGAGGAAGCCACCCCGTGAAGAACATCATGACCACGAGAAGACCGCTCGAGCTACTTCACATGGATCTCTTTGGTCCCAATGCCTACAAAAGTCTCGGTGGAAACTCATTTGGTCTAGTTATAGTCAATGATTTTTCAAGATTTACGTGGGTGTTCTTTCTTGATGATAAATCACAGGTCCAAAAGATCTTCAAGAACTTAGCTAGGAAGGCCCAAAATCAATTTGAAGTGAAGATCAAGAAGGTTCGCAGCGACAACGGAACGGAGTTCAAGAACGCAAATGTGGATACCTTTCTTGACGAAGAAGTGATTTCACATGAGTTCTCGGCTACATACATGCCTCAACAAAATGGAGTTGTTGAGAGGAAGAACCGAACTCTTATTGAGATGGAGAGAACGATGGTTGATGAGTACAAGACACTAAAACATTTTTGGGCGGAAGCGGTTGAGACGGCTTGTCATGCAACAAATTGCTTGTATCTTCACAAGCTACTCGGCAAGACGGCATACGAGCTCCTCACCGGTAACAAACCCTAAGTTGGATACTTTCGAGTATTTGGCTCAAAGTGTTACATTCTTGATAAGCATCGTCGTTCTAAATTTTCTCCTAAATCTCATGAGGGTTTCCTACTCGGTTATGGCTCAAACTCTCACCCTTACCGTGTCTACAACAATTTCACCTGAAAGGTTGAACATACGGTAGATGTGAAGTTTGATGAATCTAACGGCTCTCAAGTAGACCAATTGCCAATTGATGTAGGTGACAAGGACCCTTTTGAAGCAATCCAACACTTGTCTATTGGCAAAATTCGTCCAACGGAGGTGAAGGAAAGTACCTCGTCGTCCAAGTGGAAGCTTCTACCTCACGTCAAGGTGAACCAAGAATTGACATGGAAGCATCCACAAGTGGGACACGCCAAGATGAAGAAAACAAGGAAGTACACCAAGATGAACCTCGTCAACCTCCTTCTCCACCTAGACAAGAGAACAACAACAATGAAGAAGGCCAAGAAGAACAACACGATGATGAAGAAGATGTTCCACCCCGACCCAAGCAAAAGCTCTCACGAGTTCGAGTGAGAGTCTCAAGAGACCATCCCGTAGAGCAAATCTTCAATGATATTCAAACCAGGAGAATCACTCGCTCTAAAACTCATTTGGCTAACTTTTGTGAACATTATTCATTCATCTCTAGCATTGAACCTATGAAGGTCGAAGAAGCATTGGAAGATCCGGATTGGATAAATGTCATGCATGAAGAGCTACACGACTTTGAGAGAAACCAAGTGTGGGCATTGGTCGAGAAGCCCGACAACAACCACAACATCATCGGTACCAAATGGGTGTTTCGCAACAATCAAGACAAAGATGGACAAGTCGTCCGCAACAAAGCATGTCTCGTCGCCCAAGGCTACACTCAAGTCGAAGGTATGGACTATGGTGAGACATATGCCCCAGTTGCTAGACTTGATTCCATCCACATCTTACTTGCCTATGCTAATAACCATGATATCACCTTGTACCAAATGGACATTAAAAGTGCCTTTCTAAATGGTGAAATTGAGGAGGAAGTTTATGTTAAATAACCTCTCGGTTTTGTTAATCCTAAGAAACCCGGTCATGTTTACAAACTTCACAAAGCTCTTTATGGTCTTAAACAAGCTCCTAGAGCGTGGTATAAGTGCTTGACCAAGTTCCTTATTGAGAAAGTCTTTGAGATTAGAAAATTTGATTCTACTCTTTTTACTAAAAGTGGTAATGGTGAATTATTTGCGTGCCAAATTTATGTTGATGATAGTATATTTTGTTCGACTAACCCTCATTTTAGTGAAAAGTTTGGAAAGCTAATGTCGGAGAAGTTTGAGATGTCTATGATGAGTGAACTCAAGTTCTTCCTTGGTTTGCAAATCAAGCAAACTAAGGAGGGTACCTTTGTTTCCCAAACAAAGTATACCAAGGACTTATTCAAGAAGTTCAACATGCAAGAAAGCAAAGGTATTGAAAACCCCCATGCCTACTAGTGGACATCTTGACTTGACCAAGGATGGCAAATCGGTTGACCAAAAGGTTTACCGATCTATGATTGGTTCATTGTTATATCTATGTGCCTCCCATCCTGATATTATGCTAAGTGTGTGCATGTGTGCACGTTATCAAGCGGCCCCTAAAGAATGTCATCTTAAGGCTGTGAAAAGGATAGTGAGATACTTAATGCATACACCAAATTTTGGCATTTGGTATCCTAAGAGGTCTTCTTTTGATCTTGTTGGCTACTCCGATTCGGACTATGCCAGAGACAAGGTTGATAGAAAGTCCACTTCGGGTACTTGTCAATTTCTTGGTAGATCTCTTCTATCTTGGTCCTCCAAGAAACAAAACTCGGTATCCTTATCCACCACCGAAGCGGAACACATTGCCGCTGGTTCATGTTGCGCTCAATTACTTTGGATGACCCAAACTCTTAAAGAGTACGGGATCAATGTGAAACATGTTCCATTGTTGTGTGATAATGAAAGTGCTATTAAGATTGCTCACAATCCCATGCAACATTCTCGTTTGTCATCATTTCATTCGAGATCACGTTGCTAAAGGTGATATTGATCTTAAGCATGTTCGTACCGATAAGCAATTGGCGGATATTGTCGAATTTCGGGTTCCGGCAGACCCTTGAGGTTCGAACACTGGGGTGCGCGTGGAGCTTTCGTCTCCTACCTACCTGCACCCCTCTGCCCTGCTAGGATCTAAACTAAGGAAAGAACAACACAAGAGACACAGGGTTTATACTGGTTCGGGCCACCGTTGTGGTGTAGTACCCTACTCCAGTGTGTGGTGTGGTGGATTGCCTCTTGGGCTGATGATGATGAACAATACAAGGAAGAATAGCCTCGCGAGGGTCTGTTCTTGGCTGGGGCGATGAACTGCTGGGAGGAGCTCAGTCGCCCTTCTCTCTCTCTCTCTCTCTCTCTCTCTCTCTCTCTCTTTTTGCCCTCGGTCCTCTCTCCTGTCTAGCGGGTGGCTGGTCCTATTTATAGGGGCCCTGGTCCTCTTCCCAAATATCGAGCGGGAAGGGAGCCAACAATGGCGGGCTAATTTGAAAGGGGATAGCTAGTACTAGCTATCCTGACAAAAGTAGTCTTCGCCTGCGCAAAGCTCTGGTGATGACGCCGTCTTGGGCTCCACGGTGACCTCCGTCTCGTAGTACTCCTGGTCTTGGTCTCGTTGCACCGAAATGGCAACCTTTGCCTGATGCCTTGGTACTCCGCGGCTGCGCTTTCCCCCCTTGCACCAAAGAGGGAAGGAGGACACTGCGCGGGCTGGCACCCGCCTGGCGCCCTCGGTCGTCATGGCTTGCGTCACGGGCACCTCGTGAGGTACCCCGCCTTGATCTCTCCGCCTCCTCGTGAGACAGGCTGACGAGGCCGTGCCTGAGGAGGCTTCGTGTCGTCCGCCCCGCGAGGCTTGGCCCCTCGCGAGGGTCTTGGGTTTGTGTTGGTGAAGATGGGCCGTGCTGGGCCTCCCTTTGAGCCACGCCGCAGGCCGTAGGCAGGCAAGTCTGGGGACCCCCGTTCCCAGAACGCCGACAGTAGCCCCCGGGCCCAAGGTGCGCCCGGACTTGGCCGTGCAGGGAGGCGGAAGGGCAAGAGCGAAGCGCCACGGGCCCTAACAGCTTGCGGCCTTGGGCGCCGCGTGGCAGTTGATCGGACGTGGGCGCCTCCACTTCCCCATGGCGCCTCGGTAACTGCACGGATTGGACAAGTCCCTACATGCAAAGCGGTTCATAATTACCAGCGACCGTGGGGGCCGTTGGTTGGCCATCGCCAGCTATAAGTATGGACCGGCGCGCGCCCTTCCAGTTCGTCCCCCCTTGCTTCTCCTTTTTCTTCATGGCCCCGTCAAGGAGGTTCTCGGCCGCAGAGAAGGGGAAGGCTCGCCAGGTTGAGCCCGCCTCTTCCCCGCCCAAGCGCGGCCGAGGGCGCCCTCGCAAACATCCCGTGGCCACCACGGTGGCTCCCCGCGGCCGCGGAGGCGATCTTCAGTACAGCGACGGGCGGATTGCCGCGGCCGGGGGGGCGCGCTCCGGCTGCGCGTCCCCCTAGGCCGCGCTCTCGCGCTGCTGAAGTGCTGCCAGAGTTCGTCGTGTGGTCGGCGGAGCCGACTAGCACCCGGCTTCCACTTCCTCGCTTCCTCCTTGGCGAGCTCCCGGCCGACGCCCCGTGCGGCCTCTGGCTCCAGGCCGACGGCTGCTGCAGCCGGGCCTCATGGGTCTCACTGGAGGTCTCCGCGGCCGGGGGCCTGTCCCTGGCCCGCGGTTGGCAGACGTTTGCTCGCGCGCATGGCTTGAGCCGTCGGTGCACCCTACACTTCAAGTTCGACGGTGATGCCACCCTCTACGTGAGGGTGTTTGGGGAAGATGGTCGCCGCGCAGGGTGTTTCCCCGAGGGTGACGGCCGCAGCTGGGAACCCAGCTCCAGCGATGATGGAGAGGGCAGCGCTCGCGCGGCTAGCGGCGCTCGGGGTTCCTCAAGCTTCTCCGGTTCTTCTTCAGGCGGCGACTCTTCTAGCGGTGGCCGCGGTCAGCCTCCACGCCGTCGTATCTGCTTGGGAGGTGGCAACGTGTCCGCCCACCGTCGCGCCCTGGTGAAGCGCAGGAGGGAGTCCGCCTGAGCTCCAGAGGCAGCTCGGACCTTCCCTGTGGGCCGGTGTGAGGCGAGCTGCACCAGATTTGTCCTTTCTTTTCCTTTTTCCAGCATAACAAAGACAGTAGCGTGGAGCCCCGCGGGGGCGTGTTTGGGTTATTGTTGTTAATCATCGTTTTGCTTTTGTTATTGTACCTTCCGGCTACGTGCCCGCGCGTGGATAATTTCCGGCCCCGGCCATGGGGGGCGACCGACCCAGGCCCTTTGTTTGTGTCGCGGTGCCCGTGGGGCACGGACTAGAGGGGTGCTCCTGTGATGGGCCCAGGTCGCGAACCCTTTGAACGACCAGGGTAGGAACACTCGCGAGGGCGCTCAGCTGCCCCCCCTCGCGAGGCCTTGCACAAGAGAAATCGAGGTAGGAGAGCGAAAAGTCGGAGAACCACAAGCCAAAGACGGCAACAACTTCAATAAAACTTCGAATGAGAAGGAACGAGCCGACTGCGGAAAGCAAATGAAAAGCCGCGTCCGGCACCTAATCTAGTCTTCAACGTCTTCTCACTAGCGCGGAGCTAAGTGCTGCCACTGGGCGTGGGAGGGAGCCCCAGGGCCTGAGGCCGGCGCTCCTGAGACTCCGGGGTGTGTACAGCCCCAACTCATTATTACGTGAGAGTGTCACGGGCGGCGAGCTTCACAGGCGTTGGCCTTCTTCACAGGCTCCGGGCCTTTTCCAAAACGCGATAGCTTCACAGGCATTCGCCTTCTTCACAGGCTCCGGGCCTTTTCCAAAACGCGATAGCTTCACAGGCTTCGGGCCTTTTCCAAAACGCGATAGCTTCACAGGCATTCGCCTTCTTCACAGGCTCCGGGCCTTTTCCAAAACGCGATAGCTTCACAGGCATTCGCCTTCTTCACAGGCTCCGGGCCTTTTTAGGGGTAGAACCTCCGGAGGTGCTGGATGTTCCATGCGTTCTGCACTGGCACCCCCTCCTGAGTCTCCAAGCGCGCGGAGCCGGGCCTGGAAACATGAACAACTTTGAACGGGCCCTCCCACATGGGAGAGAGCTTGTGCAGCCCCTCCCTGGAGAGAACCCGCCTGAGCACGAGGTCTCCTACCTCGAGAGTTCTGGGGCGGATGTTGCGGCAGTGATATCGCCGCAGTGCTTGTTGGTACCTCGCCGCTCGTAGCGCGGCTTCTCGGTGACGTTCCTCCCCTAGCACGAGGTCCATCCCCTGCATGGCGTCCTGCTGCGCCTCGGCGAACGCCAGGACCCGCGCGGAGTGACATCTGACCTCGTGAGGGAGGACCGCTTTGGCTCCGTAGACAAGGAAGAACGGGGTCTCTCCAGTCGGCTTGTTCGCGGTTGTGCGGATGGACCACAACATGGACTGAAGCTCGTCGTACCAACCTCTGCCGTAGGCCTCCAGCTTCTTCTTGAACGTCCTGGTCTTGAGGCCCCTCAGGACCTCCGCGTTGGATCGCTCGGCCTGGCCGTTGCTTCGGGGGTGCGCCACCGAAGCGTAGCATATCTGCGTTCCAAGGTTAGCACAGTATGTTTTGAAGAGGTTACTGGTGAACTGCGAACCGTTGTCCGTGATGATGCGATTCGGCACCCTGAACCGGCTCACGATGCCCTTGATGAACTTGACCGTGGAACCCGCGGGAATGGTGCGGACAGCCTCTACTTCAGCCCCCTTGGTGAACTTGTCCACGGTGACGTAGAGGTAGCGGTAGCCCCCGGGCGCCCGAGGAAACGGGCCCAAAATGTCCAGCCCCCAGACTGCGAATGGCCATGAAAGGGGTATAGTCTGCAAGCCTCCTAATGGCTGATGGATTTGCTTGGCATGGAACTGGTAGGCCTCACAAGCTTTCACTAGTTCGATGGCGTCATTGAGCGCGGTGGGCCAATAAAACCCACTGCGGAACGCCTTGCTGACGAGGGTCCGTGATGATGAATGATGTCCACAGTCTCTGCCGTGTATATCTTCCAGCAGTTCCTTCCCTTGCTCCCTGGAGATGCAGCACAGGGATACATCGTTTGGCCTCTTCCGATAGGGCTCTCCATCCTTGATGCAATATGCCGTGGCCTGGCGTGCCACTCGCTCCGCTTCCTCCTCCTTCTCCGGCAGGGCCCCTTGCGTTAGGTAACTCCGGAGCTCCATCATCCAACATCCCTCCTAAGGTTCCATCGTCAGGAGCAGGTGTGCTCCTGAGGCCGGGCCAAAGGTCGGAGCCCCTGAGGCAGGTGGCTGGGGGAGCTCCTCCCGGGGCTGAGCTATGTTCGACAATGACGGCAGGGCTGAGGGCTTGAAGAGCCGCTCCTCGAAAACGCCAGGCTCCTGAGGTAACCGCCTGGACGCCCGTTTGGCGATGTCATCAGCCTCCTGGTTGGTGCCACGGGGCACATGCTGCAACTCCAACCCCCAGAACTGCTTCTCCATCCTGCGGACCTCCGCTAGGTAGGCTTCCATGTGCTCATCCTTCGGCTCGTACACCTTGTTGGAGAAATTGACAAGGAGCTGCGAGTCGCCCTTGATGGTGAGGTGTTTCACCCCCAGGGCAGCCGCGGCCTTCAAGCCCGCTATTAAACCTTCATACTCCGCTATGTTGTTGGAGACCTTTTCACCTTGCTGGAAGCAGAGCTGCATGTCGTAGTAGAGCTTGTCCTGAGTGGGCGATATAAGCACCGCCCCAGCCCCAGCGCCATGCCTGGAGAACGCCCCATCGAAGTACATGACCCAGCCTTCTGGCGCTTCACTTCCCGGGGACAGGGACCGATCCTCGCCAGCCTTGAGGCATGGCGCCTCCGTCCATTCTGCCACAAAATCCGCCAACGCTGCTCCTTTGATGACTCTGGTCGTGCTGAATTCGAGCTGAAATGCTTGCAGTTCTATGTTCCACTCAACGACCCTTCCAGCTGAATTAGGGCTCCTGAGCACTCTCTCCAGGGGGTATGATGTGACGACCTTGATGGGGTGACCCTGAAAATAGTGCCGCAGCTTGCGCGAGGCCACCAGTAGCGCGAGGAGGAGTTTCTGAGGCATGGGGTACCACGCCCTTGCATCCTGCAACACCGTGCTGACGAAGTACACTAGGTGCTCAACGAGGTGGGGTGCGTCAGTGCTGGTGGCTCCCTTCGGAGACCATGGCGCCTCTTGAGGCAATGAGGCCTCCTGAGACTGGCCATCTAGGAGAGGGGCCCCTTCCGCCTCCGGTGCGCCCCTCTGCGGCGGCTGATCCTCCTCAGTCGTGGTGGCAGTTTCGGCGGGCCTTCCTTGTCCCTGTTCTGCCTTGTCCCGGGCTGCTACCGCGGTTTTGATTCGGTGCTCCTCTCTGACTGCCACCAAGGCTGCGTTGGCGAAGTAGGGAGTGGCGGCGAGGTAAAGCACCAGGGGCTCTTGAGGGCGCGGAGCCACCATGACCGGTGGGCTGGTCAGGTATCTCTTGAGATCCTGGAACGCCTTGTCGGCCTCTTCAGTCCACTCGAAGGGCCCCTTTTTCTTCATTAGCTGGAAGAAAGGCAGTGCTCGTTCCCCCAACTTGGAGATGAATCGCCCTAGCACGGTCATGCGCCCCATGAGCTTCTGCATTTCTCTAAGGGTCTTTGGCGGGCTCATGTCTTCCACCGCCTTGACCTTCTCCGGGTTAGCCTCGATGCCTCGGTGGGACACGAGGAAACCCAAGAGCTTGCCCGAGAGGACTCCGAACACACACTTCTCTGAGTTGAGCCGTAGGTTCACTGCATTGAGGCTCGCGAAGGTTTCCTCCAAGTCTTGTATCAAGGTCCTGGCCTCCCGAGACTTTACCACAATGTCATCGATGTAAGCCTCAACATTCTTCCCGAGCTGCGGGCCCAAGGTGATGTGCATCAGCCGCTGGAAGGTCGCCCCTGCGTTACGCAGCCCAAATGGCATGCATGTGTAGCAGTACACTCCACACGGGGTTAGGAAGGGTGTCTTCTCGACGTCTTCTACCGCCATCTTGATCTGGTGATACCCAGAGAATGCATCCAAGAAGCATAACAGGTCGCATTCCGCAGTGGAATCGACGATCTGGTCGATGCGGGGGAGCGGGAACGGATCATGCGGGCATGCTTTGTTGAGGTTGGTGAAGTCGACACACATGCGCTCCTTCCCTCCCTTCTTTGGCACAATGATAGGGTTGGCCAACCAATCCGGGTATCGGACCTCGCGAATGACCCCAGCGGCTTCTAATTTGCGGGTCTCTTGGACGATGAAGGCCTACTTTTCTGCGGACTGCCGCCTGGCCTTCTGCTTCACAGGGCTCACATTGGGGCATACGTTGAGGTGATGCTCGCTTACACCCCTAGGGATCCCTGCCAACTGGCCAGGCTCCCAAGCGAATACCTTCTTGTTTGCGTGCAGGAACCCGACCAGGGCCTTCTCCTGCTCGGGTTCGAGGTGGGCGCCTATGGTGAAGGTGGCGTTGGTGGACCCGTCCTCATCGACGGGTATCTGCTTGGTTTCTGCCTTGTCTTGGGTGAACAACTGTTTCTTCTTGGTGGGTGCAGCCCCCTTGGGCCCGGGGGTCTCCAAGTCGGCGGGCTGTGCCGACGCCGCTGTCTTGAAGGCGAGCTTGAGCGCCCGTAGCGCGTCTCCGGTGTCCCCGTGCACAATGAGGACACCACTGCTCCCGGGCATCTTCATGAGGTTGTACGCCGGGTGCGTCGCGGCCATGAACTAGGCCAGCACTGGGTAGCCGAGGATGGCATTGTAGGGGAGGCCGATGGGGGCGATGTCAAAGTCGACCAGCTCCGTGCAGAAGTTATCGTAGGTGCCAAAGGTTACTGGGAGCCGGATCTGTCCCAAGGAGCTGGACGACTCGCCCCCAATGCTTCAGAAGGGCCGGCTGGGTTGCAGTCATTCCAGGGGTATGCAGAGGAGGTTGAAGGCCTCGACCGAGAGCATGCTGAGGCCCGCGCCGCCATCAATGACGATCCTGGTGACAGCCACCTGGCAGATGGTGGGGGTGCACAGCATGGGGAGCGCACCCGAGCAGGCCGAGTTGGAGGGGTGGTCCTCCGAGCTGAAGGTCAGGCCGGTCTCGGGCGCCGCCCGGTCCAGGGGAGCCCCCTGCCGCGTGGAAGCGGCGCTGACCCAGTGGATGAACGGCTTGACGTGGTGACTTGTAGGCGGCGCCTGCGAGCCGCCCAAGAGGGCCGCGACGACCGGGGGTGTTGGTGCAGCGCGATGGGTGGGGGAGAGGTTGCGAGGCTCCATGGGCGCGCGGAGCGCGCGGGACGAAGAACCAGCTGGGGTGAGCGAGGGAGTTGCGGTGCGGCCGCCTTGCCGCACGGACAGATGCTGGGACGATGCTTACCGCTCGTCCCCCGCCGGGCCGGTGGCAGCGTTGATGGCAGGTGACGGGGAATGGTGAGGACGCCTGCCGATAGGGGCCGTCTGGGCGACGCGGGAAACGAGCGCGGCCCGGCGCTCGGCGCGGGCCCGACGAGCGTCAGACATGGGCGTGATGGTCGGAGGAGAACGGGGTGGTGGAAGACGAATCCCGGCGCACCCCTACTTGGCGCGCCAAATGTCAGATTTCGGGTTCCGGCAGACCCTTGAGGTTCGAACACTGGGGTGCGCGCGGAGCTTTCATCTCCTACCTACCTGCACCCCTCCGCCTTGCTAGGATCTAAACTAAGGAAAGAACAACACAAGAGACACATGGTTTATACTGGTTCGGGCCACCGTTGTGGTGTAATACCCTACTCAAGTGTGTGGTGTGGTGGATTGCCTCTTGGGCTAATGATGATGAACAATACAAGGAAGAACAGCCTCGCGAGGGTCTGTTCTTGGCTGGGGCGATGAACTGCTGGGAGGAGCTCAGTCGCCCTTCTCTCTCTCTCTCTCTCTCTCTCTCTCTCTTTTGCCCTCGGTCCTCTCTTCTGTCTAGCGGGTGGCTGGTCCTATTTATAGGGGCCCTGGTCCTCTTCCCAAATATCGAGCGAGAAGGGAGCCAACAATGGCGGGCTAATTTGAAAGGGGACAGCTAGTACTAGCTATCCTGACAAAAGTAGTCTTCGCCTGCGCAAAGCTCTGGTGATGACACCGTCTTGGGCTCCACGGTGACCTCCATCTCGTAGTCCTCCTGGTCTTGGTCTCGTTGCACCGAAATGGCAACCTTTGCCTGATGCCTCGGTACTCCGCGGCTACGCTTTCCCCCCTTGCACCAAAGAGGGAAGGAGGACACTGCGCGGGCTGGCACCCGCCTGGCGCCCTCGGTCGTCATGGCTTGCGTCACGGGCACCTCGTGAGGTACCCCGCCTTGATCTCTCCGCCTCCTCGTGAGCCAGCCTGACGAGGCCGTGCCTGAGGAGGCTTCGTGTCGTCCGCCCCGCGAGGCTTGGCCCATCGTGAGGGTCTTGGGTTTGTGTTGGTGAAGATGGGCCGTGCTGGGCCTCCCTTCGAGCCACGCCATAGGCAGGCAAGTCTGGGGACCCCCGTTCCCAGAACGCCGACAGATATATTCACCAAACCGCTTGATGAGAAAGTATTTTGCCATTTGAGAGGTGAATTGAACACCATTGGTGCTTCAAACTTGGAGTAGGAACTCCATGTGGATACATGCAAGACATGAACCTATGACTAATCCTTGTTTTTTTCTTATGATGATGATCATGTGTCTTGGATATATTTGTACCCTTGCATGCTATCTAACCCTTTTAGGTACTTGGGTGAATCTAATTCTATGAGATTGCAACTCACTGACATCTTGAGCAACCTCTACATCACCAAATCTCTACAACATGGTGGTTGAAGACAAGGAAGCATGAAACCTTTCAACATATCCTTTTGACAAGTTCTATATCAAATTTCATTTGGTATTAAATTTCATGTTTGTCATGTTGGATACACAAGTGCTCCTCCTTGCAAAACTATCCCATGTAGGTAGATGAACTCTAATTACAAGTGGTGCTCCCAATGAGCTACATCAACCTTGAGCATCCCACACAAGTTCAACTACATGATCAAGCACAACACCACCACCCAAGGTATGTAATTCCATATTAGAGAAGCTTTATCCTAAGTCATGGGTCAAAGCAACTCAACAAGATGTGAATACATCAAAATGGTTAAACAAAAAATGGTAACCCCATTTTGAGCTTAAACGATGAGTATGACCTATGATCAAGTGTTCTCACTTGACTCCTCAGTCAATATACTCTAACATAGGTGACTTTGTCGCCGCCCAATTCTAGATGAAGTTCTCTAGTGTTTCTGAGTTTTTGCATTTGACCCTTGCATATTTGTTCCCTGTCCTTTAATCAAAAAAACTTCATCTAGATTTTCTCTGCTTTGTTCTCCATTCCCTTGTAACACCCACAATGCGGCTATATCTCCCACGTGTCGGGGCACGACTTAGAGGCATAGCCGCATGGTAGATTTGTCGCAAGAGGGGTAATCTTCACACAATCCCATGTACAGAATAAGAAGGGGATAAAGAGTTGGCTTACAATCGCCACTTTACACAAATAACAAGCTAAACATACATCATCCAGAGTACACTCAAGGTCCGACTACGGAACCAAAATAAAAGAAGACAACCCCAAATTCTAGATCCTCGGTGATCCCAACAGGGCACCACTACTGATCAACCGGAAAAGACACATAACAACGACCAAGATCTTTGTCGAGCTCCCACTTGAGCTTGGTTGCGTCACCTGCACTGGTATCATCGACACCTGCAACTGTTTGGAAGTATTTGTGAGTCACGAGGACTCAGCAATCTCACACCCGCGAGATCAAGACTATTTAAGCTTATGGGTAGGATGTGGTAATGAGGTGGAGCTGCAGCAAGCACTAGCGTATATCGTGGCTAACATCGCAAATAAGAGCGAGAAAAGAAGCAACGCAATGGTCGAGAAGCTAGAAGTGATCAAGAAACTACTTACGTTCAAGCATAACACAAGAACCGTGTTCACTTCCCGGACTCCGCCGAAAAGAGACCATCACGGCTAAACACACTGTTGATGCATTCTAATTAAGTCAAGTGACAAGTTGTCTACAACCGGATATTAACAAATTCCCTTGTGCCACATAAACGCGGGCACGGCTTTCGAAAGTTTATACCCTGCATGGGTGTCCCAACTTAGCCCGTCACAAGCTCTCACAGTCAACAAAGGATATTCCTTCTCCTGGAAAGACCCGATCTGTCTCAGAATCCCGGTTACAAGACATTTCGACAATGGTAAAACAAGACCAGCAAAGCTACCCGACTGTGCTGACAAATCCGATAGGAGCTGCACATATCTCGTTCTCAGGGCACACTGGATGAGCAATCCGTACAACTAAAACCAGCCCTCAAGTTTCCACGAGGTGGTGCTGCAAGGGGCTCTAATTTGGACCAACACTCAGAGGAGCACTGGCCCGGGAGGTTAAAATAAAGATGACCCTCGGGCTCGCGAAAACCCAAGGGAAAAGGCTAAGGTGGCAAATGTTAAAACCAAGGTTGGGCCTTGCTGGAGGATTTTTATTCAAAGCAAACTGTCAAGGGGTTCCCATAACACCCAACCGCATAAGGAACGCAAAATCAAGGAACATAACACCGGTATAAAGGAAACTAGGGCGGCAAGAGTGGAACAAAACAACAGGCATAAGGCCGAGCCTTCCACCCTTTACCAAGTATATAGATGCATTAATTAAAATAAGAGATAATGTGATATCCCAACATATCCATGTTCCAACATGGAACAAACCAAAAGCGGTAACATAGCCAAACAACGGTTTGCCAGGAAGGTGGGTTAGAGGCTTGACATGGCAATATGGGAGGCATGATATAACAAGTGGTAGGTAGCGCGACATAGCGATAGAGCGAACAACTAGCAAGCAAAGATAGAAGTGATTTCGAGGGTATGGTCATCTTGCCTGGGATCCTGCAAGGAAGAAGAACGAGTCCAAGAAGTAGACGACCCAACGTAGTCGAACGAATTCTCACAACTCTGAAACGAAACCGAAGCTAATGAGAGAAGCAACCCGGAAAGAAGCAAGCAACATAGTAAGCCAACAAGCATAAACATGGCATGATGCACAAACAAGTATGATACATGTCCGGTTTAAAGAGGCATGGCATGGCAAAGTGCACAAAAACACTACAAATTAAGTGGAGTTCAATATGCAACAAGTTGCATATTGATGAAACACCACAATCGATTATTTAGTTCTCTCCCGTTTATGTACCCAACAATATTAAATGTTGTCAAACATAGAAAGAGGTGTAGCATAAGTAAACTAACTATTTAGGCAAGTTTAAATGAGGCCGGAAATAACAAACAACAATTTCGGTAAATCCCCATATGCATTTAGCAAATGAAGCAAACACCAATTTATACATTCTTGATGTTATTATCATGATGTGGATGACATTTGCAAGTTTTATGCTATTTTTACTAAAAGTTGACATGAACATGATATGAAGCATTTGGTCACCATGACAGAATGAAAAAGGATGCCATGGCGGCGAATCCGAAAATGATGCCACAGCAACATAACGGTTCCGGGCCTAGCAGCAATGATGGGAGGAGGAGGGGGTCGAACAGGCTAGGGTTAAGAGGAGGGGATGGCTGGGCCTAGCAGATGGGCCTAAATGGCTTGCTGGAGGCCCAACTTGTCCTTGGGCCACTTCAGTGGGAAGGGAAAAGCCAGGAAGCCTGCTTGGCTGGCCAAAAGAAAGAAAAGGGTTTCTTTTCCATATCTTAGGAAAAGAAAAGAGCCAAGGAATTTATTTGGAGGTTCGAATAAACCTGAAGTTAACTGAAAAGGTATGTGACTACTTTGACATAATTCCAAAACTCCACAACTAGATTTGGAGCAAGGAGAGAAGGATGGAGGATTTAAATAATTTAGAGATGAGAGGAGTTTCAAATGCAAGTGTGTTATAGTCAATTCCAAATTAATGTAATATTTACTATAGCTTCTAATAATATTGAGAGACTTTAATATGTTATAAAGAGAATCACCATGTGAATTCCCTCGGTTTAAATAGATCAAAAGATCTATGCAATTTATTTAGTTGAGTTTAAAAAATGAAATGACATGATGGCATGATGACATGATGCAACGCAAAAATAAAAGAGCAAGCAAAAGAAACACATGGCGGAAACGAAATTACTGGAAGGCATCTGGAGCGCCGGTCTCGGGGCGTCACAACACTCCACCACTACAAGAGGATCTTGTCCCGAGATCTAGGATGGCATCGGAGGGAAATGGAAGAGGAAGAGAAGAGCTAAAACTAAGTTGCTTCTTTGACAAATGAGTGAAACCAAACAACCTTGCGAGGTTGAACAAATTGAAAGAAAGAATACAACAAAGATGAACAAAGTTGAAAACACTCCGTTAGAAAAAAGGAACAAGGAACATTACGGGAACCTTGTAGGTTCAAAGACATAAGAAAATGGTTGCAATGGAGAAGAAGTACATGCAAGCACTCCCGTAGAAACTAGATGTACAAGGAACGATAAAGATCAATTACGACAACACTCCGGTTGGAAATGGAAGGCAAAGGAAAGAACATAATCTTTGAAAAAACAAGATGATGGGACGAAGAGAGCAACATCACAATGCCTCCGGAACAAAAGTAAGAATGGAATCAAAAGAACGGAGGAGAAAACAACATCTCCTACCTCAAATGAGCTTGAAAAAGCATCTTTAGGAGAAGGGTCAAACGGAGTCGTTGGAAAACCAACAACAAAAAGAGTAAGCTTGTTGTGGGCTTATGGAAAACATCTCAAAATCTTGAGGTGAAATTCTGCCACTAAAGAAAACAATAGATTGGATTGATATGAACAAGGAGACGAGAAACTCATTTCACCGGGAGGATAAATGAAGAATTTAGGTCATTTATGAGCACCATAAATAGAAGCAATCCCTAAGGAAAGCTTTAGGTGAAATATAACCCAATATAACTCCAATGAAGAGATTGATGGGTTGCAAAGGATCTCCTGAATGAAGAGAAAATGATGGGTTTAATTATCTCATTCTTAACCACTTGCGAATCATGAAATACGAAAGAAATTGTCAAGAATGACATAACACCACCTCAAAAGATAAGGTAGAAAGAATTGCACTTTGGAATGCAAGATGAAGAATGCTTGAACTCCTCAAAATAAGACATGTGTTGAACAACATGTTTATTTTAGAGTATAGCTTGGCGGATCTTAGCTCCGAGAGAAATCTCGAAGAACAATTGAAGAATGAAAGGAATCCTTGACGAACAACCATGTAGAGCCTCCATGAAGAACTCTGGTAACAAAAGGATGATAAAAAGAAAGAGAAGTTGAGAACATATGGCGAATCCTTGCGATGATTTAGATGGAGCTTCACGACGAGATAAAGCGGGAATCTTGGAACTCTGGAAAAGAAAAGATGAAGAAACTTGGAACCAAGAATTTCTTCCTCATGAACAAACTCTGGAAGAAGGAATTGAATTTACTCGATGAAACAAGAATAATAATTACATTATGCTTATCCTTCACCAATTTAAACTGATGACAAACAACGGATTTGGCATACTATTTATTCTCGTAGAAAGGATTAAGAGACATATAGCGCAAACTTCAGAAGGACTTCAACGAACCACCGGTAGGATTGGAAAGAACGAATGAATTGATATGATAACGACGCAAAAGAAATCTTGAATGAACCACCGTAAGAATTAAAAATGAAAGTAGCAAGGCACAATTCACCGGGAAGAATTGGAAAACGAATGAAGATACTTGAGGGAAATTAGTTACATGAGAACGAATAGATCATGAACCGATTAGAGGATATTTGAACGATGCACCCACCGGTAGAATTGGGGAATGAGAGACGAATGTTGAGAATGAATAAATCTTCCGAAATGATGGCCTCCGGAGAATCAAACTGAAAATACTCATGAATTTCTCCAAATGGTTGAAAATCATTCTCACAATCGAAAACAATTATGAGAGGATGGCATAAAGCTGGAACTTAGCCTCTTTGGAAGAATGGGTAAGGATTTAAGAGGAACTCTTCTTCGGTCTTCAAAATCCGAGAATGACGATGAGAAACACCACCATGAATTTGTTGAGGCACTCCAGAATGATATTTTGGAAGGTTGAACCAACAATGAAAAGAATTTGAAAGATCTTGGAGCAAGACATATGACTGATGACAAATCATTCTTACGTCAAACTTTGAAATGAATTTGAGAATAACTCCAGAAAAAAAAGTCAGGTAAAATCCTGGAAAAAGACCTGTGGGTTAGGGCCCACTCAAAAGAAAGACCTTCGAACGATTACTTGAAAGGAAGATTGCACCGGTTGAATTAAATGGCTTGAATAAGGTAAGACCTCGAAATAGCTTGAAAGGATTACGAATAGGAACTTGAATCTTCTGGGATATCTTCAGCACTCCAGATAAACATGAATAGCAAGAGGTGGACGATTAAGAAGTGCACTGGCATGAGAAAACATTTAAAACGAGGAAAGGAATATGATCAACAAAGCTTGAATTGAAACCACGGGAGAAGAAAAAGAATGAAGAATGATAAACTTGTAGAGCATCTTCATGAGAACCATCGGGTAAAAACGTTCAGGAAAGAATGAAGAAACTTCACATCCCTAAGATGGATACTTGATTCAGAAATCTGAGTCCTTGAAGAAAAGGGGGGGAGGGCGGGAAAAACAAAGACAACTTGGGACGAATGAAACAAACACCGTTGAGAATACTTAGAGTTGATCTTGTGGATGTTGAAAATGATCGGATCCACTTGAAGAGGAGCACACCGGTTGGAAAGAATTTAAAAGACAACCTTGATGATCAAGAAGGATTAGTATTCACATAGAAATATGAGAACACTTCTTAGAAAGAGGCATGCAATCAACATTTGACCTCGAAGCAACTCGAATACCACAACTCAGAAAAAAACAAAGGATTGGCTTGCAGAATAAGCCGGAACAAATACATATGATAGAGATTTACCCAATCCCATATCATGCATCCGTCGGAAAGATATTCTAGGAGCTACTTGAATACCCACAAATAAACTCCCGAAACTTCCTGGTTATGCAATCAGGTGTTGGGGATACAGGGGAACCATAATATCTCACCCAAACTAACAATCCCTACATCCAGCTGTATCCATCCGTCAACACATAACCAAGAAACCTTCGGAAATCATTTACCTCAACCTTCGAAAAGCATCCGTTATACGAGTTATGGAAATACTCCCGCACTCCCGCCCTAGTAATGGGTGGCGTCGAGGTTATCTCACTAACAACTGCATAAAAGAGATTTTCGATGTCGGCGAAACTCAGGTATTCCAGAACTGTAACGATAAAATTGTGACGACAACACCTCGGAGCTCAACTCCCTGGGACACTGCCACAACCCCTAAATGTCAGGAGGCACCAAGAACAATGTTCTCGTCACAAGACTATCGGAACAATTCCAAGATACCCACGTGATCCTAACAAAAATTTGTGAAATTTGAGGAGATGAAAGTCAAAACTTCTACGTCAGGAGGCCTCACCAGAGCGAAGAAGGGACTGGGGAGTAAAAATAATCCTACTCTCCGATATATATAATCCTAATACTCAAAACATTTTGTTCTAGACTCGGCAACATCAACGATTCTATCGGTGTCCTGGGAACGGGGGTCCCCAGACTTGCCTGCCTGCAGCCCACGGCGTGGCTGGGCTGGCAGGTATGTACGACCCATCTTCATCGACAAGGCATTCAAGACCCTTGCGAGGGGCCAAACCTCGCGAGGTGGACAATGCAACCTCCTCAGGAGCGGCGTCGCCAGGCAGGCTCACGATGGGTTGAGAGATCAAGGCAAGGCAAACATCGCGAGGTCCTGTGACGTGAGCCATGATGATCGAGACCAGGCAAGCACAAGCGCACAGTGTCCTTGTTTCCACTTTGGTGCCAAGGGGGCAAGTGCAGGCGCAGAGTACTGAGGCATCAAGCAAAGGTTTCCATATTGGTGCAACGAGACCAAGACCAGAAGGACGGCAGGACGGAGGTCACCATGGAGCCTAGGACGGCATCATCATCAGAGCCTTTGGCAGGCGAAGACCACCTTTTGTCAGGATAACTTATACTAGTTGTCCCCTTTCGAATTGGCCGTTGTTGGCTCCCTTCCCGCTTAATATTTGGGGAGAGGACCAGGGCCTATATAAGTAGAACTAGCCACCACAATGAGTGGGTAGAACATTGACCTCATCACAAGTCGAAAGCAGATCCAAGATCATCTCACCCACACAAGTTCACCAAGCACAAGAACACCTCAACCTCAGGAGGTTGTTCTTCCCCTTGTAACTTTTCTTCATAAGCCCAAGAGGCAATCCACCACCACCACACTGGAGTAGGGTATTAGACCACAACGGTGGCCCGAACCAGTATAAATCTTGTGTCTTTCTGTGTTGTGAGTTTGTTGAGTTCATCTGCGAGATCTTAGAGAGATAGGGAGTGGATCGATAGGGAGAAAACCTTCGCGCGCACCCCAGTGTTCGAACCTCAAGGGTTTGCCGGAACCCGTGATCCGACATTTGGCGCGCCAGGTTGGGGTGAGCCGAAGCTTCCTTTCGTTGCTCTGCGCTCTGTTGCTTCGTTGTCTCCATGGCAGACGCGTGCTGCGCTCGTGCCGAGCGCCGGTCTGCCCACGCCACCCATGTTGCTCAGACGGCTCCCGTCGGCGGGTCGCCTCGTCGTTCCCCGTCGCATGTCGCCAACGCCACCACCGGCCCGGTGGGGAACGAGCAGCAAGCATCCTCGCTGCATCCCTCGGTGCGGCGGGACGACCGCACCGCCACTCCATCGCTGACCCCGGCCGGTTCTTCTTCCCATGCATGTCACCCTCCCATTGATGCACAGGCTGCGGTCCTCATGGTGCATGAGCTCCTGTGCTACTGTCCGGTCGACAACCTCTACGAGGACTGGCTCGACCGCATCGCCGAGCTTGTCTGCGCTGCAGGGGGCTCCCCTGCGCCGTCCCTCTCTCCGCCTCGCCCTCCGCCAGCTATGGGTGACGTAGCTCATGGAGCGCCTCCACCACCTCAGCCCCAAGACGGTGCCCTAGCGCCAAGACGCGTGGCTCCACGACGCGACCCGCCTTGTCCCACGCCCGCACGTGAAGAGAGAAGCTGTCAAGAAGTCCCTCGGCCGCAACAAAACGCTCCGCCGCTCCTTGCGCCACCGCGCCAGGACCGGCTGTTGCGGCAAGTCCGCATGCCACCTTTAGCGGCAGGGCGCGGACCCCATCAAGACCAAGCTCCACCCCCAAGGCGGGTCCCGGTGACCATAGCTGGCAGCCGCACTTTCACCCCCGAGCTGCGCAGCATCGTCTGGCCCGGCAAGTTCAAGCCAGATCTGCCTCCTTGCTACGATGGCACCCCTAACCCCGAAGAGTTCTTCCGGCTCTGTGAGCTGATCATCGAAGCGGCCAATGGTGATGAGAAGGTCATGGCAAATTGGTTCCTCATGGCTCTCAAGGAAGGCGCCCGCTCCTGGCTCCTGAACCTGCCTCCAGACTCAATCTCCTCCTGGGACGAAATGCGCACCCGCTTCATCGCCAACTTCCAGGGCACTCACGACCGTCCCCCGGTGGCGGGCGGCCTGCGCCGCATCAAGCAACAACCAGGAGAGACCTTGCAGAAGTACATTCAGCGCTTCAACAGTGCACGGATCAAGATCCCCAAGGTGACCGACAAGGCCATCATCTCTGCATTCTCTGATGGCATCCGCGACGTCAAGATGAAGGAGGAGCTCTCCATCCATGAGGAGTTGTGCATGACCCTGGAGCTGTTCAACATCGCGACCAAGTGTGCTAGAGCTGAGGAGGGGCGCCTCTCCCTCCTCGAGCTCCCTACTGCGGACCCGGAGGAGAAGAAAGCCAAAGCCAAGGACGTGAAGCGCAAGGGAGCAGCCGTGCTCGCAGCGGAACCAGACACCAAGCGTGGCAGAGAACAACCAGAGTCATCCAAGGGCAGACGTCCATTCTGCGCCTTCCACAACCTAAACACCCACAACACTAGTGACTGTCAAGAGCTCAGAGCCATTCGCGAAGGGCGCTTCGGTCGACGCCCCAAGCGCGGCGACCGGGGCTACGGCCGAGGAGGAGGACGTGGCGGCGGACGCCGGGACGACCGTGGCCCGCGCCAGGAGTGGCGCGATCGGCCTCGTTAGGACCGCTGGCAGGATCAGCCTCACGAGGGCGCCTGGAGGGATCAGCCTCGTGAGGATCGTCCTCAAGGAAACGTCGGACTCCCTCCGCTGCCACCACTGCCAAGAAGGAATGGCGAACACCATCAGGACGAGGGGGTTGGGGGCTTCTAGGAACCACGCGCTATCACCTGCATCTTGGGCGGAGCCCAGGCCCCAGCCTCGCAGTGTATCTTCAAGAAGTTTGCTCGTGAAGTGAATGTAGTCCTCCCCAAGCTCGAAGCCATGCGCCCGCTCAGATGGTCCTAGTGCCCCATTACGTTCAACTCGGCAGACTAGCTCAAGTGCACAGCTACCGCTGGCACCCTCTTTCTTTGTTCCCCAATCATCAGCAACGTGCAAGTTACCAAGACCCTCATCGACGGCGGCGCAGGGCTCAATGTCCTATCCGTAGACACGTTCAACAGCCTCCAAGTGCCATATGACCAGCTTCAGCCCACCAAGCCTTTCTCAGGAGTGACCAATGGTTCTACCACACCAATAGGGCAGGTCCGCCTCCCTGTCACCTTCAGGGAACGCAAGAACTACCGCACCGAGCTCATCGACTTCGACGTCGCGCACATCCGTCTGCCGTACAATGCCATCCTCGGGTATCCAGCCCTGGCCAAGTTCATGGCGGTGACCCATCACGTCTACAATGTCCTCAAGATGCCGGGAAGCAGCGGGATCATCATGGTCACATGTGATAAAAGAGATGCGGTGTGCTCTCTCGAGCGTGCCTTCCAGGCTGCAGCAATCGACAACCCCGACAGCAAGGGCGAGGGCCCTCCTGAGGCCATCCCCAAGAAGAAGAAGCAGTTGCAACGTGCAGGACCTCAGGAGGGTGACGCCACGGCCAGAGTCTCATCAGGATCAGCACCCGCTCCAGGGGCGTCTCCCTCCACCGCATAGGAAGGCGCGCCCGACGCCCTTCTCTGGCAGGGCTCGGGGGCTTTCTTCTAGAAGGCCTCAAACTTTGCCCACATCACGAGGGAGGCGCTCGGGCACCACTTGGAGGGGTGCTTCGTGGCACGTCTCCCTCAGGAGGGCACAGGGCAAGGATTGCCTACCGTTCAAGAGTTCATCACCAAGACCACCCAGGAGTTGCAAGACGCAAGGGCCATGCGCGTCGACCACCGCTTGCGAGATGCAGCTTCCCATCCAGGCGAGGATGCCGAGCTGCGTGTTTGCATCGATGTTCCAGGGCTCAACAGGGCCGCTTCTCAGGAGCTTTTCTGGCCTTCGCGTGTGGGACGCTGCGAGGGCCCACCGCACAGCTACGTTCGCATACCCTTTGGCCTGCCAAGTGTGTCGTCCACCTACCAGCACAACTTGCGGCGCATCCTAGCGGATCAGGAAACCAGGCGCCACGCCGTCCTAATGGAGATGGAGACCGTCCTCAAGGAACCACCTGAGCCCCCAGAGCCTCCCGAGGCTCAGAGCTTCGAAGGCTCGTGAGGAGCAACCCCTTCGTCGTGCACCTTCGTGTAGGATCGAAAGTATGTCTAGAGGGGGGTGATTAGACTACTTCACCAAATAAAAGCTTAACCTTTTCCCAATTTTAGTTCTTGGCAGATTTTAGCTATTTTAAGACAAGTCAAGCAATCATCACATAATTCAAGCAAGCATGCAAAGAGTATATTGGCAGCGGAAAGTAAAGCATGCAACTTGCAAGAATGTAAAGGGAAGGGTTTGGAGAATTCAAACGCAATATGAGACACGGATGTTTTTCCCGTGGTTCGGATAGGTGGTGCTATCCTACATCCACGTTGATGGAGACTTCAACCCACAAAGGGTAACGGTTGCGAGAGTCCACACAGGGCTCCACCCACAAAGGGTAATGGTTGCGCGAGTCCACACAGGGCTCCACCCACGAAGGGTCCACGAAGAAGCAACCACCCACAAAGGGTCCACGAAGAAGCAACCTTGTCTATCCCACCATGGCCATCGCCCACACAGGATTTGCCTCACTAGCGGTAGATCTTCACGAAGTAGGCGATCTCCTTGCCCTTACAAACTCCTTGGTTCAACTCCACAATCTTGTCGGAGCCTCCCAAGTGACACCTAGCCAATCTAGGAGACACCACTCTCCAAGAAGTAACAAATGGTGTGTAGGTAATGAACTCCTTGCTCTTGTGCTTCAAATGATAGTCTCCCCAACACTCAACTCTCTCTCATAGGATTTGGATTTGGTGGAAAGAAGATTTGAGTGGAAAGCAACTTGGGAAGGCTAGAGATCAAGATTCACATGGTAGGAATGGAATATCTTGGTCTCAACACATGAGTAGGTGGTTCTCTCTCAGAACATACGAGTTGGCATGGTGTATGTGTTCTGATGGCTCTCTCTCGAATGAAGAGGAGGTGGAGGGGTATATATATAGCCTCCACACAAAATCCAACCGTTACATAGTTTTCCAATCTCGGTGGGACCGAATCAACAAACTCGGTCGGACCGAAAATGTAAACCTAGTGACCGTTAGAGATTTTCGGTGGGACTGACATGCAACTCGCTAGGACCGATATGGTTAGGGTTTGGGCATAACATAATCTCGGTGAGACCGATTACACAAACTCGGTGAGACCGAATTTGGTAATTAGCTAACCAGAGAGTTGGTCAGGCAAACTCGGTGGGACCGATTTGCTCTTTCGGTGAGACCGAAAAGTTACAAAGGGGAAACACTGAATTTACATTGCAATCTCGGTGGGACCGATTCGCTCTTTCGGTGAGACCGAAAAGTTACGAAAGGGAAACAGAGAGTTTGCAATCCCATCTCGGTGAGACCGAGATCCCTATCGGTAGAACCGAATTGCTAGGGTTTGGCAGTGGCTAATGACAAGTGAAACTCGGTGGCGCCGGATAGGAAGAATCGGTAGGACCGAGTTTGGCTTAGGGTTTAGGTCATATGTGGATATGGGAAAGTAGTTGAGGGTTTTTGGAGCATATCACTAAGCACATGAAGCAAGAGGCTCATTATGCAACACCTCATCCCTCCTTGATAGTATTGGCTTTTCCTAAAGACTCAATGTGATCTTGGATCACTAAAATATAAAATGAAGAGTCTTGAGCTTTTGATCTTGAGCCAATCCTTTTTCCTTAGCATTTTGAGGGTTCCACTTTCACATCCATGCCATGCCAATCATTGAGCTTTCCTGAAATAATCATCTTGGAATAGCATTAGCTCAATGAGCTATATGTTTTTATGAATTACCAAAACCACCTAGGGATAGTTGCACTTTCACTTCAGCTACCTCAACTCTCCTTCGTCAACATGACCAGGTGACATCTTTCCAAGTTCATTCAGCTGGGAGCGCCCCTCGGGCTGCATCATTCCCAGGCCGCATGGGTTCGTCCCTGTGGCATGTATCCCTTTTCTTATGTTTTTAGCTTACCTTGTTGGGGGCACCCCTCGGGCTGCATCATCCCCAAGTCGCTCGGGCCTGACCCAGTGGCATGTATCTCTCATGCACTTGCTTAAGCCTGCTACTCTCATGTTCGATCTACCTGTGATTACTACTTGCTCGATCACCACCCATCATGGGGACCGCGCGCCGGCCATCTTTCTTCAAGACCCTTCGCTTGAGTAAATTGAGCATGGCCTCTGTGCTCGGGTCCGTCCCTGTAGCATCGATAAATCCAACGGCTGAGCTCTGTCTAGAAGGCCGGCCCTGTTTACATGATCTCCTGGGGCTGTTGGTGCTTGGCCTTCTCACGCGATAACCTCAGGAGATTCGCTCGGCGTGGGTTGTCTGACCACCTCATAGGTCCAGCACCGCAAACAAGAACCAAGACCAGGCGCAACCGCGGTAGGGCCTTGTGAGTCCCGTGCTGGCTCACGAGTGCCCAGATACACCTCGTCTAGCCTGTCGTGCAAGCCACGTGTCAGGGCGGGGCTTTACACGCCCCGGGGGCTCTTCGCAGAGGGAGCCCCCCGCCCACACACAAGTGGAAGCACCATGCTCCGTGCTGGCCGTCGACACTGCCGAGGAGCGGCTATGCCCGTGCACAAGCGGAAGCACTATGCTCTGCGTTGGTGATAAACAACTGAGGGCGGCTTCGTAGTCGTACCAACCTCAGGGAGCCCCAGAGCTCAGCGTCCGGCCTCACCGCAACGCCTCCCCTCGGGAGAGCCGCGGGAGGGGGCTGGGCACGGGGGCTACGCTCGGATCACGCCCAAGCGTACGCCACCCAGCCAGGTCTCCCAGACCTGGTCGTCGCACGCCCCTCCCGAGCTGAGCCTCGGTGAGGGAAAAGGTATAGAGATTGTTTGCACGTCAAGGGGGACTCCTGAGAATCGCGACTCGGGAGCCTAACTGGTCACGTAGCCCCTCACTCCTTGGTCCGTCCAGGTCTCCGATCGGCCCAACGGCGGTTGAGGTATGCGCAGGGCCGGGCTCTGCCGATGTAGAACATCAACCTATCATCGCGTACTCTCCCTGTCAGCTGTTTGCGCGTCAATGGGGACTCCTGAGCATCACGACTCGGTAGCCTAACTGGTCACGTAGCCCCTCACTCCTTGGTCCGTCATGGTCTCCAGTTGGCCCAATGGCGGTTGAGGTATGCGCGGGGCCGGCGTCTGCCGACCCAGAACACAAAGCAAATAGGAAGAAAATTGCAAAATCTCGAAGCAAATATTACAAGACATATTGTACTCACAATATCAAATGAAAGTTTTAACGCCTCCACGAGGCCTGATACGTATTGCAGGAATGAAACAGGAAAGCAGCCGCAGGTCACCCCTGGACACCGCCATCTGCAGGATCGGTGGCATCGCCGGTCGAGGGAGCTAGGACGAAGCCGCGGAACTTCTTCAGCAGGGCCTCCACCTGACCTTTCACAGCTGCGGCGGCGGCCGCACAATGCTCATCAGCTACAAGCTCCAGCAGCTCATCAAGATGAGCATTGGGGTCATGAAGGTACAGATGGCTGAAGACACGTGTCAGCGCAGCTGAAGAAAGGACACGAGCCTCCGCCTCATCCATAGGGCCGATGCCCTCCACGACTTCCTCAAGCGCCTTCACCAAGTGGGGAAGCAGCTGAGCAGGGCCATCCTCGTCGGTGGTCAGCGGCTTCTCCAGGCCCTTCTCGTATAGTGACTTCAGCGCCACGCTGGACCTCTTCTCAAGAAGCGAGAAGGCCTCGCGGTCTTCGTCCAGGACCTTCGCCTTGGCATCAAGCTCAGCCTCCCTCGTCTTCGCCTTCTGCTCTAGTTCCTCCAATCGGCTGCGCTCCGCAGCCTGCGCCTTCGTCGGCTCCCCCAGCTCAGCATCGCGGCACTTGATGGCATCCTCCTGAGCCTTCATCTCCTCCTCCTTTGCTTCGCGGTCGCATGCTTCTTTTGCGCGCTCGTCGCGCAGCCTCTTCAGCTCGCCCTCTAGCTCTGGGCAGCGGTCGCGGGCAGCCTCGGTATCCTTCATTGCCGCCTCGTGGTCGGCCGCAGCTCTGGCGGCGGCCTTCTTCTCCTTCTCGGAGGCCGCCGTGGCCTGGCTCAGCGACGCTCGAATGGCCGAGTTGGAGTGAAGCTAGCCTGAGGCCAACTCCAGGCGCCCGGCCACTAGGTACGGGTCCGCGCCCAGGAGGTCTTCCCGCAGCTTGGCCATCTCTGAGAAGACACGCTCCAAGGCTGCGGAGGGAGCTGAAGAATTTGGGGCTAGAGGAGAAGCAGGAGGAGGAGGTGACGTTGTTACCAGAGCCTGGAAGAGCGAGGGCTCCGGAGCCCTTGGGACCTCATCAGTAGAGCCAGGTGCCGGTACTTTCGGAGCCAGCGGGGCCACGGGGGCTGGTTCATCTTGCCGGTGCTCCTCTTGTCCTCACGGGGGCTACCGGGCTAGGGAGGTGCGGGTGCCGTCGCCTCTCTTCTCCGTAGAGGGAGGCACACCCGCGGCATCCCCCTTCCTCTTCTTCGCTGAAGACTCCAGCCTGATCAACCAGGCGAATGTCAGAAAACAGCAAGTACAAACAGGAACAAGATGAAGCTTGAAGCACTTACTGATCCACCGCGACATAGTCCACCCTCCGCTTGGTGAGCCTAAAACCCGAAAGCGTCGGAGCCTGAGGAGTGGGCACACGGGCTCCGGGAGCAGAAGACGGCACAGCGGTAGGACCGGAGCCGGTCCCAAGCGGCACCACGTCGGAGGCAGCATCTCGAGAGAATAGCGATGATCTACCCCTTGTCGGGATGAGGGGCAGCTCCCTCACCTCCTGGCGGGTAACGACCTCGGCATCGTCTGGTAGGGCGTGGAGGATGTAGGCCTTGATCAAAGGGGAGTTCTCCCCCATTCCCTCGGGCATCTCCTCTGAGTCCTCCTCCTCCTCTTCCTCCTCGCGGGACTCATCGGAAGACACCTCCACCGGCTTCGGCGTTGCGGAGGCCCCAGCGAGCGCCGGCGGCACCAGCCCGCGCGCGTCAAAGGTTGGCCTGGATGCGACGAATTGCTCCCAGTCCTTGCGATGGAACAAAGGAAGAAAGGTGCTCGGCGGGTACTCTTGGTTGTCCCCAACCAAGAGGCGCAGAACTGCAGTCAGCTCGTCATCAGGAAGGGCCACTGTGCTCAGACAAACCTTGTCTTCTTCATCTCCAAGCTTCTAGAAGGGGCGTGTGCATGCCTGGAATGGAGTAACGTGCAACGTCAAGAATTCCCTTAGGAGCATGACCCCAGTCACCTTGGCCGCCTTCGCATTGCCCGGCTTCAAATCGGTCTTCATCTGCTCCAACATCGACGACTCCCGCTCATCGGTGAGCTCTACACGAGACCACCCCTTGTTAGACTAGGGTGCCTCCGTTGGCAGTTCCAAGCGTGGATGGGCACACTTGGCACTCATCATGACCCATTTGGCCCTGATGTTGTCAACCCTCTTTTCGGTGTTCGAGATCGAATTGGCCTGGCCGGCCGTGATGAAGTTGGCACACCCGGAGATATGGCCACCGGTGACATGGAGGAAGAAGAAGTGGTGCAGCAGTGCCACGGACGGCATCACGCCCAGGTACGCCTCACAATAGTAGGCGAAATAGACAAGAGAAGAACGGAGTTGGGATGGAGATGCAGCGCCTGCAACCCGAAGTGGTCGAGGACCTCGAAAAAGAAATCAGAAAAGGGGGGAACCAACCCGGTGGCGATGCTGCTCGTGAAGACAGGGAAGAAGGTGCTTCCATCAGGCTCTGGCTCGTCGGAGGCAAGCCAGAGCTCCGTCTTCCCCATCTCATTCCTCGCCCCCGCCGTCAGCAAGCGCGTGACGGCAAGGTTCTTACGTTGGGCGCATCGAGGGCTAGCTCGAACCAGGCCGGCGCCGAGGAGGACTTTACCTTGCGCGGCGCCATTGGTCGCCGATGCAGAGCGAAGTTGAAGCGGATCTGGAAGTTCCGGCAGCAATAAGTGAGAAAGGGGATCTGAAGCAAAGTGAGGAAGAAGCAATGAAGTTGAAGCATGGGGAAGTGGAGACTCCCACGTCCAATCAACCGCCACGCGTCAACCGAGGCCGCAGGCTTTGGGGGCCCGCGGCGCTCCGCACTTGACCCTTTGGCTTCGCCTCGAAGCCAAGCCCGAGCACACCTTGAGCCCGGGGGCTACTGTAGGTGTCCTAGGAACGGGGGTCCCCAGACTTGCCTGCCTGCGGCCCACGGTATGGCTGGGCTGGCAGGTCTGTACGGCCCATCTTCATCGACAAGGCATTCAAGACCCTCGCGAGGGGCCAAACCTCGCGAGGGGAACGACGCAAGGCCTCCTCAGGAGCGGCCTCGCCAGGCAGGCTCACGAGGGGCGGAGAGATCAAGGCAAGGCAAATCTCACGAGGTTCGTGTGACGTGGGCCATGACGATCGTGACCAGGCGGGCGCCAGCGCGCAGTGTCCTTGTTTCCTCTTTGGTGCCAAGGGGGCAAGCGCAGGCATGGAGTATCGAGGCATCAAGCAAAGGTTTCCATATTAGTGCAACGAGACCAAGACCAGAAGGACGGCAGGACGGAGGTCACCATGGAGCCGAGGGCGGCGTCATCATCAGAACCTTTGGCAGGCGAAGACCACCTTTTATCAGGATAACTTGTACTAGCTGTCCCCTTTCGAATTGGACGTTGTTGTCTCCCTTCCCGCTCAATATTTGGGGAGAGGACTAGGGCCTATATAAGTAGAACTAGCCACCAAAGTGAGTGGAGAGAAGATCTACCTCATCACAAGTCGAAAGCAGATCCAAGATCATCTCACCCACACAAGTTCACCAAGCACAAGAACACCTCAACCTCGGGAGGATGTTCTTCCCCTTGTAACTGTTCTTCATCAGCCCAAGAGGCAATCGACCACCACCACACTGGAGTAGGGCATTGCACCATAATAGTGACCCGAACCAGTATAAATCTTGTGTCTTTCTGTGTTGTGAGTTCGTTGAGTTCATCCGCGAGATCTTAGAGAGATAGGGCGTGGATCGATAGGGAGAAAACCTTCACGCACACCCCAGTGTTCGAACCTCAAGGGTTTGCCGGAACCCGTGATCTGACAGATTCGATCAAGCAGGGGGCTCCTAAGTCGCGGATGGCCCTGATTACCAACTTGTAACGCCCACAATGCGGCTATATCTCCCACGTGTCGAGGCACGACTTAGAGGCATAACCGCATGGTGGTTTTGTCGCAAGAGGGGTAATCTTCACACAATCCCATCTACTGAATAAGAAAGGATAAAGAGTTGGCTTACAATCGCCACTTCACACAAATAACAAGTTAAACATAGATCATCCAGAGTACACTCAAAGTCCGACTACGGAACCAAAATAAAAGAAGACAACCCCAAATGCTACATCCCCGATCGTCCCAACTGGGCACCACTACTGATCAACCGGAAAAGACACATAACAACGACCAAGATCTTCATCGAGCTCCCACTTCAGCTTGGTTGTGTCACCTGCACTAGTATCATCGGCACCAGCAACTGTTTGGAAGTATCTGTGAGTAACGAGGACTCAGCAATCTCACACCCGCGAGATCAAGACTATTTAAGCTTATGGGTAGGATGTGGTAATGAGGTGGAGCTGCAGCAAGCACTAGCATATATGGTGGCTAACATACGCAAATAAGAGCGATAAAAGAAGCACCACAATGTTCGAGAAGCTAGAAGTGATCAAGAAGTGATCATGAAACTACTTACGTTCAAGCATAACACAAGAACCGTGTTCACTTCACGGACTCCGCCGAAAAGAGACCATCACGGCTACACACGTGGTTGATGCATTTTAATTAAGTCAAGTGTCAAGTTCTCTACAACCGGATATTAACAAATTCCCATCTGCCACATAACCGTGGGCACGGCTTTCAAAATTTTATACCCTCCAGGGGTGTCCCAACTTAGCCCATCACAAGCTCTCACTGTCAATGAAGGATATTCCTTCTCCCGGAAAGACCCGATCAATCTTGGAATCCCAGTTACAAGACACTTCGACAACGGTAAAACAATACCAGCAAAGCCACCAGACTATGCCGATAAATCCCGATAGGAGTGATACGTCTCCAATGTATCTATAATTTTTGATTGTTCCATCCTAGTATATTATCAACCTTGGATGTTTTATATGCATTTATATGCTATTTTATATTATTTTTGGGACTAACCTATTAACATAGAGCCCAGTGCCAATTTCTGTTTTTCCTTGTTTTAGAGTATCGCAGAAAAGGAAAATCAAACTGAGTCCAATTGACCTGAAACTTCACAGAACTTATTTTTGGACCAGAAGAAGCCCACGGAGTATCGGAGTTGGACCAGGAGAGTCCCGTGCTGCCCATGAGGGTGGGGGGCGCCCACTCCCCTAGGCGCGCCCCCCTGCCTCGTGGATAGCCCGGAGATCCACCGACGTACTTCTTCCTCCCATATATACCCATATACCCTAAAAACATCAGGGAACACAATAGATCGGGAGTTTCGCCGCCAGAAGCCTCTGTAGCCACCAAAAACCAATCTAGACCCATTCCAGCACCCTGCCGGAGGGGGCAATCCCTCTACGGTGGCCATCTTCATCATCACGGTGCTCTCCATGGCGAGGAGGGAGTAGTTCTCCCTCGGGGCTGAGGGTATGTACCAGTAGCTATGTGTTTGATCTCTCTCTCGTGTTCTTGAGATGGTACGATCTTGATGTATCGCGAGCTTTGCTATTATAGTTGGATCTTATGATGTTTTCTCCCCCCTCTACTCTCTTGTAATGGATTGAGTTTTCCCTTTGAAGTTATCTTATTGGATTGAGTCTTTAAGGATTTGATAACACTTGATGTATGTCTTGCGTGGGATACCTGTGGTGACAATGGGGTGTTCTATGATCCACTTGATGTATGTTTTGGTGATCAACTTGCGGGTTCCGTGACCTTGGGAATCTATGCATAGGGGTTGGCACACATTTTCGTCTTGACTCTCCGGTAGAAACTTTGGGGCACTCTTTGAGGTTCTATGTGTTGGTTGAATAGATGAATCTGAGATTGTGTGATGCATATCGTATAATCATACCCACGGATACTTGAGGTGACATTGGAGTATCTAGGAGAAATTAGGGTTTCGGTTGATTTGTGTCTTAAGGTGTTATTCTAGTACGAACTCTAGGGCTGTTTGTGACACTTATAGGAATAGCCCAACGGATTGATTGGAAAGAATAACTTTGAGGTGGTTTCGTACCCTACCATAATCTCTTCGTTTGTTCTCCGCTATTAGTGACTTTGGAGTGACTCTTTGTTGCATGTTGAGGGATAGTTATGTGATCCAATTATGTTATTATTGTTGAGAGAACTTGCACTAGTGAAAGTATGAACCCTAGGCCTTGTTTTGACGCATTGCAATACTGTTTACGCTCACTTTTATCATTAGTTACATTGCTCTTTTTATATTTTCAGATTACAAAAACCTATATCTACTATCCATATACCACTTGTATCACCATCTCTTCGCCGAACTAGTGCACCTATACAATTTACCATTGTATTGGGTGTGTTGGGGACACAAGATACTCTTTGTTATTTGGTTGCAGGGTTGCTTGAGGGAGACCATCTTCATCCTACGCCTCCTATGTATTGATAAACCTTAGGTCATCCACTTGTGGGAAATTTGCTACTGTCCTACAAACCTCTGCACTTGGAGGCCCAACAACGTCTACAAGAAGAAGGTTCTGTAGTAGACATCAAGCTCTTTTCTGGCGTTGTTGCCGGGGAGGTTAGCGCTTGAAGGTATATCTTTAGATCTTGCAATCGAATCTTTTTGTTTCTTGTTTTAGCACTACTTTAGTTTATAAAAGAAAACTACAAAAAAATATGGAATTGAGTTTGCCTCATATGCTTCATCTTTTTAATATCTTTTGTGAGTATGATGGAAAGGAAAATTGTGCCAAAGTGTTAGAAGAAGAATGCATTAAAATGTTTGGCACTAAATCTTTGAATGATGAGCATGATTGCAATGTTGTTAGTATGAATTCCTTGAATACCCATGATGCTAATGATATGCAAAGCCACAAGCTTGGGGAAGCTATGTTTGATGAAGATGATATTTTTTGTCTCCCAAGTTTTGATGAGCAAATTTATTATGATGAAAGAATGCCTCCTATTTATGATGATTATATTGATGAAAGTGGATTTGGAGAGGTCATGACTTTATTTTGTGATGAATCCACTATTCCGGAAGAGGTTCCAATTGATTATGAGAACAAAGTTGCTATCTATGATGATTATTGTGATGACTTGTATGCTATAAAGAATAATGATATCCATGAAACTTTTCATCATGATTTTAGTTTTCAATTGGATTATGCCTAACATGATAATTATTTTGTTGAGTTTGCTCCCACTACTGTTATGAGAAGAAATTTGCTTATGTGGAGAGTAATAAAAATTCTATGCTTGAAGATCATGAAAAGAATGCTTTATGTGATAGTTATATTTTTTAATTCATTCATGATGCTACTGAAAATTATTATGAGGGAGGAACATATGCTTTTAAGAATTGCTATAATATCAAGTTTCCTCTCTATGTGCTTAAAGTTTTGAAGTTATGCTTGTTTTGTCTTCCTATGGTAGTTGATTATTGTTCCCATAAGTTGTTTGCTCACAAAATCCCTATGCATAGGAAGTGGGTTAGACTTAAATGTGCTAGTCATATTCTTCAAGATGCTCTCTTTATGTCATAATTCTTATCTTTTATGTGAGCACCATTGAAATCATCATGCCTAGCTAGGGGCGTCAAACGATAGCGCTTGTTGGGAGGCAACCCAATTTTATTTTTGTTCCTTGCTTTTTACTCCTGTTTAGTAATAAATAATTCATATAGCCTCTGTTTAGATGTGGTTTTATGCTTATAATTAGTGTTTGTGCCAAGTAGAACCTTTGGGAAGACTTGGGGATAGTCTTGTTGATCTTGCTGTAAAAAAATAGAAACTTTAGCGCTCACGAGCATTGCTTCCATTTTTCATTGGAGAGTGCTATTTAGTTAATTATTTTTGAAGATGATTAATAGATAAATTACTCACGTCCAGAAATTTATTTTAGAATTTTTGGGGTTCCAGAAGTTTGCGTTAGTTACAGATTACTACAGACTGTTCTGTTTGTGACAGATTCTGTTTTTCGTGTGTTGTTTGCTTATTTTAATGAATTTATGGCTAGTAAAAGAGTTTATAAACCATAGAGAAGTTGTAATACAGTAGGTTTAACACCAATATAATAAAGAATGAGTTCATTACAGTACCTTGAAGTGGTGTTTTGTTTTCTTTCGCTAATGGAGCTTACGAGTTTTCTGTTAAGTTTTGTGTTGTGAAGTTTTCAAGTTTTGGGTGAAGATTCGATGGACTATGGAATAAGGAGTGGCAAGAGCCTAAGCTTGGGCATGCCCAAGGTAATATTCAAGGACAACCAAAAGCCTATCGGTAACTTTACTTGGAGCTATATTTTTATTCACCACATGATATGTGTTTTGCTTGGAGCGCCAATTTATTTTGTTAGGATTTTCTTGATGTTTGAATAAAATACCAAGATATGAAATTCTTAAATGTTAGAAAGTCTTCATATAGTTGCATAATTATTTGACTACTCATTGATCTTCACTTATATCTTTCGGAGTAGTTTGTTGTTGCTCTAGTGCTTCACTAATATCTTTCTATAGCACGGGGTGGTTTTATTTTATAGAAATAGATGAACTCTCATGCTTCACTTATATTATTTTGAGAGTCCTAAACAGCATGGTAATTTGCTTTGGTTATGAATCTAGTCCTAATATGATGGTCATCCAAGAGGGATATAATAAAAACTTTCATATAGAGTGCATTGAATACTAAGAGAAGTTTGATACTTGATAATTGTTTTGAGATATGGAGATGGTGATATTAGAGTCATGCTAGTTGAGTAGTTGTGAATTTGAGAAATACTTGTGTTGAAGTTTGTGATTCCCGTAGCATGCACGTATGGTGAACCGTTATGTGATGAAGTCGGAGCATGATTTATTTATTGATTGTCTTCCTTATGAGTGGCGGTCGGGGACGAGCGATGGTCTTTTCCTACCAATCTATCCCCCTAGGAGCATGCGCGTAATACTTTGCTTCAATAACTAATAGATTTTTGCAATAAGTATGTGAGTTCTTTATGACTAATGTTGAGTCCATGGATTATACGCACTCTCACCCCTTCCACCATTGCTAGCCTCTCTAGTATCGCGCAACTTTCGCGGTACCATAAACCCACCATATACCTTCCTCAAAACAGCCACCATACCTACCTATTATGGCATTTCCATAGCCATTCCGAGATATATTGCCATGCAACTTTCCATCATTCCGTTTATTATGACACGCTCCATCATTGTCATATTGCTTTGCATGATCATGTAGTTGACATTGTATTTGCGGCAAAGCCACCGTTCATAATTCTTTCATACATGTCACTCATGCATCATTGCACATCCTGGTACACCGCCAGAGGAATTCATATAGAGTCATACTTTGTTCTAGTATTGAGTTGTAATCTTTGAGTTGTAAATAAATAGAAGTGTGATGATCATCATTAATAGAGCATTGTCCCAAAAAAAGAAAGGCCAAATAAAAAAAGAAAGGCCAAATAAAAAAAGAAAGGCCAAATATAAAAAATAAAAGGGACAATGCTACTATCCTTTTTCCACACTTGTGCTTCAAAGTAGCACCATGATCTTCATGATAGAGAGTCTCTTGTTTTGTCACTTTCATATACTAGTGGGAAATTTTCATTATATAACTTGGCTTGTATATTCCAACAATGGGCCTCCTCAAGTGCCCTAGGTCTTCGTGAGCAAGAAAGTTGGATGCACACCCACTTAGTTTCTTTTGTTGAGCTTTCATACATTTATAGCTCTAGTGCATCCGTTGCATGGCAATCCCTACTCACTCACACTGATATCTATTAATGGGCATCTCCATAGCCCGTTCATATGCCTAGTTGATGTGAGGCTATCTTCTCCTTTTTGTCTTCTCCACAACCACCATTCTATTCCACCTATAGTTCTATGTCCATGGCTCATGTTCATGTATTGCGTGAAGATTGAAAAAGTTTGAGAACATCGAAAGTATGAAACAATTGCTTGGCTTGTCATATGGGTTGTGCATGATTTAAATATGTTGTGTGGTGAAGATGGAGCATAGCCAGACTATATGATTTTGTAGGGATAGCTTTCTTTGGCCATGATATTTTGAGAAGACATGATTGATTTGTTAGTATGCTTGAAGTATTATTATTTTTATGTCAATATTAAATTTTTGTCTTGAATCTTATGGATCTGAATATTCTTGCCACAATAAAGAAGCATTACTTAGAGAAATATGTTAGGTAGCATTCCACATCAAAAATTCTGTTTTTATCATTTACCTACTCGAGGACGAGCAGGAATTAAGCTTGGGGATGCTGATACGTCTCCAACGTATCTATAATTTTTTATTGTTCCATGCTATTATATTATCAACCTTGGATGTTTTATATGCATTTATATGCTATTTTATATGATTTTTGGGACTAACCTATTAACCTAGAGCCCAGTGCCAGTTTCTGTTTTTCCCTTGTTTTAGAGTATCGCAGAAAAGGAAAATCAAACGGAGTCCAATTGACCTGAAACTTCACGGGACTTATTTTTGGACCAAAAGAAGCCCATGGAGTATCGGAGTTGGACCAGGAGAGTCCCGGGCTGCCCATGAGGGTGGGGGCGCGTCCACCCCCCTGGGCATGCCCCCCTGCCTCGTGGACAGCCCAGAGATCCACCGACGTACTTCTTCCTCCCATATATACCCATATACCCTAAAAACATCGGGGAACACAATAGACCGGGAGTTCCGCCGCCAGAAGCCTCCGTAGCCACCGAAAACCAATCTAGACCCGTTCTGGCACCCTGCCGGAGGGGGCAATCCCTCTCCGGTGGCCATCTTCATCATCCCGGTGCTCTCCATGACGAGGAGGGAGTAGTTCTTCCTCGGGGCTGAGGGTATGTACCAGTAGCTATGTGTTTGATCTCTCTCTCTCTCTTTCGTGTTCTTGAGGTGGTACGATCTTGATGTATCGTGAGATTTGCTATTATAGTTGGATCTTATGATGTTTTCTCCCCCCTCTACTCTCTTGTAATGGATTGAGTTTTCCCTTTGAAGTTATCTTATCGGATTGAGTCTTTAAGGATTTGATAACACTTGATGTATGTCTTGCGTGGGATACCTGTGGTGACAATGGGGTGTTCTATGATCCACTTGATGTATGTTTTGGTGATCAACTTGCGGGTTCCGTGACCTTGGGAATCTATGCATAGGGGTTGGCACACGTTTTCGTCTTGACTCTCCGGTAGAAACTTTGGGGCACTCTTTGAGGTTCTATGTGTTGGTTGAATAGATGAATCTGAGATTGTGTGATGCATATCGTATAATCATACCCACGGGTACTTGAGGTGACATTGGAGTATCTAGGTGACATTAGGGTTTTGTTTGATTTGTGTCTTAAGGTGTTATTCTAGTACGAACTCTAGGGCTATTTGTGACACTTATAGGAATAGCCCAACGGATTGATTGGAAAGAATAACTTTGAGGTGGTTTCGTACCCTACCATAATCTCTTCATTTGTTCTCTGCTATTAGTGACTTTGGAGTGACTCTTTGTTGCATGTTGAGGGATAGTTATGTGATCCAATTATGTTATTATTGTTGAGAGAACTTGCACTAGTGAAAGTATAAACCCTAGGCCTTGTTTCAACGCATTGCAATACCGTTTACGCTCACTTTTATCATTAGTTACCTTGCTGTTCTTATATTTTCAGATTACAAAAACCTATATCTACTATCCACATACCACTTGTATCACCATCTCTTCGCCGAACTAGTGCACCTATACAATTTACCATTGTATTGGGTGTGTTGGGGACACAAGAGACTCTTCGTTATTTGGTTGCAGGGTTGCTTGAGAGAGACCATCTTCATCCTACGCCTCCTACGGATTGATAAACCTTAGGTCATCCACTTGAGTGAAATTTGCTACTGTCCTACAAACCTCTGCACTTGGAGGCCCAAGAATGTCTACAAGAAGAAGGTTGTGTAGTAGACATCAAGGAGCTGCACATATCTCGTTCTCAGGGCACACCGGATGAGAAATCCGTACAACTAAAACCAGCCCTCAAGTTTCCCCGAGGAGGCGCTGCAAGGGGCTCTAGTTTTGACCAACACTCAGAGGAGCACTGATCCAGGGGGGTTAAAATAAAGATGACCCCCGGGCTCGCGAAAACCCAAGGGAAAAGGCTAAGGTGGCAAATGTTAAAACCAAGGTTGGGCCTTGCTGGAGGAGTTTTATTCAAAGCGAACTGTCAAGGGGTTCCCATAACACCCAACCGCGTAAGGAACACAAAATCAAGGAACATAACACCGGTATGACGGAAACTAGGGTGTCAAGAGTGGAACAAAACACTAGGCATAAGGCCGAGCCTTCCACCCTTTACCAAGTATATAGATGCATTAATTAAAATAAGAGATAATGTGATATCCCAACATATCCATGTTCCAACATGGAACAAACTTCAACTTCACCTGCAAGTAGCAACGCTATAAGAGGGGCTGAGCAAAAGCGGTAACATAGCCAAACAACGGTTTGCTGGGAAGGTGGGTTAGAGGCTTGACATGGCAATATGGGAGGCATGATATAACAAGTGGTAGGTAGTGTGACATAGGGATAGAGCGAACAACTAGCAAGCAAAGATAGAAGTGATTTCGAGGGTATGGTCATCTTGCCTGAGATCCCGCGAGGAAGAAGAACGAGTCCAAGAAGTAGATGACCCAACGTAGTCGAACGAATCCTCACAACAACCGTGTTCTCTTCCCGGACTCCGCCGAAAAGAGACCATCACGGCTACACATGTGGTTGATTCATTTTAATTAAGTTAAGTGTCAAGTTCTCTACAACCGGATATTAACAAAATCCCATCTGCCCATAACCGCGGGCACGGCTTTAGAAAGTTCAAAACCTTGTAGGGGTGTCCCAACTTAGCCCATCACAAGCTCTCACGGTCAACGAAGGATATTCCTTCTCCCAGGAAGACCTGATCAGACTCGGAATCCCGGTTACAAGATATTTCGACAATGGTAAAACAAGACCAGCAAAGCCGCCCGAATGTGCCGACAAATCCCGATAGGAGTTGCACATATCTCGTTCTCAGGGCAAATAGGATGAGCCAGACGTCGGGTTGTCCAGGGGGCGCCGGACATCGCTCAGGTTGGACCAACACTTAGAAAAGCACTGGCCCGGGGGTCTAAAATAAAGATTACCCTTGAGTCCGCAGAACCCATGGGAAAAGGCTTAGGTGGCAAATGGTAAAACCAAGGTTGGGCCTTGCTGGAGGAGTTTTATTCAAGGCGAACTGTCAAGGGGTTCCCATAACACCCAACCGCGTAAGGAATGCAATATCAAGGAACATAACACCGGTATGACAGAAACTACGGCGGCAAGAATGGAACAAAACACCAGGCATAAGGTCGAGCCTTCCACCCTTTACCAAGTATATAGATGCATTAAAGTAAACAAGATATAATAATGATATCCCAACAATATCCATGTTCCAACATGGAACAAACTTCAACTTCACCTGCAACTCGCAACGCTATAAGAAGGGTTGAGCAAAGCGGTAACATAGCCAAACAACGGTTTGCTAGGAAAGGTGGGTTAGAGGCTTGTCATGGCAATATGGGAGGCATGATATAGCAAGTGGTAGGCATCGCGGCATAGCAATAGAGCGAACAACTAGCAAGCAAAGATAGAAGTGATTTCGAGGGTATGGTCATCTTGCCTGCAAGGTTCTTAGAGTTGACGAAAGCTTGATCCTCGTTTGCGTACTCAACAGGTTCCTCAATCACGTACTCGTCTCCCGGCTCTACTCAAGGCAAGAACACAAGCAAACGACCAACAATCAATCACGGTGCAATGCGCAAGCTACATGATGCAAAACATGGCATGATATGTGAGATGTGATACGCAATGCATATGCATGCTTCGAAAGGGAAAAATTGAACCAGGCATCAACTTGGCAAACCAAGCGTGCCGCTGGAAATATGAGATGATTTCGGTCGAAATCGATATAAAGATCACCGGAATCGGATGCACAATTTGCAAATGGCAAGCAAAACAAGAATGGCACAGTTCTGCGATTAACAGCACGATGCCATCTAGAGTGCAACAAGAAACTAAGCTACTGCACTCCAACATAGCAACAAAGCACAGGGCAGTGATCTACTCAAGATTCTTGACAAAACATGAACACTAAGCTACGGCTAAATCACACTAGAACAGGTTCAAACAAGCATGGCAAAAGTGCAAAAGATATCAGCTCACAGACTTAGTGAAAATACTAACATGCCAGAAATTAACATCAGGAAGCAATGTTTAGAGCAAGCAAACAACATGCTACAGTAACATATCATAGCAAACAAAGGCATGGCATGAAGCTACTAAATGCATAGAACAAAAGTCCCTTACTTATCATGAGCCACAAAGGCAAAGAAGATATGATGGCACCCATGTAAACATAGCAAGTTTTATTAACAGTTTCAGACTTGGCAGAAAACTGAGCATGGCATAAACAGAGTTACGAAGGCATCCTTGTGAGATATATTCACTCACCACAAGGCATTGCATGACAAGACAAGCATAGCATCAGCAATAATACATGTCATGAAGCTAACCATGGCAAAAGCAAGTTCATAGCATGCATGGATCAACTACAACAACCATGGCAAAATTGATTAACATGTAAACAATCTGCCAGGAACATTTTATAGAAAAAGTAGAGCAATATTAAGTCATGCTAGGGCACCCCATAATTCCAAACAGGGGCACGGATGGATAGAGCACAACCATATGTCCAAATAATCCTTACTGAAGCAACTCAAAACAAGCATGGATCTCACTGTAGCATCATGTTTACATGGCATAAAAATAACAGCAGGAAAATGACTTAGTGAAATTCGAAGTCCCTGAAATCAGCAATAACACGAAGGCTAATTTGCATGCTTGTGCTAGTCACCACATTGATCACAAAAATACATGGCAAGCACCCATGTAAAGAAGGCATGGCATAGATCAAAACACATGTAGAGCTCATGTTCATATGATGCACCCATCAAATGTGACAAAAATGACAATTCCTCATAATCTGCTAAGCAACAGGAGCTAACATTTTATAGCACTCTTGCATCAGTGATTTGGGCATCAAGATAGACTTGAACAAGCAAATCACAATGGAATGAAATTAAGAGCACATCATGATGAACATTTTGATATATCATGAACATGAAATGGAGCTACGGTCATGGAGTTATGGCATGAAGAACAGAGAATTAAAATATGAGAGAGGGATAGGACTGAAAAATCGACCTCGGGTGAATAGATCTAGGGTTTTCGAGGTCAACGGCGACGCGGGCGACTACTCCGGCGATGTGGCAGCGGGGCGGCGCCAGAGGGTGGTCGAGGAGGTCGGGCCGGGTGGATCCGACCGTGGCTCGCCGGATCCGTTCGGTCTCCGGCGAAGGAGGCGCGGGGGAACGCGGGGCAGGTGGGAGAGGCGCGCGGCCAGGGCGCGGGCGCCGTGGGGTGGCGAGCGGCGGCGCCGGACGGGGCGTCGCCGGGGCTGCGCGGCGCGCGGGCTCGCGGCCAGAGCGGCGGCGGGATGCCCCGCGGCGGCGCGGGCGGAGCACGGGCGGCGGGGAGGCGGAAGGACGGCGGAGGAGCGGGCCCGCGGGGGCCGGCTGCGGGCCTCGGCAGCCGGCGCGGTGGAGGGCGGTGGCTGGACACGTTTCAGGCTCCGATTGGCTACGGGCGGCGGCGCGGGCGTGTCTGGCGGCAGCGGACACGTCCGACGGCGGAGAGGGAGCGGGGCTTAGGGTTTGTTTGCGCGAAAAAAAAAGGAGGGGATCACATATATATAGCTAGGAGGAGGTAGGAGTATCCAAATGAGGTGTAGTTTTCGCCCACGCGATCGTGATCCGACGGCGGAGGACATGGAAGAGGTTTGGATGGGTTATAGGGCCGTTTTGGTGGGGTGTTGGGCTGCAACACACAAGAGGCCTTTCCGGTTACCTGGCCAACCGTTCGAGTATCAAATGGACTCCAAATGGCACGAGATTTGATAGGCGGTCTACCGGTACTGTACCAAGGCCACTTGGCAAATCTCGGTCCATTCCGAGAAAGTTTAACACCCGCTCATGAAAAGAGACAAAAGGGGTACGCCGGAGGACGTAGGAGTGTCGGATTGCAAAACGGACAACGGGGAAAATGCTCGGATGCAAGAGACGAACACGTATGCAAATGAGATGCACATGATGGCATGATATGAAATGCATGACACGAACAAAATGCAAAACAAAGACAAAACCCAACCACGAAGGGAAATCTCATAACTTAAAGCCGAAAATGGCAGAGTCGGAGTTACAAATATGGTAAGTTACATCCGGGGTCTTACAACACTCCACCACTATGAAAGGATCTCGTCCCGAGATCTAGGACTAAAAGAACTCCGGATATTCGGAACGGAGGTGGTCCTCGCGTTCCTAGGTGGCTTCTCGGTCGGAATGGTGTGACCACTTCACTTTCAGGAATTTGATAGACTTGTTGCGAGTCTTGTGCTCGGTTTCTTCAAGAATAGCGACGGGGTGCTCATGATAAGACAGGTCTTCATGGAGATCAATCTCTTTGAAGTTGATGGTGCGCTCAAGATTCTTGAAGCACTTGCGAAGCTATGACACGTGAAACACATCGTGCACGTTTGTGAAGTTGGACCGAACCTCTAGTTGATAGGCGAGATCGCCTCTTTTGCCAATGATCTTGAAAGGACCCACGTATCTAGGTGCAAGCTTCCCTTTGATACCGGAGCGACAAGTGCCTTTCATTGGAGAGACGCGGAGGTAGACATGGTCTCCGATCTCGAAAGTCAAGTCACGGTGCTTGCTATCATAGTAACTCTTCTGGCGCGATTGCACGGCTTTGAGATTTTCATGGATAACTTTGCACATTTCTTCATCTTCTGTGATTAAGTCATTGCCAAGAAGTTGGCGTTCACCAGTCTCTGACCAATTAAGAGGAGGACGGCACTTTCTGCCATAGAGAATCTCGAATGGGGCCTTGCCCGAACTCGCTTGGAATCTGTTGTTGTAGGAGAACTCGGCATATGGAAGACAATCTTCCCACTTCATACCGAAAGAAATGACACAGGCCCTGAGCATATCTTCAAGGATTTGATTGACTCGCTCGACTTGGCCACTAGTTTGAGGATGGAAGGCTGTGCTGAAGCGAATGTTGGTGCACATGGACTTCTGGAAGGAGTCCCAGAACTTAGAAGTAAAGATGCTTCCACGATCTGAAGATATCAATTGCTGAATGCCGTGCAAAGAGACAATCCTGGAGGTGTATAGCTCTGCCAACTGAGCTGTTGTGATAGATTCTTTGATTGGAAGGAAATGAGCCACTTTAGTAAGCTTGTCGATGACAACAAAGATAGCATCATTTCCACGCTTAGAGTTGGGAAATCCAGTCATGAAGTCCATCTCAATATGGTCAAACTTCCATTCTGGAATAGCAAGAGGTTGGAGTAAACCAACTAGCCGTTGGTGTTCTTCTTTCACTCTTCTACAGACATCACATTCATTCACGAATTGAGCAATTTCTCGCTTCATTCGAGTCCACCAATACGACTGCTTGAGGTCATTGTACATCTTTGTACTTCCAGGATGAATGGATAGAAGGGAATTGTGAGCCTCATTCATAATGACTTTCCGTAGACCACCTTTAGGAACCACAATTCGATCCTCGAAGAAAAGAGTGTCTTTGTCTTCAAGGCGATAGCACTTGTACTTGGGTTGGCTCTTGGCGATCCCATTTTTCACCTTCTTCACCATGGCAACAAGAAGTTGTGCATCATGAATCTGATCTTCCAAAGTAGGAGAGACTATGAGGTTGGCAAGAAATCCTTGAGGAACAACTTGGAGATTCATTTTGCGGAAAGCTTCACAAAGGTCTGGTTGGAAGGGCTTGAGAATTAAGTTGTTGCAATAAGCCTTCTGGCTCAAAGCATCTGCAATCACATTGGCCTTGCCTGGAGTATATTCGATACTCGGATTGTATTCTTGAATCATTTCGACCCATCGAGTCTGTCTGAGGTTGAGGTTGGGCTGAGTGAAGATGTACTTGAGGCTCTTATGATCAGTGAAGATGTCCACTTTCCTTCCCAACAAGAGATGTCTCCATGTTAATAGAGCATGGACAACTGCCGCCAACTCGAGGTCTTGAGTGGGGTAGTTCTTTTCGTTGGGCTTCAACTTGCGAGAGGTATAAGCCACAACTTTCTTCTCTTGCATTAACACAACACCGAGACCTTGCAGGGAAGCATCACAGAAAACTTCGAATGGTTTGGATTCATCGGGAGGAGTCAAAACAGGAGCTGTGACCAGCTTCTCTTTGAGGGTGTTGAAAGCCACGTCACACTCAGGCGTCCAGACATACTTGACATGCTTCTAGAGGAGGTTGGAAAGAGGCTTTGCAATCTTAGAGAAATTCTCAACGAATCTTCGACAATAGCTTGCAAGCCCAAGAAAACATCGGAGCTGCTTCACATTCTGAGGCGGTTTCCAATTCACAATTGCAGACACCTTCTCAGGATTAATAGCAATGCCTTTGGCGGAGATGATATGGCCAAGGTAGAGAACCTCATCAAGCCAGAACTCACACTTGGAAAACTTCGCATAGAATTGATGCTCTCCGAGTTTGTCCAGCACCAATCTCAAATGCTTGGCATGATCCTCCTTATTCTTGGAAAAGACCAAGATGTCATTGAGATACACCAAGACAAAATCATTTGTGTAAGGGTTGAAGATGAAGTTCATCATGCGAGAGAACGTTGGAGGATCATTGACAAGGCCGAAAGACATGACAGTATATTCATAAGAACCATAGCTTGTTCTGAATGCTGTCTTGGGGATATCTTGTTCACGAATGCGAATCTGATGATAACCCATACGGAGGTCAAGCTTGGAGAATACTTGGGAACCTTTAAGTTGCTCGAAAAGCTCATTGAGGTTGGGAATTGGGTACTTGTTATTTATTGTTTTCTTGTTCAATGGACGGTAGTCGATGCAGAGTCATTCCGTTCCATCCTTCTTCTTGACAAAAAGAACACCACAACCCCATGGAGATGAACTCGGTCTGATCATACCCATACGCTCTTGTTCATCAAGTTGTTTCTTCAACATCTTCAACTCTTCTGGTCCAAGCTTGTAAGGACGTTTGCAAACAGGTTCCGTGCCAGGCTCAAGATCGATAACGAATTCAACTAGACGGTGAGGAGGCATTCCTGGAAGCTCTTCTAGAAAGACGTCTTGATATTCACAAATGACTGGAATCTGAGAGATGGCATTCAACTCGCCCTTCTCATTGAGAGAAAACAGTCAGATGGTATCATCCCGAGCGGCATAGATGACCACATCCTCAGACGAGTGTGTCAATTGAATCTGCCTGGCAGCACATTCAAGCTGAGCCTTGTGCTTAGAAAGCCAGTCCATGCCGAGAATTAGATCAATATCCGAGTTACCAAGAACAATAGGAGAAGACAGAAACTTATAGTCGCCCATCTTGATAGAAACATCTGGAACCATAGAGCTTGCGTTCATGAATTTACCCGGAGAGGCAACTGATAACTGCCTAGGAAAATCTTGGAAAAGCAACTCATGCTTAGATGCAAATGGTCTTGAAATGAAACAATGTGATGCACCAGTATCAAAAAGTACTTTAGCAGGAAAGTCATTGACTGGAAGATTACCCATGATCACTTCTGAAGAATCCTCTGCCTGAGCTGCGTTCATCATGTTGACCTTTGCAGACTTGGAATTATGTTTGACCACTGCATTGCTGGCAGATCTCACGGGAGGAGGAGGCAGAAGGCGCCTTTGGTTGAAGCACTTGTTTGCATAGTGCCCTTTCTGCTGACACTTGTTGCAAGTAACCTCTGAAAGAGGATGGTGATAAGGAGCACTTGACCTTGGAGTAAGAGACTTATCTTTGTTCTGATAGGCTGGGTGGGTAGGAAGATCCATTGCCGCCTTTAGTCTTCTGCTAATAAGGCTGACGGAATGGAGGAGGAGGCAACCAGAACTTCTGTTGCTTAGCTGCCACTTGAGTTGAAGAAGAAGATTGAACTGCATCCCTGACTCTCTTCTTAGATGCATCACACTTGAGCTGAGCAGCTTCTTGCTTTAGTGCCATGTTGTAGAATTCATCATACTTGGTCGGCTCAAAAAGCACGAAAGCTAATTGCAGATCTTCTCTGAGGCCACCTCTGAATTGATCAATCATGCTCTTTTCATCAGGGACGTCTTGTTTAGCAAAGTGAGCGAGCCTCTGAAACCGGATATTGTATTGATACACGGACATGCTGCCTTGCTTGAGATTGCGGAACTCCTCACGCTTACTCTCAGCAACACTTTGTGGAATGTGGTGAGCTTTGAAGTCTCGGCGGAAATCATCCCAGGTAATCACACGACCTCCTCTGGAATCTTTGTATTGTTGATACCACTCAGCAGCTTGGTCTTTGAGTTGAAACGAAGCAAACTTGACAAAGTCCTCAGGCCTGACATTGCTACACTCATGTGTTTGCAGATATCCACGAGCCAGTCGTTGGCGTCTGTGGCCTCGACACAATTACTGAAGGACTTCGGCTAGTTTGTGAGGAACTGATTGAGGGTAGCAAACTGAGGCTGATTGTTGCCTTGGCCTTGATTTCCTTGGTTGCCTTTCCCTTGGTTGCGCTCTTGCAAGAGTTGCAAAAGCATCTGAGTGTTGGCGTTGGTGGCTACCATGACAGCTTGCCATGCCTCCGAAGGTGGAGGTGGTGGCGGAGGTTCCAGATTCTGACGCGTTGGAGGAGCCATCCTGAAGAGGTTGACATCCGTTAGCATCTTGAAAGACATATATTCAAGCTGAATCAATGGATCGAAATTGCAACATATAGCATTAACATTCGAACAAGAATGAACGAATGAATTCCAAAGTAAATCATCACACTTCCATAAATTGAGAAGCCACTTAGATAGAGATAGATGAATAAAGAAACAAGGTACAGACATGAACAAATAATTGGTAAGGATTACCCAATCACAAACCAAATATCTACGGGAAGAAATACTGGAGCTACATGAATTCCCACCTATGGAACTCCCAAAACTTTCTGGTTATGCAATCAGGTGTTGGGGATACAGGGGAAGCATAATATCTCACACAAAACTAGCAAATCCTACATCCAGCTGTATCCATCCTTCAACACATAACCAAGAAACCTTCGGAAATCATTTACCTCAACCTTCAAAAAGCATCAGTTATACGAGTTATGGCAATACTCCCAAACTCCCGCCCCAGTACTAGGTGGCGTCGAGGTTGTCTCACCAACAACTGCATAAAAGAGTTTTTGATGTCGGCGAACTCAGGTATTCCAGAACTGCAACGATAAAATTGTGACGACAACACCTCGGAGCTCAACTCCCCGGGACACTGCCACAACCCCTAAATGTCAGGAGGCACCAAGAACAATGTTCTCGTCACAAAACCATCGGAACGATTCCCAGATACCCGTGTGATACTAAAAAAATTAGTGAAATTTGAGGGGAGAAGAGTCAAAACTCTACGTCAGGAGGCCTCACCAGAGCGACGAAGGGACTGAGGACTAAAAATAATCCTACTCTCCGATATATATAATCCTAAGACTCAAAACATTAGTTCTAGACTCAACAACGTCAGCGATTCGATCAAGCAGGGGGCTCCTAAGTCGGGAAAGGCTCTGATTACCAACTTGTAACACCCTCGATGCGGCTATATCTCCCATGTGTCGAGGCACGACTTAGAGGCATAACCGCATAGTAGGCATGTCGCAAGAGGGGTAATCTTTACACATAACATGTACTGAATAAGAAAGGGATAAATAGTTGGCTTACAATTGCCACTTCACACAATACATAAATATATCATACATCATCCAAAAAACAATCAAGTTGCGACTACGGAACCAAATAAAAGAAAGACAACCCCAAATGCTAGATCCCCGATCGCCCCAACTGGGCTCCTCTACTGATCATCCGGAAAAGAAACATAGTAACGTCTCGAATCCTTTTTGAACTCCCACATGAGTTTGATAGTGTCTCCTGCACTGGCATCATCGACACCTGCATCTGTTTGGAAGTATCTGTGAGACACGGGGACTCAGCAATCTCACACCCTCGTGATCAAAACTATTTAAGCTTAAGGGTAGGAAAGGGTAGTGAGGTGGAGTTGCAGCAAGCACTAGCATATATAGTGGATAACTTACACAAATGAGAGCGAGAAGAGAAGCAAAGCACGGACGAGAAGCTAATAGTGATCAAGAAGTGATCCTAAAGCTACTTACGTTCAAGCATAACACGAGACCGTGTTCTCTTCCCGGACTCCACCGAAAAGAGACCATCACGACTACACACGCGGTTGATTCATTTTAATTAAGTTAAGTGTCAAGTTCTCTACAACCGGATATTAACAAAATCCCATCTACCCATAACCGCGGGCATGACTTTTGAAAGTTCAAAACCCTGCAGGGGTGTCCCAACTTAGCCCATCACAAGCTCTCATGGTCAACGAAGGATATTCCTTCTCCCAGAAAAGACCCGATCAGACTCGGAATCCCGATTACAAGACATTTCGGCAAGGGTAAAACAAGACCAGCAAAGCCGCCCGAATGTGCCGACAAATCCTGATAGGAGCTGCACATATCTCGTTCTCAGGTCACATCGGATGAGCCAGACGTCGGGTTGACATAGACCCTGGTTGCCCAGGGGGCGCCAGACATCGCTCAGGTTGGACCAACACTTAGAGAAGCACTGGCCCAGGGGTTTAAAATAAAGATGACCCTTGAGTCCGCGGAACCCAAGGGAAAAGGCTTAGGTTGCAAATGGTAAAACCAAGGTTGGGCCTTGCTGGAGGAGTTTTATTCAAGGCGAACTGTCAAGGGGTTCCCATAACACCCAACCACATAAGGAACGCAAAATCAAGGAACATAACACTGGTATGACAGAAACTAGGGCGGCAAGAGTGGAACAAAACACCAGGCATAAGGTCGAGCCTTCCACCCTTTACCAAGTGTATAGATGCATTAAAGTAAAGATATAATAATGATATCCCAACAATATCCATGTTCCAACATGGAACAAACTTCAACTTCACCTGCAACTAGCAACGCTATAAGAAGGGCTGAGCAAAGCGGTAACATAGCCAAACAACGGTTTGCTAGGAAAGGTGGGTTAGAGGCTTGTCATGGCAATATGGGAGGCATGATATACCAAGTGGTAGGCATCGTGGCATAGCAATAGAGCGAACAACTAGCAAGCAAAGATAGAAGTGATTTCAAGGGTATGGTCATCTTGCCTGCAAAGTTCTCAGAGTTGACGAAAGCTTGATCCTCGTTAGCGTACTCAGCAGGTTCCTCGATCATGTACTCGTCAGCTCACAGACTTAGTGAAAATACTAACATGCTAGAAATTAACATCAGGAAGCAATGTTTAGAGCAAGCAAACAACATGCTACAGGAACATATCATAGCAAACAAAGGCATGGCATGAAGCTACTAAATGCATAGAACAAAAGTCCCTTACTTATCATGAGCCACAAAGGCAAAGAAGATATGATGGCACCCATGTAAACATAGCAAGTTTTATTAACAGTTTCAGACTAGGCAGAAAACTGAGCATGGCATAAACAGAGTTATGAAGGCATCCTTGTGAGATATATTCACTCACCACAAGGCATTGCATGACAAGACAAGCATAGATCAGCAATAATACATGTTCATGAAGCTAACCATGGCAAAAGCAAGTTCATAGCATGCATCGATCAACTACAACAACCATGGCAAAATTAAGTAACATGTAAACAATCTGCCAGGAACATTTTATAGAAAAAGTAGAGCAAGATTAAGTCATGCTAGGGCACTCCATAATTGCAAACAGGGGCATGGATGGATAGAGCACAACCATATGTCCAAATCATCCTTACTGAAGCAACTCAAAACAAGCATGGATCTCACTGTAGCATCATGGTTACATGGCATAAAAATAACAGCAGGAAAATGACTTAGTGAAATCCTAAGTCCCTGAAATCAGCAATAACACGAAGGCTAATTTGCATGCTTGTGCTAGTCACCACATTGATCACAAAAATACATGGCAAGCACCCATGTAAAGAAGGCATGGCATAGATCGAAACACATGTAGAGCTCATGTTCATATGAAGCACCCATCAAATGTGACAAAAATGACAATTCCTCATAATCTGCTAAGCAACAGGAGCTAACATTTTATAGCACTCTTGCATCAGTGATTTGGGCATCAAGATAGACTCGAACAAGCAAATAACAATGGAATGAAATGAAGAGCACATCTTGATGAACATTTTGATATATGATGCGCAGGAAATGGAGCTACGGTCATGGAGTTATGGCATGAAGAACAGAGCATTAAAATATGAGAGAGGGATAGGACTTAGTGAAAAATCGACCTCGGGTGCACAGATCTAGGGTTTCCGAGGTCAACGGCGAGTAGGCGACTACTCCGGCGATGTGGTAGAGGGGCGGCGCCGGAGGGTGGTCGGGGAGGTCGGGGCAGGGTGGATCCGGCCGTGGCTCACCGGATCCGGCCGGTCTCCAGTGAAGGCGGTGCGGGGGAACACGGGGTAGGGCGGAGAGGCGCGCGGACGGGGCACGGGTGTCGTGGGGCGGCATGCGGCGGCGCCGGACGGGGCGTCGCCGGGGCTGGGCGGCGCGCGGGCTCGCGGCCAGAGCGGCGGCGGGATGCCCAGCGACGGCGCGGGCGGAGCACGGGCGGTGGGGAGGCGGAAGGACGGCGGAGGAGCGGGCCCGCGGAGGCCGGCTGCGGGCCTCGGCGGGCCGACGCGGCGGAGGGCGGTGGCCGGACACGTGTCGGGCTTCGATTGGCTGCGGGCGGTGGCACGGGCGTGTCCGACGGGAGCGGACACGTCCGGCGGCGGAGAGGGAGCGGGGATAGGGTTTGTCTGCGCGAAAAAAAGGAGGGGATCACACATATATAGCTAGGAGGAGGTAGGAGTGTCCAAATGAGGTGTAGTTTTCGCCCACGTGATCGTGATCCGACGACAGAGGACATGGAAGAGGTTTGGGTGGGTTATAGGGCCGTTTTGGAGGGGTGTTGGGCTGCAACACACAAGAGGACTTTCTGGTTACCCAGTTAACCGTTGGAGTATCAAACAGACTCCAAATGGCACGAAATTTAAAAGGCGGTCTACCGGTAGTGTACCAAGGCCACTTGGCAAATTTCGGTCCATTCCAAGAACGTTTAACACCTGCTCATGAAAAGAGACAAAAGGGGTACGCCGGAGGACGTAGGAGTGTCGGATTGCAAAACGGACAACGGGGAAGATGTTCGGATGCAAGAGACGAACACGTATGCAAATGAGATGCACATGATGGCATGATATGAAATGCATGACATGAACAAAATGCAAAACAAAGACAAAACCCAACCACGAAGAGAAATCTCATAACTTAAAGCCAAAAATGGCTGAGTCGGAGTTACAAATATGGTAAGTTACATCTGGGGTGTTACACATGAACATGATATGAAGCATTTGGTTGCCATGACGGAATGAAAGAGGGTGCCATGGTGGCGAATCCGAAAATGATGCCACAGCAACATATCGGTTCTGGTAACTCGATTGAGATACCGATGCAAAAGAAAAGTGTGCGGATGTGTGGAACACACAAGAGATGGTGGGGTGGTCCCAGTTACCGAGTGACCCACGGGTCGACGGCGGTGTCAAACGAGGGATCAACTAACGTTCACGGGCAGATACAACATCTAAACATGCATCTCATACAACACATGCATTCGTCCACGGGAGTTCGTCTCGGCAGTTATACCTTCGAAGCATGCAAACGGGACGGTTCGGGTTCGGTGCAAAGTAGAGGAAGTAGGCGTTCTCGGGGCGTTCGTAGTGGGGGTAGTCGTTCATGTTCGAGAAGCAGTAGAGGTACGGGTCTTCGACAACGGTCATCGTTCACGCTCCGAGGTCGTCGGTAGAGGTTCTCTCAATCTCGGCGACGGTAGTGGTACACATTTTCGTAGATGTTCGAGTCATCGGTAGCGGTACTTGGTGAATCCCGAAATGGTATTGGCGTCTTCGCGCGTAGGGGTACTTGGCGTTTTCGTGTAGCCGAACTTGAGGGTCATCGACGTCGGGGTACTTGGGGTCTTCTGACTTGCCGGCTTGATGTGGTCGAAGTGGACGGCTGACAGGAGGTGCTCGTGGTCGTCGGTGTTATGTGTGCATTCATCAGAGCGGGGACTTGGTGAAAAACCCCGAAGGCGCTGCTCATTCATTTGACAGGGGGGAAACAGCAGTAGCAGCAGGCATCGCAGGAGTCAACGGGCGCGGTCATCGTTGGACTTGGGGAAGCAAGGAAGGAGCTGGGGACTTGGCGCACCGGGGATGATTTCACTCCGGCGAGGGTGCAGAGGTCCATGGCACGGCTCCTATCTACGTGGACGAGACAAGGAGGATCTGCTGCCATTCGTCCCGGCGCTCAACAGAGGGACGCGGGCGGGATTTGGCGGCGGGGCCCCAGCAGCAGGGAGGCGCGGCCATGGCGGGGCTTGAGCTCCTGGCGATGGCGCGAGGAGCTTGAGGGCACGGCGCGGTGAGAGGGTGCTGCAGGCGGGAATGGCTGAAGATGGTGGTGGAGCCACACGGCTCGGCGGAAGCAGGGGCGGCAGAGCGCCATGGCTGATGTCGGGCCACGCTCGGCGACGGAAGGCGGTGCTGGACCCGAGCGCAGGAGGGCAGCAGAAGCGGAGGCGGGCCAGGGTGGAGCTTGAGGGCGCAGACCTGGCTCTGGCGGAGCTTCATGGTGAGACGGCCATGGCTGGCCTCGGGCGCATGGAAAGGAAGGGAAGGAGGGAAGCTGGGGACGAGCGGGATCAGGCGCAGGGTGGAGGAGGATGGGGATCGAGCTGAGGCTCTCCCTGGCAGCGCTGACGTGAGGAGGAGGGGGATCGAACGGGCTAGGGTTAAGAGGAGGGGGTGGATGGGCCTAGCAGATGGGCCTAAATGGCTTGCTGGAGGTCGGCCTAGAGGCCCAGCTTGACCTTGGGCCACTTCGGTGGGAAGGGAAAAACCAGGAGGCCTGCTTGGCTGGCCAAAAGAAAGAAAAGGGTTTCTTTTCCATATCTCAGGAAAAGAAAAGAGCCAAGGAATTTATTTGGAGGTTCAATAAACCTGAAGTTAACTGAAAAGGTATGTGACTACTTTGACATAATTCCAAAACTCCATAACTAGATTTGGAGCAAGGGGAGAAGGATGGAGGATTTAAATAATTTAGAGACGAGAGGAGTTTCAAATGCAAGTGTGTTATGGTCAATTCCAAATTAATGGAATATTTACTATAGCTCCCTAATAATATTGACAGGCTTTAATATGTTATAAAGAGAATCATCATCTGAATTCCCTCGGTTTAAATAGATCAAAAGATCTATGCAATTTATTTAGTTGAGTTTAAAAAAATGAAATGACATGATGGCATGATGACATGATGCAATGCAAAAATAAAAGAGCAAGCAAAAGAAACACACGGCGGCAACGAAATTACTGGAAGGCATCTGGAGCGCCGGTCTCGGGGCGTCACACCCCTCCATCCAATTCATTGCAAATCTTTGTGAGATCGTATTTGCCTAGTGAGCTGAGATGACTATTGCTCTTTCTCTATGTTGAACTCGGTCACACCGGTTTATCACTTTCGGTCAAACCGAACCAATTCGGTGCTACCAAAGTAAAAACTCGGTATTACCGATTCAGTACTCAGAAGACAATTTGCTACCTGCACCTTGCACTTTTGTTTCAGCTCCACTCAATGATTCTTGTCCTCTACCAGCATCACATTCTATATGCTGCTTTGCTCTATGACTCAAGGACCAAACCTATTTTGACTCACACTCCAGAAGATCCCTTCTTGGAAATTGATGTCAAAAGGGGAGAGAGAGCTCACATCAAAGCTTAATCATATCAAAAGGGGGAGAGAGAGGAATCACATCAAAGGCCCCAGATGCTTGGTGTTCAAGAGGAGAGAAGTCACATGTCTTTAAGAGGGGAAAGATATGTTAGTTTGTGTTATGATTATTGTGTTTGTGATTTGATCTATTTTGCTCTGATTTTGTTTCCCTACTTTATCCCATTATCCAATAGAAGATTCAGGGGGAGACATACTGCTAGGGAAGGAAGTCTTTCAATTCATTGCATACCTTTTACCTTTGGGAACATGTCTATATCCAATAGAGTACCCAGTACACACACTCTACATGTCATCCCAGTCTTGGTACTCTTGTGGCTCTTTGGTTTGCTCCGTCTAGTAGTTGTACCTGTGTTATCTAACCTTGTTTACTCAAGTTCATTTCTTCCTAAGCCAGCTCAAGACCACAAGGTAAGTATATGCATCACACTCATGTGCATGAAGATTTCTTGCTAATGTACATATTGTTGCAAGAAGGAATCATGAACATGAAGTTACACTTCACATATTCACATCATTTGCTCCGATGCATATAGCCAAGATACATGTAACACATTGCTTGCTCTGTCATGTTTATTTATTCACATGCTCTTACATTCCATAGTGACGTGGTTGCATACATGTAGCGGGAGCCTATGCATGTTACATGTACTTCCAAAGCTTTACTTGTTATTCTCTATATCTTTATCTAAAGCTTTGATGTATGTTGTCATCAATTACCAAAAGGAGAGATTGAAAGCACAAGTGCTCCCTGGGTGGTTTTGGTAATTAATGTCAACATATCTCCTGTTGGACTAATGTTTTTATCTAGAATATTTCAGGCAAGTTCAACAGATGGAGTGGCATGGACAAGAAGATGTGGAACCCCTTCAAAATGCTAAGGACAAAAGATTGGCTCAAGCTTTAAAGCTCAAGACTCTACATTTTAATTTTGGTGATCCAAGATCACATTGAGTCCATAGGAAAAGCCAATACTATTAAAAGGGGATGAGGTGTTGCTTAATAGCTTGCTTGCCCAAAGTGCTTGGTAATATGCTCCAAAAGCCCTCAACCACTTTCTCATATCCACATATGTCCCAAACCAAAAGTCAAAGTCGGCCCCACCGAAACACTCTATCCGGCGCCACCGAGTTCACTTGACATAGCCACTGCCAGAATCCCTAATCAGTTCGGTCTCACCGATGGGATCTCGGTCTCACCGAGATGGGCTTGCAAACTCTCTGTTACCTATTGCAATAATTTCGGTCCCACCGAGATATGTAATCGGTCCCACCGAGTTTGCTTGACCAACTCTCTGTTTTGCTTATTACCAAAATCGATCCCACCGAGTTTATGTAATCGGTCCAACCAAGATGAGGTTTTACCCTAACCCTAGCACATCGGTCCCACCGAGTTGATCATATTGGTCCCACCGAAATGCCTAATGGTCACATTATGAACTAAGTCAGTCAGACCGAGTTTTCTGATTCGGTCCCACCGAGTTTGGTGATTTGTGTGTAACGGTTAGATTTTGTGTGGAGGCTATATATACCCCTCCACCCACTCTTCATTCGTGGAGAGAGCCATCAGAACATTCCTACACTTCCAACATTCATTATCTGAGAGATAACCACCTACTCATGTGTTGAGACCAAGATATTCCATTCCAACCATATGAATCTTGATCTCTAGCCTTTTCCAAGTTGCTTTCCACTCAAATCTTCTTTCCACCAAATCCAAATCAGTGAGAGAGAGTTGAGAGTTGGGGAGACTATCATTTGAAGCACAAGAGCAAGGAGTTCATCATCAACACACAGTCTATTACCTTTTGGAGAGTGGTGTCTCCAAGATTGGTTAGGTGTCACTTGGGAGCCTCCGACAAGATTGTGGAGTTGAACCAAGGAGTTTGTACAGGCAAGGAGATCGCCTACTTCGTGAAGATCTACCCTAGTGAGGCAAGTCCTTCGTGGGCGATGGCCATGGTGGGATAGACAAGGTTGCTTCTTCGTGGACCCTTCGTGGGTGGAGCCCTCCGTGGACTGATGCAACTGTTACCCTTCGTGGGTTGAAGTCCCCATCAACGTGGATGTACGATAGCACCACCTCTCAGAACCATGCCAAAAATCTCCGTGTCTCCAATTGCGTTTGCACACTCCAATCCTCCCTTTACATTCTCGCAACTTGCATGCTTTACTTTCCGATGCTCATATACTCTTGCCATGCTTGCTTGAAATGTATTGTGAATGTTTAAACTTGTGCTAAATCTCTACCTTAACTTGAGGAAAATAAAAATTGCTACTTTTATTTGTTAAGAGTCTATTCACCCCCCCCCCTCTAGACACCTCTTCTCGATCCTTTCAGGGCGTCGCCCCGAGGAAGCGGCGCTGCCTCGCCCTTCTTCAGAGTCACTCGACTCAGCCTCCGCAGGGGGGTGCCCCCAGACCTCGTAGCGACCCCGGGGGAGCGCGGGGAACCCTCGACCAAGTACTCGGTGGTGGCGGCGGCTGAGAGATCGCAGAGGAGCTCGCTCTGTGACGGAGGAGAAGTCTCCTCTACCTCATCCACGGTTGCCTCCGAGTCCTCCTCCCCCTCCTTCTCAGAGCCCTCATTGAAGGACACTGGCACCGGGGAGCTTGGTCGGCATGAGCCCCAGCTTGTTGAAGACGGGCATGGCAACGGCCGGCTCCGCCCCGTCGCCGCGGCGGTACAACGGAAGGTAGGCTGCCGGGAGGCCGCCTAGATCCTTCTCAAGCAAAGTACACATGGCCTTGCCCAGCTCCTCGCCAGGCAGGCTCCTAGGAGCGGTAGAAGGTCGTCCTGCACGCCCTTGAAATCCCACATGGGGTGTGAGTGCGCCTGGAGCAGGGCCAAGCGCTGTGTCAAGAACTCCCTGACAATCATGGCCCCCGTCAGCGCCCCGGACTCCAGGTCCGCCTACATCATCCTCTGGACCGGCGCCGCCCAGGGGTCAGTGAGCTTCTCATGGGCCCACTGCACCATCTTCTCCGTCATCCTGGTCGGTAGCTCTAGCCAAGTGTGGAGGCCCCTGGCGTCCATGTAAATCCATTTGCACCGGAAGTCCTCCACCTTCTTCCCGGCCCTCATGAGCGCATTGCCGCTATGGACCGCAGAGAAGGAGATGCACCCTAAGCGTTGGGTCGATTCGTGGATCCGGAGGTAGAAGAAGTGGCAGAGAAGCGCAACGGAGGGCGCCACGCCCACGAACGCCTCGCAGTAGAAGGCAAAGATTGATAGGAGGAGGATGGAGTTGAGCTAGAGGTGTAGAGCATGGATCTGGTAATGGTCAAGGACGGAGAGGAAAAACCTGGAGAAGGGCGGGACGAGCCCCGTGAAGATGTTGTGGAGGAAGAAGGGATAAAATGTCCCCGCCAAGGTCTTCCGCTTGGTGGAACCAGCCCTAAGCACTATCTCCCTCCCCTCGTTGTCGTTGCTCGCCATCAGCGGGAGCACGGCGGCAAGGTGCCCCGCCTCGGTGATGGAGGACGTACTAAGGGCTGGCGCGGGCGAGGAGGCAGTATGCACGAGCGGAGCGGCGGGCTTCACCGTCTTGGTCGCCATCCACGAAGAGCTTGAGGGAAAGATTCAGTGGATCTGGAGGCGCTCTTGGTGGGGAGAAAAGGGGATATGGAGCAAGACGAAGAGAAGGCAATGAAGGCTCAGCGGCAAGTGCCAGACTTTTGTTCAGCCCGGGATGGTTGCCGAAGCAGCATGGGGAAGTGCAGGCGCCCACGTCCCATCAGGCGCCACGCGTCGACTCGGTCCGCAGGTGATGGGGGCCCGCGGCGCTTCGCCCTTGCCCTTTGGCTTCGCCTCGAGGCCAAGTCTGAGCACGCCTTGGGCCTGGGGGCTACTGTCGGTGTTCTGGGAACCAAGGTACCCAGACCTACCTGCCTGCGGTCCACGGGGTGGCTCCATCGACGGCCTGGTACATCCCGTCTTCAGCATCGACAAGACAAGACCCTCGCGAGGGGCCAAGCCTCGCGAGGCGGACGATGCCAAGACCTCCGAAAGGAGCGGCCTCCCTAGGCTGGCTCCTGAGGAGCGGAGATTCCTATGCAGACCCTCACCTCATGAGGTTGAGGTGACGCAAGCCAAGACGACTAAGGCCAGACGGGCGAGAGCGGGCGCAGAGTAGCGGGTTTCCTCTTTGGTGCTAAGGAGACAAGCACAGGCGCAGGGTCCCGAGGAATCAGCCAAAGGTTTCCCTTCCCGTGCAATGAGACCAAGACCGCCAGGACGGCAGGACGAATGTCATCGCCAAGCCCACCACGGCGTCATGAGCAGAGGCTTTGCAGGAAAAGACCACCTTTCGTCATGATAAGATGTACTACTTGTCTCCCTTCAAACTTGGACACTGTGGGATCCCTTCCTGCCTTCATTTTGGAGGAAGAGGACCGAGGCCACTATAAATACAGCTTAGCCACCACCATAGGAGGGGATCCGGAACCCGAACCCTCACTAGCTCACACCTAGACAAGAACTGACCTCCTAAGGTTATTCTTCCTCTGCACTAGTTCATCCTCAGCCCCTCGCGAGGCTAATCCACCCCAAAGCAGGAGTACGTTCTTACACCGCACGATGAGCCGAACCTGGGTAAACTGTCGTGTCTCTTCCCTTTTCCGTTCATCGAGCTAAGTTGTGAGAGCGACGCATTCGTTGGCTGGAGAGGTTGAGTTCTTAGCACATGCCCCTGAGTTTGAACCTTTCTTGGGTCTGCGGAGCCCTGAATCCGACGACCGAGGAGGAATGATATTCGACAGCATCATGAGCTGGCGGCTTAATCTTTTGATTGTTGTCATCTTAAGCCGGCGTGTACTTGTTTAAGTTTAGCTCTTCAATGAGCTTGTAGGCCATGGGCCGCATCTCTTGGACACATTAATTTAAGTCTTTTTCTTCAAAGGTTGACTGGTCATCCTTGAATTCTGGGCACCCGATGGCTATTTCCTCCGGGTCAAGCTCAGATTACCATGCTTTGGCCCGGCCAAGAGCAACGATGGCTCCGGCTTGGGCGGCTGATATTTTTTGTTCTTCAATCTGGCCTGGGAACGTTGACAGATGATCCAGAACAGTCTTGATTTGGCTCCGCGGTTTTCTGTTTCCTCCTAAAGCCACAACACTACGGAGACTGCCACTATATAACTGCTCTGTTAGAGAGTAAATCGCCTTTAGCTTCAATAACATGTCTTGACCAAGACTTGCGCTCCTGGGGCCTGTTAAGAAGTTATACAAGAGTCGCCGACGAGTTAGCAACGTACCATGCAAATTCTGTAACCCGCCTGGCTTCTCATATATATATATATATATATATATACAGCCGGTCTATTCTCATAATATTATGAGAATAATATTCTCATAACACTTCCGAACTGCATTGGAAAGCTATGCGCACTGCTTTCTTCTACTGTTCTGAACCGCAGAGAGGGGCAGTAGCAAACTGCTTCACGGAGCAGCGTTTCTGGCTAGTTTGATCGATTTCCATTGTTTTATTTGTGTGTGCGCTGATTTATTATGTGATTAAACACGCAATTCTGCAAAAAAACGACGGAAATCGATGGATTTGGCGGATCGGTCTCTGTTCTTCCGCACGGGCAGGAGCTTCGCATCGTGCTGGCGGGGTTCATATTCGATTTATAGCCGTAATCCTAGTGTGTTACTAAGTTCGCGTTCATGTTTGTGTTATTCCGTGATAGATTAATTTGCTAATACAATTGAAATTTTGGATAATTGGTTGAATTTCTCTCTGTTCTAGCGCAAAAACGGCAAGGTCTCTGTCCTCCCGCTTCCGGATCAAAATTGTTGTGTTTTTGTTCGTGATTTTTTTGTTGATTTTGCAAGTTATGTGTTCTATGACACTAATCTGTATGAATTCTAGCTGATTAAGTTGTTAATTTTGAAGAATTTTAACGGGTTGATGCTTTTTGTGTTGGAGCGGGCGCCACGGGGTTGGTCATTACTCAAGATGTTTTTTGAGTTTTTGCGCATTATGTAGTTTTTAGAACTGCATTACAGTCTGTGTTTTTCTTCTGCGAATCGTGGAAGGGGGGGCCAGGTAAGAGTGGGTCATTAGTTTAATTAGTTTTTTGCTTGGTCAAGCACGGTGAAGTGCAGTAATATGCAATGCGAGCTGCACCTTGTCATGTTACCGCATTGCTTTATTTGTCGTTTTACTTCTTTTGGGGTTGTCTCTGTATATAGATATATATGGCTGGGTCAATTGCCTCCCCTCCCACCTTATCCCTAGTGGCTCCCCTCCTACCTTATCCTTGGCGGCGAACATTGCCTCCTCTTTTGCCACCCCTCCTTGATCCATCTTCTTCCCAACCAGACCCTACGTCTAGCAATGGATTACGCGTGCGGCTACCTGGCAAGGATGGAGCCCATGCTGGAGACCTACGTTTTTTCTGTATGGTTGGTTCTGAACAAGAGGCAGCGGCACAGCGCGCTCTATTCCCTGATTTATTCTCCAGTTATTGGATTTCGGGCTCCATTCGTCCATCAGATGACTGACGATGATGTCAATGATTCATGGGTATGTATTTTCTCGCATAGTCTTTTCATGTGTTGTGTGTAGTTAACACTATCTGAATATTTGTAGTAGTATTAGTTTCTGAAGAAACATTTTTCACTAAGTATAAGTGAACTGCTTTCACATAGAGTTTTATTATGAATATTGTATGAGCAGCAGCAATTTGGTCTAGTTAATATTATTATCTGATGACATCAATATTTATTATGAAGATTGTAGCAGCAATTTAGTTTCTGAAGATTGTATCTTATTCTTATTTGTTCTTATTTTTTGTTCTTGTTCATTTCCTTGCAGAAATTCCCTTCTGGCTAGTGAGGGTAACAGAAAGTTGTGTTAATTTGGTCTTGGTTAGCAAGAATGGATATCATAATGTTGATGTTATGTATTCTGTTGGCTCTGATGATTGTTTGGTTCTCAAAGATGGCTGGAAGGAATTGGTGGAGGAAGCTGGTCTTCAGGCTGGGGATGTTGTCATGGCTATGTTTTATAGGCATGCAAAGTGTTTGGAAATCAAGTTAAATTTGCTTTAGATCAGTCTTGCTTGAGCAGCAGCAGCATGAAACAATTTGTTGTAATAATTTGACATTTTTGTGTGGCTTCTAGTTTATTTTCTAGAAGAAATCTGAGTTTAAGTGAACTACTCTTCACAGATAGTTTTTTATGTGCATCCTATTAGCAGCAGCAGTTGAAGCAATATACAAACTAGAAACACCCATTGAGCTTTCTTGTTTTCTGTAACCCACATATGGAACTACAGTGCTTAATAAAAGAGGACTGCATCAACCATTATAGTAGTAGCAGTTTTGTGAAGAAAACTCTCTGTGAACTGCTTTCATAGAGAGTTTTTTATGTGTATCCTAGTAGCAGCAGCAGTTGAAGCAATATACAGACTGAAAACACCCACTGAGAACTGCAAATTATTGATAGATACAAACCAAGGTTATGTGCTCATAATAAGCAAAGTACATCATCAAGCAAACTAAAGCAACATAAGCAAACATTGTGCCAAAGCAAATTACAACGAAAGCAAACTAATCGACATAAGCAGAAGGAAACAAGTTGAGCAATTGTGACAGGAACCCTTGGCTATCAGCATCTGGCCTGCTTCATTAGTTCCACTCGGGCCAGGTGGAGGTGGAAGGTGATCCCCCCTGCTCCCCATCCCCCAGGATGACCTCAGGCGCTTCCTTGTCTTCTCTTTTATAGAGCGGGTGAGGCCATTCTGCACTGTGGTGATGCGGTTCCATATCTCGAACGCAGTGTAGGCGTCCTTGGCAGCATACTCAATGTGCCTCCTACTGAGAACCCAAGTCCACTGGCGGTGCTCTTGGTCTGTCATCTTTCTCTTCATGTCTGCGTAGTAGTCGTCGATGATGATGGCAGATACATTGCCAAGTGAGTCCAGTGTCTTCGTTGCTTCAGGCACCCTCCAGTTCGTCTAAATGTCGGTGAAGTTGGGGATGTTCAGGTTGCAGCGTGAAAGCTTCTCCTTGTCTTGGTCGATGTAGAAACCAGCGAACTCATACCTAAGTGAAGTGAACCACAAGTTATTCTTTTGTGAACTGCATATAGACGACAAATAGAACTGCATACAAATGACAAGGAGAGACCCATTGGCTTGCAACTATATTTTACTCAGTAGAAAGAATGGCTTACTTTGGGTCGCTGAGGAACTTGTCGAAGGCGATGCATCTCTTGCCCATTGTAGCGCATACATGGAAAAGCAGCACTGGGTGATTTTTGCCGATGGAGAGTTGAATCACGGCGGCGTCCCTCTTGTCAAGGGTGTACTCAAGGTCGATGTCAACGATCTTCTCGCGGCGCCCCCGGAGAACTTCCTTGTACTCATCGACGTACCCCGCCATGGCGTCCACGTCGTTGGTGTAGACCACCGTGAGCACGGTCTTTCCGTGCGCCTCGACATCCTCGAAGACCTTGGTGAATGGCATGGCTGGAAAGAGGAGGAACAGGAGGAGGAAGCGCAGTGTTGTGTGTTTTGTGAATGATCAGGGTGATGGAGCGCGGAATTTAAAGGGGAGCGGCAGCAACATCTGCCGAGCGCACGATCTCGTCCTCCAACCGGCATGGCGATCGTGTTTGTGTTCGTGGGGATCGTGGGCTTCGCGCGTTTTCCAACCGGCCGGATAGAGGAGCAGTCGTGCGGCGCTTTGCTTCTGTCGGGCGATCGTGGGCGCGTATATTTCGGGCAGTTTTAACAAGCATTCTGAAGTGAGGTTTGTTTGTTCGCAGGCGAACCGCTTCGTTGTTTGTAACCGAACTGCATCGTGTTAACCGAGCCATTTTTTTTCTTCTTGTCTATGACCTGTGGGCCATGCTCGTAGAGGAGGTTATTTTAATTTGTGCCGCTGACTCGTGGGCCCAGTCTTTTAGTCATTAAGCTTCTCTTCTTCTTTGTTTCTCGCGTCCCCTTCATTCCTCTCTCCCACACGAAAATCCCTTCCTCTCGTGGCGGAGAGCGACGACGCCCGCAGCCGCCGCAGTCCGCAGGCGCGCCTCCTCCGCCGTCGCTGTCCGCAGCCTCCTCTTCCAGCCGTCACATCATCTCACGGTGAGCCCCATATCTTCCCGTCTGCTCCGTCCATTTCGGCACCGGAAATCTCCATGGGCGTTCCCGATCGGGTGCTAGGTTTTTTTTTGGAGCCATCATCCTTTTCTTAACTTCATTTTGTATGCTCGAATCGTAATGCCCTATGGATTGAAACTCTTGGTTGTGGTTTTTTGGCCTTCAAAATTTTAGCAATGTGCATCTAGGGTTTTTTTCTCTGTCTATTTTTAGGTTGCTGTCTAGGGTTTAATTGTTATCCCTTTCCGTTTGCAGATACAACATGTCTTCTCCTACTAGAAGAAGTCCAAGATTTGGAGGGAAATGTAAGCGAACTGCTTTTGTAGTTCTATTATAATGCCGCTCCAGCCTGATACTTTTCTTTCTGTTTGTATCTCCGTTAGATAATACAGCTTCTTCCTCCCCAATTGATGCCTCACCAGTCAGCATGGCTCCCCCATCTGGTAATACATCAAAGTGCACTGCATTTTTTATACACGGTCAATTGCTTGTTGAACGAAATAGTGCACTGCATCATAGATTCCCTTACCAAGGCCCGTTTTCAGACATGTGGCAAACTGATATGAACTGCCTCAAGTTAGTTTTTTTTTATTTTTTTGGCATCACATTAAGTTTCTTGTTATGTTTAATTGTTAAACATAAACTTCTAAGAGAGCACTGCATTTGTACATTGCTTTGTATTTTTTTGTCTATCCACATGTGGTTGCCAAATTGATATGAGCTGCATTAAGTTTAGTTTTTCCCTCTCACAGAACTGCATGAATTTGTTTTGTTTTGTATATCAAAGCGCACTTCATTTTATATGTGGTCAATTGCTTACTGAACGAATTAGTGCACTGCATCATATATCCCTTTACCAATGTCCATTTCAGACACGCGGCAAATTGATATTCAAGTGACATGAACTACATTAAGTTTTCTGTTATGTTTTAATTGTTAAACATAAACTGCTGAAGAGAGCACTGCATTTGTACATTGTGTGGCCAAATTAATATGAGCTGCATTAAGTTTAGGTCTCCCTCTCACACACATATTTTCTTATATTTTTCTTACCTACAGTTTTATGTCCTGGTGGGTCCGGGGGTGGTGGTGTTAACTATTTGACTACACGTTATTTCACAGCCGATGTTGTCGGTGGCGGGACATCTGATCAGGGCAGCATTCTACCTGAATTGAGTGAAACCTAGTCACAATCTGTTGATGGCACAGAACCAGTTACACAGGATTGGATGGTCCCTGATCAGATTGCAGCTGATGTTGAGAAGAAAAGGCAGAAAGCGATTGCGCTCGGTAAGACTTTCGAGAAGGCTCATAAGGTGAAGCAAGTAAAGTTTGATGAGGGTAAGGAGATAAGAAGGAGGATTGCAGATTCAAAGAAGTCTGCTAAGTTTGCCTCCGCAAAGAATCCTGTGAAGAGAAAACTCAACACTGTTGCAGAGGAAGGTTTAAGTTCTCCACGGTGGAGCCTGCGTGTTGATTACTCAAACAGGCCTAATTATGCTGAGGTTGATGTGGATGGGATTCAAGGAAAGCGGACACGCGCGGGCGATTACTCGGGTGTTGATTTTGAGCGTCCATCTAAGATGGCATGGGAAAATGCAGCTGGAGAAGCGCTGGACAATGATTCTGATGAGGAGGATGTTGATGTTAGGAAGGTATACGCTATTTATTTATTTTTACTGTTTTTTAAGTTGTTTCGCATGAGTTGCTGATGTGAACTGCATTTTTTATTCTTTTTTGTAGATTGCTAAGAGTACCAAGAGGAAGAGGTCTGAAGATGATGTTGCGCATGAATGGCATTTTAACAAGACTATTCGGTTGTCCATTCCAAACGTATGCAAAGCTGTTGCCTTGTTGGATGAGCCGCACAGAACTTTGGTGCGGCAAGCAGGTTTTGGCATTGTTTTCGACCTGAAAGTAAAGAAGAATGTTTCTCGTGTTCTCATGTGCAAGCTGATGGGAAAGATCGACCCTGATATGATGAGATTGGACTGCGGGTCAAACAAGGTTCTGGAAATCAATAGTGAGGCTGTCCATCACATTTTTGATTTCCCTATGGGTTCTCACACTGCTCCCAGGCCTGCTGACAGTGGCCATGATGATTCGCTGGCTAATCTGAAGGATGAACTTGGTTTCAACCGTTCTCGTAGCATAGATGTGAAGGACCTGCTTATTTTACTTCGCACGCTGGCTGCGGACCCTGCGAAGGTTAATAAGACTGTGAAGGTTTTTTTTCTCATTGTTTTCCAGAGCTTTCTTTGCCCCAGCCCTGCAACTCGGTTGTCCAGGGTAGCTGCTATGGTTGAAAACTTGGATTTTGCATCTATGGCTAGCATGGACTTTTGTCAGCTTGTTGTCGACGAGCTGCAGGCCGCTGTGTACAAGTGGAATTCTGAAGGGAGCAAGCAGAACTGCGCTGAGGGTTGCACCATCGTGCCCCTATTCATGTACCTCGATTCATTGAATCTTCGCACTGTATCGGTTATGCATACACGCACGCCACGTGCTGCAATACTGTCCCATGAGCAGTTGAAGAAGATTCACAACGCCGACATTATTGTCAAGGGAAAGATACACCTAGATACTTACAAGTTTGGCAAGCTGCCGGTCAGTGCATAGCCAGCCTTTGTGTTTGTTTTATTCCTTTTTTTCGCCATGCTAAATGTGAACCTCTTATGTACTTATTTGTGAACTGCATCTTTTTTTGTGAATTTGTTCAGTGGAAGGTGGAAGGGGACATTGTGTACAAGCGGACTCCAGTTGCCGAACTGCATGCAAGGTTTTGTGAGCCTCTTGCTAGGGGTTCTCCAATTCGACGGGTTCATGGTTTTGCTAGGGCGGCTTCTGCTGACGGCAATAAATTTGTTTAGGTTGATGAGCTTCTCGACAGGGTCATCAATTTAACTTCTGATTTCCCAACATCCGGTTCCAGGATGAGAAATATTGCTGGATTGTTTCCTGAAGGGAAAGGCCCTTCTGAAGCAGAAATCGAGGCCGCTCATAACTTTGACCGTGGGCAGCTTGAATTCCTTAAGCAGACAGTTATGAATATCAGGTCTTCATTCGTTCAGTTTAAGCAGTCTCAGGATGACAAGTGTGCTAGGTATGAGCAGGAAGCTGAGGCAATTGTGAAGGAAATGAACAGGCGTGAACATGTTGTCCAGCCTTCTTTACCTGACCGCGCAGCTGTGGATGTACGTCTTTTTTCACATGTGAACAGTTTTTTTTACCCATTTTGTTATTCATTTTTTCTGTGTGTTGCGGCATTGACTATTTGTTTTTGCATCCTTTTGTTCTTTTCGCAGTGTGGAGGAGAATCTTCTAATGCTAACGCTTGCCGTGATGATGACCACCACGACCACTACGATGTTGATTCTGATTTTTTGTTTGATAGGCCATTGTCCCCTGTTGACGAAGCTGCCAAAGACAATCCTCTTGACGAAGGTGTCATCGACAAGGTTTGATTTCTTCCTATTTTTTTACAGTGGACTTCATTGTTTAATTTTTTGTAGTGTCCAAAACAAAGAATCATAGTTGCACCAGCAGTGGCAGCGAACTGCAGTTTTAACTTTTTTGTAGTGTGCACCAGTAGTGGTAGTTCACTGCAGTTGTTGTTTAGAGAAGAAGTAGCATTTAGCAGTGAACTGCATGATCTGGTGTTGGCTTTGTTATAGAACTACATTTTGTATAATAGTTTTATTTATGTTTTTTGTTTTTTAGGACAGCGAATCAAACGTCGAAATACATGGGAAGGAGGCAGAGGGTGACGCTGACAAGGATGACGAGGCTGACAAGTCTAAAGAGATGGAAGGCGATGCTTCTCTGGTGAGTATAGAGAATTTGCATTTTGTGTTTTATTTTTATTTTTCATGCGAGCTTCATGGTCCGTTTTCTTAGTGAACTGCATTCTCTCTTTGTGTAATGTGTTTTATTTTTAACTCATCAGAACTGCGGATTAAATGTTGAAATCCAAGCGGAGCGCACCATGGAGGATGATAATGTAGAAGGGAGAGAAGGAGAGGAGCCTAATGCGGAGGTTGATAAGGTAGAAGGTAGAGAAGGAGGGGAGTGTTCTGTTGAGGCTGATAAGGCACAAGAGAGAGAAGGAAGGGAGGATATTGTGGATGGTGATAAGCATGAAGAGAGAGAAGGATCTCCTCGTGTTACAGTTGAAATGGCAGAAGAGAGAGAAGGATCTCCAAGAGTTGGATTTGATGCTGTGGGGACATCTGCTGGCATTGATGGTGTTGTTTGGCCTACTATTTTGTTGCTTGGCGATGAGGTGCCTGAGAAATTTTGTGTCGCCCCTCGCGCCCCCGAGAAATCTGATGGCAATCTGGCTATCCCAGTCGAGACAACCAAAGTCCCAGCTGAGACAGTTTCAATTGGTTCTGAAGAGGAACGGCCAAGAATCTCTCAGGACATGAGCAATCAAGCGTCGCTTGCCGATGATATTACCGGGCTGGATCACTTGAGGCTCAGTGAAGATGGATCTGAGCAGCCGCAGGAAGTGTATTCTGAAACCGAAGGTAAGCGAACTGCATTATTTTTGTTCTTTCTCGGGCGAATGGACCGTGTTGTTTTATTCTCTGATATCGTTCCCACTCTGTATGCAGATGAGGAATTACCTGTTGTTACTCCTTCAAGCATTGATCTAGCTCTTCTGAGAAGATACAATGAGTTATATGACGCTGTTACGAGGGCTAGGAGGGATAATAAGAAGAAGTATGACATTTTTTGTCTTACACCCCGGTTATTTAATATGTTATTTTTTCAGGGACACCCATCTTATTACTTTTTGCTAGGCTTTTTTCTTCTTGTCTGAAGGCATCTAGTTGCATTCAAGGATGAGTTTGGTGATATTACTATCGGTCAGGTTGGCGAGTCTTTTTGGTCGTATGGAACGCTGAGCACGCGCCTCGCAAATATTGGCGTCTCTATGTTAGCTGAGAGGTTCAAAGGATCTCAAACGATGATTGTCCCGTACAACCTATGTGTAAGCATTTTCATTAATTTATATTTATCCCTCATCCAAGTTTATTGTGCTATAAGCATTTTCATTAACTCTCTGGTTTTGTCTTTTTGGCAGTATTCCATTTGGAACGGCGGTGCCACAAATAGGGCTTTGAAAAAGATGTTTTCTTCAAGCGCAGAGGGACGTGTGGACAAGAAAAACTTGGTAACGCATTTTGACAATTTTCGTCATCTTGAAATAAGTTTTCTGTTTTTCAATTTTCTCATCTGGTTTGTTTTATTCTTTTTTAATTCAGATTATGTTTGCAACATTTGATCCTCCTCCCGCAACAATGAAGGACGCGATAGGCCACTACTGCTTGGTTACTTTGAACCTGCGAGAGAAGCGTTTTGAGTTTTTCGACTCATACAACGGCGCCGACAGCACTCCTGCAAATCTTGTCTTCAGGAAAATGGTCAGGAACATCAAAAAAGTTTGGAAAGATGGCAGCACAAGCTGCGATGAGCCGTTGAACCCTCCCACCCTTGATGGCTTCGTGCTGACTCATGTTAATGTCCCGCAACTGGGAAACGGGTTGGTACTTGTTCTCCTTTCTTTTTCCTCCTTCAGTTTTTTGTGTAAGTGAGCTGCATTGTTTTTACTAAATTAGAAGCACCTTTCCCTTGAGCGAACTGCATTACTAATGTGTTATTAGTTGTTCTCCCTCGGTTTTGTGTGTAGGGAGCTGCATTGTTTTACTAACATCAGTAGCACTTCATTATTGAGTGAACTGCATTAGTAATGTGTTTATCTTGGTTTTCTTGCAGGCATGATTGTGGATTTTACATGTTCCAATTCATGCAGACTTGGGATGGTGAAACGATTTCCAAGTTTGGGAAGGAGCACATTGGCTACATGAGGAAGGCGATGCTCTATAGTTGGCTGACCTCGTCGCATTGCTGTCTGGACCTGACATCACTTTTAATTTTTAAAGAAGGTTATTACATTTTTTCAGTCACACACCCTTTTATTAAGTGAACTTCATTGATACAGAAAGGGGAGGTCCACTACTTTTGTTAAGCTTATAGTAGAACTCCATTTGCATGTTAAAATGACTTTCGTTAGTGAACAGGATGATTCTTTTCATTTTTCTCATTATCCATTTTTTTGTGCAGGCTTTGACGAAGGCGCACACCAAGGTGGTATTTCCTTGTTTGAAACTCAGGTTCACACTCCAAAGATTCAGAATTTTGTCCTTGATGAACCCCCCGTTAAGCTTGGAAAAGAACCGGTGTGTAAGAGGTTGAGGAGTGGTGCCGGCCCTTCGAATGAAAAAGCTCTTGAGAAATCTCCTGTCAAGGTCAAGCATGGGAAGAAAGTAGTCAGCCCTCCGAATGCTGAAGATACTGATGATGATTTTGAGAGGCCACCACCAGTGCGTAGGAGGACCAGGAGCGTAGCTGTGGAACGCCCAACCGACAGTGAGGCACTAGTTCTATCAAATAAGAGGCCTGTGCAGAAGCCATCAAAGTTTAGATCTCCGGTACAGAAGTTGAAGCCTGCGAGTTTCAGCTATCTTGCGGAGATGAGGAAAGTCCTGCAACTCATCACGAGCACACCATCCTGGCATAAATACAGCGAGTCAGTTCTTTTTTCGTTAGTTTTTTTCTTTGATTTCTAATGTGTGTAATGTTTGTGTGTTTTTCCTTTGTGTTCCGAATCCCCCCACCCTCGCCGTTTGTTTTGTGCAGGTCCGCGCTTTTCATGCACAGGAATCCTGTTGAAGTCTACACTGTGAATGTGGACTACATGTTCTTAACTTTCACCAGAGCTAGTTTCATGGACTCGGAATTGATGGATCATATCATCAGGTACTGGAAGAATGACGAGCATATGAATGTGGTTTATCGATCTGGCGAATGCGTTCTTCTGTCCCCTTTGTTTATCACGGTATTTCTCTTTTTCCCTTTTTTCTTTTTTCTGCTGGAGTGAACTGCAGTTAATAGTGTTTAATAATTTGTTTAGCAATGTACTGAACTGCATACATTATTGTGCTAACCCATGTATCTTAAATGAAACAAATTGGAGAAGTGTGAACTGCATACTGTTAGAGAAGTGTGATCTGTTTTTCATTAAGCGCCAGAGTGAACTTTGAGGGGGAACTGCATTAACGTTCTTTTGTGAATTACCCACTCACAATATGTGCTTCAAATGAATGATCATGCGAATAGAGATAAATATGGAAACGTTGTGTTGCCTTTTGTCCACAGCAAGTTTAATGTTGACGATGCAGTAAAGCAGTTCAAAGTTTTTGTTCATGATGATGAGAACCTTCTTGATTGCAAATTAGTAAGTTATCAGATTTGCTGGTTCAGCCTTACGTACTTATTTTCTCTCCCATTTTTTCCAGTAATCCTTTTTCACTCATCAAACCCATAACAATTTTGATGAAACAAAATTAGATTCTGTTACCACGGATGAAAGACCAGCATTACTCGCTATACACGATGAATAGGCACCGTGAGACCCTTGATATTCATGACACTAGGAGGTACAGCTGACCGTTTGATCAAACAACAAGGTGGCATGAGTCTGAATACCACAGCGACCGCACTGAAATGGTAAAAAATTTCCTTTTTCACCTTCTTCTTCTTTTCATCTATGCGCGTGTCGAACAACAGTTTTGTGATGTGTATTTTTGGTTTTTTTTATTTTCACCAGATGATCAGGATGACTGCATTGTTGAAGAAGGTTTACGGAGAAAAGGAGTACAAGAGAAAGGAGTCGGTAGACTGGGTCGATGTTTCAAAGCAAGCTAGCTTTTTGGGCGCCCCTGAAAAGGGCCCCAACGAGTGCGGCTTCTTTGTTCTGAAGATGGCTCAGTTTTACGACAGCAAAAGCTTTGTTGTGAAATTCGCAAAGCGTAATGTAAGTATCTTTTTTTAACCCAATAATAATCCCTCATTCTTTGATTTTTTTTGTTAGTTCTTTTTGTAGATGATTTTGTATTTTGTTTATTTTTTTTTGCTTCATCGCAGGAAGCTGCTGTTGAGGAATGGAAGGCTGAGTTCTTGTTCCAGATCCTGTTTCACCCTGATAACATGGTCGTAGTCACCGAGTTCCTGAAGGATCTAAGAAATCTCTGCATTTCTCTTGGCCTTCCTCCAAAACTGGATTCGCAGGAGCAGGATGAGGCATAGAATGATAGCAGATCTTTTATGTGTGTTGATGTCTTTTCGTGTGTGCTCCAAAACTTTCTGTAAACAGTATGTATGTCGCTGTGTGTAGTTCTCGATCTGCAAAACTTTTTACACCATGCTGTGTGCTTTTGTATATTCCGGTCTAGTTAGTTTTGTGTTTTTCTTTTGTGGTAGACAGTGACAATGTCAAATATGTACATAATGGAGCTTTCAGCTAATTCCTCCTGTGAATTGTAACATGTTCGTAGCACACTGCATTCACTCATATGAGTAGCAGCCAAGTTTTTTTAAATATACGTATCCGCACTGCATCTCACCTTATCACATGGGACAGCAAAGAGGAATTCAACGTGTTTGTTGTCGAGGTTCAAAATTTTGGAAAAATTGTATTAGAAGACAGAAAATCAACTGTGTATGCTAAGTGAGAGCTCAATTTTTACATTTTTGCACTAAGCGCACTGCATTGTATACTCGAAGCGGACTGCACTGTAAGCTTTAAACGCACCACACTGCACTGCACTGTACGTGAAGCCTAGTCTCACTCTATAGATTTTTCTTCTAACTACATTCTATATTGTTTTTGTCATCTCAGATTCTATACGACGAAGAGAACTGCATTCTCAAAATGACATTCTGATCTCAGGGTTTTCATATAGAAGAGAACTACATTCTGAGAATGACATTCTCATCTTATTTCTTTCATATAGAAGAGAACTGCATTTTATCAAGCATACCCCCGCAGCACATTGATCACAAAGTATATCTGTTTTATGTTATATCTATTCATTTTGAACTTCAATATTACATGTTGAATTCTTTTTTTGCAGTCCACTGAACACAAGCTATATCTCATATACGATACGATATATAAAAGGATGAAGTTAATATATTTAAAAGGTAAAACTGTATATGTGTTGAGCTATGTCCTCTTCCTTCTGCTTCTTGTCAAATTCTGCACTGCATTTGTTTCAATGGTTGTTGCTGCTTCTGTTTTGTTCTTATTGTTCGCATTACCCCTCGTAACGCGACCGTGTGACTGTGATGCTTGCCTACGTGCTGGATTCTACATTCTGCCTCTCCCCCTCGTTTTTCATGATGGTTCTTCGATGTCTTCATCTTCTTCTTCTTCCTCGTCTTCCTCTTCTGCTTCCTCATCTTCCTCTTCAGTTACATCAGCTTCGCTCTCTTCCTCGTTCTCTTCTTTGTCAGCATCTTCTTTGTCATCTTCTTCATCTTTTTCTTCTGTTCTATTTGGACAAGTTCTCGCGTTATGCTTCTCTCTCTTGTTGCAGACGCTACATAGTCTTCTCTTTGTCATATCACCTTGTTGGTCATCTTGGTGATCTGTGGCGGCATTTTCAGCCTGGATTTTTTTTTAGCCTCTCCTTACATGTTCTTGAGTTGTGTCCCGTAATCTTATTTTTGTTTCTTGTCTCACTGACCTGTGTGTGTCCACAGATTGCATTCACATTCGTAGATACCGTTTGTCACATCAGCAACTACCTGGAACTCATGTCTTGCCCAATCAAAATCATCAGACTGGTTGTAGTGCCGCACCAAATATTTCGTTGGGTTGTCAAGGGACTGCTCTGATCTGAATGCAGTGCTGCGGTAGTGCGTTTGCTTGAAGTCAGCAAAGACCGCCCTGGTGTAAATCTTGGAGAGCTGAACCTCGAAACCAAACTGAGTAGTAGTCTTTATTTCCGTCTGTGAAACAAAGAAAACCAGTTAAGTAGTTGTTTTTCACAGCAAAAATCAAGAAAGTGAGTAGTGTTTATTAATTGCTCATCCAGCTTAAAAACTTTGCTCTGGTTATATACCTCGTTAGCTATGGTCTCCGCGTGCTCGACGCCCTTCCTTGTCTGGATGCACCTGTCCACCTGCGACGCAAAGATGTGTAGGTCGTGTCTTTCCTTGACAAAGTTCCTCTTCAAGATCCGGTTCATGCTTTCACTTCTCTGTGTCGATGTCATCCGTGCACAGAACACCTCCTTGTAGTAAGCCGATATCCATTCTTTTCGGTCTGTCCAGAGCGCCTTCATAATTTCATCATTTTGCAGGTTATACTTCTCCATGAGCTCATGCCAAGCGCGTTCAAACTCTGATGGCATTAGCGGGTGGTTGAGAACTGAGGTCAGCTCATCTTTGAATGTCTCATACGCTTTGTACAGCAAGGACAGGTGATCCTTGTATTTTTTCAGTATATGCCAACGGCATAACTTGTGCAGCGTGCCTATTAGCGTACTTTTTATCGCGGCATCCATGGAGGGGCATTGATCTGCATGTTTTTGAAAAACCAAGCAGTGAGTTATTGAGAGAACTGCATATCTTTTTTTGCTTTTGCTAATTTTTCGTTCGATGGAAGAAATGGACTACAAAACTTGGCAGTGAACTGCAGTGTTATTTAAACCCATTCTTTAGCATACCTGTAAGTATGCAGATTGGCTGCTTGTTGTTCATGCAACGCAAGAACGTCCGGAACACCCACTCGAAAGTCGGTATTGTTTCGTCCCTGATGAGAGCCACAGCAAATATTGTACTTTGGAGGTGGTGGTTGAATCCAACGAAGACGGCCAGAGGCATGTGGAACTTGTTGGTCTTGTAGGTCGTGTCAAATGTGACACAACCTCCAAAATCTCCGTAGGATCCCCGGCAGCTCGCGTTCACCCAGAAGATGTTTCGCACACGGTTATCGACATCTTTGTCGTAATCATAGAAGAACTCCGGGTTTATTTGCTGCATTTTCTCAAAGAAAGCCAGGAGTTTCTTCACATCGTCTTCTGTATCCTCCCTCGCGGATTGGTGTTTCCTGCAGTTCGAAATAATAATATACTCGCAGCATTAAAGACATACAGAAATGCACAAGCGAACTGCATGAAATAGACGAGATATCGTTTTTGTTTAGTGAACGTACTTGTTCACCCAGTCACGGCTAGTGCGCCCCATAAAGTGCAGCCCTCCTGACATTCTTGAGAGGGTTGACATCATCTGCGTGTGCGTCAGGTTGTCGCTCTGCATGTCCTTCACTAGTCTATCAAGTAACGGATCATCCGTCTTATGTGAGTGCATGTGCAGAAGCATAGCCGGGCTCTCAATCATCCTGTGGTTGTGATTGAGCTCAATCTCTGCTATCACAAACACATCCTTGATTTTTTTCACTCTGATTCTCGCCTTGCAGCCAGTCCTCTTTGTTGTTTTCTCTCGCTTTCTGTCATAATCTGTGACAGTTTCCTTGCTTTTGCCTTCCTTTGAGCACACTATGTATCTGTTTGTTTTGTATCCGCCGTTTTTGCGTGTGCCGAAGCCTGCATGCCTCGCATACGTGTTGTAGAAGTTTTGTGCCGCAGCGTATGATGTGAATTGCATACCTTTCACAGGCACAAGTTCTTGGAGCATGTTCTCATTCTGCACCACAATATGGAATGTTTTTTTTGTTAATGAGAATGCACAAGTGGAAAGAATGCATAAGTGAACTGCAGTTGTTAGTGTCGGATTTCGGGTTCCGGCAGACCCTTGAGGTTTGAACACTAGGGTGCGCGCGGAGATTTCGCCTTCTACCTACCTGCACCCCACCGCCTCGCCAAGATCTAAGCTATGGAAAGAACAACACAAGAGACACATGGTTTATACTGGTTCGGGCCACCGTTGTGGTGTAATACCCTACTCTAGTGTGGTTTGGTGGATTGCCTCTTGGGCTGATGATGATGAGCAATACAAGGAAGAATAGCCTCGCGAGGGTCTGTTCTTGGCTGGGGCGATGAACTGCTAGGAGGAGTTCAGTCACCCTTCTCTCTCTCTCTATGATGCTACTCGATCCGATCCCAGCTTGTTTCTGGATTGGCCGATCTGATCTCTCTCTCTTATTGATGATCTCTTCTTCTCCCCTTGGTCTCTCCTCATCCCCTAGGGGTGGATAGTCCTATTTATAGGCAAAGGCCCTGGGCCTCTTCCCAAATATTGAGCAGGAAGGGCGCCAACAATTGGCCATTTCGAAGGGGAACATCGGGTACACTTATCCTGACTAAAGTTGGTCCTCGCCTGCCAAAGGCTCTGGTGGTGACGCTGGCTTGGGCTCCACAATGACTTCCTCCCTGCCGTTGGGCTGGTCTTGGTCTCGTTGCACCGAAACGGGTGCCTTTGCTTGATGCTCTTGCCTGCGCTTGCTCCCTTTGCACCAAAGAGGAAAGGAGGACACAGCGCGGGCTGGCGCCCGCCTGGCACCCTTGGTCGTCATGGCTTGCGTCACGGGCACCTCGTGAGGTACCCCACCTCGATTTCTCCGCCTCCTCGCGAGCCAGCCTGATGAGGCCATGCCTGACGAAGCTCCGTGTCGTCCGCCCCGCGAGGCTTGGCCCCTCGCGAGGGTCTTGGGTCTGTGTTGATGAATATGGGCCGCGCTGGGCCCCCCTTTGAGCCACGCCGCAGGCCGCAGGCAGGCAAGTCTGGGGACCCCCGTTCCCAGAACACCGACAGTAGCCCCCGGGCCCAAGGCGCGCCCGGACTTGGCCGTGTAGGGAGGCGAAAGGGCAAGAGCGAAGTGCCGCGGGCCCTAACAGCCTGCGGCCTTGGGCGCCGCGTGGCGGTTGATTGGGCATGGGCGTCTCCACTTCCCCACGGTGCCTCAGCAACTGCACGGACTGGACAAGTCCCTGCATGCAAAGCGGGTCATGATTACCAGCGATCGTGGAGGTCGATGGTTGGCCTTCGCCGGCTATAAGTACGGAACAGCACGTGCCCTTCCAGTTCATCTCTTCTTGCTTCTCCTTCTTCCCAGTCCTTGCTCCGTCTTGCTGCGATGGCTCCGATCCGCCGGTTCTCGGTGGCAGAGAAGGGAAAGGCTCCCTGGGAGGAACCAGACCTGCTCCCGCCGAAGAAACGGCTCGCCCCCCGCCGCTGGGACGAGGGGGCCCATCAGGTGGTGTCGAGGCCCTGGTGCGAGCGGCCACCGCCGGGGTTCCCGCTTCCCTTGTACGCCCACATCGTGGGCTTTGAAGGAGTCGATGCTGATCGCCATGGGCGGCGCCGCCGTCGGCACCGACAGGTCACGAAGGTGTGGGTCGTCCCCCCTGGGGTCCACACCGGGGGCTCCTCCCGAGAGTTCGTGCTCCACGCCGCCATGCCTCCTCGGTCTTGGATTCGCCTTCCTCCCTTCTTCGCCTCCATCATCCCGCAGGGAGAGCTCCTGGAGCTTTGGCTGCAGCACGCCGGCTGCAGCACCCTCACGACCGAGGCAGAGGTCGCGGTCGTTGCCCCGGGCAAGGTCTTCATGACTCGAGGCTGGGGCGAAATAGCCCGGGTTTGCAGGACGAGAGGCGCCTTCGCGATCCACTTGGAGTACGACAGTGCTTCGGTGATGTTCTTCAAGGTCTTCGATGCGAATGAGTGCCGGCTGGAGTGCTGCCCCGGGAGAGGTGGTCGGGACCCTGCTACGGTGAGGACTAGGCCCGCCGACCGCTCCCTTGGCGGCTCCTCAGGCGGCGTAGGTGGCGGAGGATCCAGCGATTCCGGCGAGCTCTTCGCGACTCCGGAGACGAGCGAGGACAGCTACGAGCCCCCGAGCCGGCGCCGCTCCTGGAGTAGGGTGGGCTCGTCAGGCCGTCGCTGACTCTGATCTGGATGGGGTTGGCGCCGGTGCTTGACGGCCCACTATTGATGATGGCGTCTTTTGCAGGGGCGCGTGTAGTTAGCGCCCTTTTAGGATCTGTTCCCTACGAGGAATCAAAGACGCGTCCCGTGGGGGCTTGTAAGGTGCTTGTGATCCTATTTGTTAATATAACCCTTGTCGTAGAATTGTGCGAGTTGCTCATTCCGTCTTAGCTCAGTTCTCCCTTTCGAACCTCACGAGGGCTTGGTGCTCTGCGCCGACAGGTCCCAGTCCCAAGGCGGCTTCAGCCGTCGCTGGTATGCCAGGTCGCGATGCCGTGGTCAAGGCCAGGAGGTGAGCGACCCGGGGTCCGGTAAGAGCCCCTGAGTCGCGATGCTCAGGAGGTCCCCTTTGGCGCTCAAGCAGCCGTCGTTCGGTGAGAAAGGAGAGCGATGTCGCTAACACGGGATTGCATTAGGTGCGGGGATGGTGCCACGGTAGCTGGTGCTTCCGGGTGGTGACTTATCTCGAGAATCAAGGACCGCTCCCTGGTGTGTCGCCGAGTCCGTGCATCGGCAGGCGTGAGGTTGCTCAGCGAGGTCCTCGCGTGTCCCTCCCCTCTCGCCTTTGCTCCCCTTTCTGCTCTACGTCCTCGGGTCCCGGCCCTCGAGCGAGTCTCAGCCGTCGCTGGTATGCCAGGTCGCGATGCCGTGGACAAGGCCAGAGGGTGAGGGTTGGAGAGCCAGTAGGAGCCCTGAGTCGCGATGCTCAGGCACCCCCCCTTTAACGTGCAAGCGGTTCGCGCGGGTGAGAGTGAAGGAGACACCGCAAGGGCCTCGCTTGGCGCAGCTCCTTTAGGAGATCCTGTAGATCCGTCATAGAAAGAACGAGGGGTTGCCATGACAATTGACAGTCAGCTATTGGTTGCTTCCGAGAGGCGATGAGGCACTGAAGGCTTGACGAGGTGGCGCCATGCGGGGCTGCCGCGGCCAGAGCTCAGCCATTCAGGTTTGTCGGCGTTGCAGGGACGGACCCATGCGCAAGCGCCGTGCCGTTTTGGGAGCAGCTCCGTCAGTTGGCGTCAGTTGAGCGGGAAACTAGGTCAAACACGTTAGCCGCGAAGGAGTGGATTCATTCAAATAGATGCTGGGAAGGCAGACATCACTGGGTCAGGCCCGAGCGACTTGGGGATGATGCAGCCTGAGGGGCGCCCCCAACAAAGTAAGCTAACAACATGAAATAAAAGGGATACATGCCGCAGGGACGGACCCATGCGGCCTGGGAATAATGCAGCCCTGGGGGGCGCTCCCAGCTGGAAATGAAACTTGAAAGATGTCACCTGATGATGTTGAGGATGAAGCAGCGTTGGTGTAGCAGACTCGGCGGGCTGCGGAAGCCGATCCTCACGAGCCCCCAGGCCCAGGGGCCTCGGGAGGTTCTGGAGGCGCTGGTGGCTCCTCGTGGACCATCTCCATCTCCGCCAGGCTGTGGAATGCCTGGCCTCTTGAGCCTCCATGATGCCCCTCATGAGGCGCTGGTACGTGGCAGCCGCGCCCGGCAAGCCGTAAGGCATGCGAACGTAGATGTGGGGTGGACCTACGCAGTGCCCCACTCGCGAGGGCCAGAGGCGCTCCAGAGAGGCGACTCGATTGAGCCCTGGTATGTCGACGCAGACACGCAGCCCACCATCCTCGCCTGGATGGGGGGCCACAGCAGGTAGGCGGCGGCCGCCTCTCGTGACTCTTGACTCCTGTAGCTCCTGAATGGCCTTGCTGACGAACTCCTAAGGGTTTGGCCCTCCTTGCCTTACTCCTTCTTGAGGGGAAACATGCTTCGAAACACGCCTCCCTCGTGTCCCTGGCCAGGTCGGTGGCCCTCCAGGGAAGAGCCCCCGAGCCCTGCCTGAGGAGGGCGCCGGGCGCGCTTTCCTATGCGATGGAAGGAGGTTCCCCCTGGGCAGGCGCGGGCCTTGAGGGGCCTGCCTCCTGAGGAGCCGGGCCGGACAATGTCTTCTTCTTCTTGGGGGTGGCCTCGGGAAGCCTCCTGCTTCCGCGATCCGAGTCTTCCAGTGATGCGGCCTGAAAGGCTCGTTCCAGGGAACACATCGCGTCCTTCTCTTCACAGTGCACCGTGATGACTCCGCCACTTCCTGGCATCTTGAGGACGTTGTAGCCATGGTGAGTCATGGCCATGAACTTGGCCAGCGCTGGGTACCCAAGGATGGCGTTGTACGGCAGGCGAATGTGAGCGACGTCGAAGTCGATGAGCTCGGTGCGGTAGTTGTTGCACGCTCTGAAGGTGACAGAGAGGCGGACCTGCCCAATCGGGACCGTGGAGCCATCGGTGACTCCGGAGAAAGGCTTGGTGGGCTGAAGCTGGTTGTAGGGCACTTGGAGATTGTTGAATGTTTCCACGGATAGGACATTGAGCCCTGCCCCGCCATCGATGAGGGTCCTGGTGACCAGCACGTTGCTGATGATTGGGGAACAAAGAATCGGGAGGACTCCGGCCGTGGCCGCACACTTAAGCTGATCCGCTGAGCTGAACGTGATGGCGCACACTGACCACCTGAGAGGGCGCGTGGCTTCGGGCTTGGGGAGGACTGCATTCACTTCGCAGGCGAACTGCTTGAAGATGCGCTGAGAGGCTGGGGCTTGAGCCCCGCCCAGGATGCAGGCAATCGCGTGCGGCTCCTGGAAGCCCCCAGCCCCCTCGTCCTGATGGCGGTCCTCGTTTCTCCTTGGCTGCGGCAGCAGCGGAGGGAGGCCTGCGTTGCCTTGCGGGCGATCCTCGCGAGGCTGATCCCTCCAGTCTCCCTCGCGAGGCAGGTCTTGCCAGCGATCCTCGCAAGGTCGATCGCGCCACCCTTGGCGCGGGCAGCGGTCTTCCCAGCGTCCTACGTTTCTTCCTCCTCCTCGACCGTAGCCCCAGTCACCGCAGTCGGGACGACGGCCGATCCTTCCTTCTCGCACGGCTCGGAGCTCTTGACATTCATTGGTGTTGTGGGTGTGGAGGTCTTGGTACACACAGTACCGAATGCCCTTGGAAGATTCGGGCTGGTCTCTGCCCCGCTTGGTGTCTGGTTCTACCACGAGCATGGCAGCCCCCTTGCGCTTCACATCCTTGGCCTTGGGCTTCTTCTCTTCTGGGTCTACGGCAGGCAGCTCGAGGAGGGAGAGACGCCCTTCCTCAGCCCTGGCGCACTTGGTCGCCAAGTTGAACAGCTCCAAGGAAGTGCACAGGTCTTCATGCATCGCCAGCTCCTCCTTCATCTTGACGTCGCGCACGCCGTCGGAGAAGGCTGAGATGATGGCCTCCTCGGTCACCTTGGGAATCTTGAGGCGTGTGTTGTTGAAGCGCTGGATGTACTTCTGCAGGGTCTCTCCGGGTTGTTGCTTGATGCGGCGCATGTCGCTCACGGCGGGTGGCCGGTCGCGAGTACCTTGGAAGTTGGCGATGAAGCGGGTGCGCATCTCGTCCCAGGAGGAGATCGTGCCTGGAGCTAGGTTCAGGAGCCAGGTGCGGGCCCCGTCCTTGAGCGCCATGGGAAACCAATTCGCCATGACCTTCTCGTCTCCGTTGGCAGCTTCGATGCCCAGCTCATAGAGCTGGAGGAACTCCGCAGGGTCGGTCGTGCCGTCGTAACGAGGAGGCAGGTCTGGCTTGAACTTGTCGGGCCACGCGACGCTGCGCAGCTCGGTGGTGAAGGCACGGAAGCCTGCTGTGGCCACAGGAGGCCTTGGGTGACGGAGAGCTTGGTCTTGCAGGTCCCCACGCGCTGCAGCTGGGAGCAGCGCGGGGTCTTGACATGCGGGAGCAGGAGCATGGTCGCGACGTGCTGGAGCAGGGAGCGCCCGGGCAGCTTCTTGCGGGCGAGGGACTTCTTGGCAGCTCTGCTCTTGCCGCACTGGCACCTGACGGGGCGGGTTCCGCCTAGGGGCCATGCGCCTTGGGGCCTGGGCGCCTTCTTGAGGAGGAGGCGGCTGGGGCGCCCCCGGAGCTTCGTCACCCGCGCAGGGCGGGGTGCGGTGCAGAGGAACGGACGGCGCAGGAGAGCCCCCTGCGGTGCGGACGAGCTCGGCGACGCGGTCGAGCCACTCTTCGTAGACGTCGTCGACGAGACGGTAGCGCAGGAGCTCGTTTGCTGCGATGAGCGCAGCTCGAGCCTCCATGGGTGCGCGGAGCGCGCGGGACGAAGAACCAGCTGGGGTGAGCGAGGCAGTAGCGGTGCGGCCGTCTTGCCGCACGGACGGGTGCTGAGACGACGCTTGCTGCTCGTTTCCCGCCGGGTCGGTGGTGGTGTTGACGGCAGGTGACGGGGAACGGCGAGGACGCCCGCCGACTGGAGCCGTCTGGGCGACGCGGGAGGCGAGAGCGGCTCGGCGTTCGGCGCGGGCCCGACAAGCGTCAGACGTGGACGCAATGGTCGGAGGAGTACGGGGCGGTGGAAGAAGAATTCCGGCGCACCCCTACCTGGCGTGCCAAATGTCGGATTTCGGGTTCCAGCAGACCCTTGAGGTTCGAACACTAGGGTGCGCGCGGAGATTTCGCCTTCTACCTACCTGCACCCCACCGCCTCGCCAAGATCTAAGCTATGGAAAGAACAACACAAGAGACACAGGGTTTATACTGGTTCAGGCCACCGTTGTTGTGTAATACCCTACTCCAGTGTGGTTTGGTGGATTGCCTCTTGGGCTGATGATGATGAGCAATACAAGGAAGAATAGCCTCGCGAGGGTCTGTTCTTGGCTGGGGCGATGAACTGCTAGGAGGAGTTCAGTCACCCTTCTCTCTCTGTGTGTGATGCTACTCGATCCGATCCCAGCTTGTTTCTGGATTGGCCGATCTGATCTCTCTCTCTCTTCCTGATGATCTCTTCTTCTCCCCTTGGTCTCTCCTCATCCCTTGGGGGTGGCTACTCCTATTTATAGGCAAAGGTCCTGGGCCTCTTCCCAAATATTGAGCGGGAAGGGCACCAACAATTGGCCATTTTGAAGGGGAACATCGGGTACACTTATCCTGACTAAAGTTGGTCCTCGCCTGCCAAAGGCTCTGGTGGTGACGCTGGCTTGGGCTCCACAATGACTTCCTCCCTGCCGTTGGGCTGGTCTTGGTCTCGTTGCACCAAAACGGGTGCCTTTGCTTGATGCTCTCGCCTGCGCTTGCTCCCTTTGCACCAAAGAGGAAAGGAGGACACTGCACAGGCTGGCGCCCGCCTGGCACCCTTGGTCGTCATGGCTTGCGTCACGGGCACCTCGTGAGGTACCCCACCTCGATTTCTCCTCCTCCTCGCGAGCCAGCCTGATGAGGCCGTGCCTGAGGAAGCTCCGTGTCGTCCGCCCCACGAGGCTTGGCCCCTCGCGAGGGTCTTGGGTCTGTGTTGATGAAGATGGGCCGCGCTGGGCCCCCCTTTGAGCCACGCCGCAGGCCGCAGGCAGGCAAGTCTGGGGACCCCCATTCCCAGAACACCGACAATTAGGCAAGGAAGCTTACATGCGTGTACTGTTTTTTCTCTAACGGTGTTTGCAGCTCACCGATGTGTATTGGGCATGGAGGAGTGACAACAGATATGTGTAATTTAGGATCGCGAGGAGGCAGAAGTGTTGAGAACTTTACTTTTTTGGTTGCTTGTGGCTCTCCTTGATTTTGCTTCTGATTCTTTTGTTGCGCAGTAGGCAGCCTGGGTGGAATTCCACTGTCTCTGTGTTGACGAATGATTTGCTCATGAACTTGCCGAACTTGCTGGGCTTCAACATTGGCTTGTGGAGGTGCTATATCATCCGTTCTGATCTGCTGGCCAAATGTTTCAAAGACACGCATGTACCTTGGCGGCATAACTGTTATGATTTGCTCTTCATCATCATCATCCTCATCATCTTTCTGCGCATGCTCCCCCATGAAGACCAGATCGTCGTCGTCCTCCTCATCTTGCGCGCTTTTTGCTTCACTGCCTTCTCCATCTCGAGTGAACTTTGGTTCACTGTTTTCATCTTTATCCTCTACATCTTCCTCCATCGAGTACGCAGTTCTGTTTCTTGTGTTAAAGAAACCCCTAGGTATTTCAGGTGTTATTCATCCAGCCATCTCCCACTCTTCTCTTCCAACGCAGTTCAGGGGCTTTGTGTTGTGAATCAATCGAGGTATCTTCTGGTTTTGTAACGCCCTCGATGCGGCTATAGCTCCCACGTGTCGAGGCACGACTTAGAGGCATAACCGCATTGAAAGCAATGTCGCAAGTTAGGCAATCATTACAACATCCCATGTAAGCATAATAGAAGGGGGAGAAACATAGTTGGCTTACACTCGCCACGTCACATCAAAGTACATAAATAACATCCATCATACAAGCACTCATGGCCCGACTACGGCGCCAAAATAGAAGAAAACCCAACATGCGACAAGGCCCTGAATCAAACCCCAACTAGGCACCACTACTGATCATCGGGAAAGGAAACATAATAACGCTGAGAGTCCTCGTCGAACTCCCACTTGAGCTCATACTCGTCACCTGGAGCGGAATCACCTGCACCTGCATCTCGAATTATAGTATCTGTGAGCCACGGGGACTCAGCAATATCGCACCCTCGCGATCAAGACTATTTAAGCTTATAGGAATGGATAAGGCAAAAATATGTGGAGCTGCAGCCAGCGACTAGCATGTATGGTGGCTAACTTATCCGCAAAAGAGAGCGAGAAGAGGAGGCAAGGCACGAGCGATAATCTAGAGGAACAACCTGCGCAAGCATTACTCCAACACCGTGTCCACTTCCCGGACTCCGCCGAGAAGAGGCCATCACGTAACACACTCAGTTGATTCATTTTAATTAATTAAGGTTCAAGTTATCTACAATCGGGCATTAACAAATTCCCATCTGCCCATAACCGCGGGCACGGCTTTCGAAAGTTCAATCCCTGCAGGGGAGTCCCAACTTAGCCCATGACAAGCTCTCACGGTCAACGAAGGAATAGACCTCCACCCGAGACACACCGATCAGACTCGGCAACCCGGTACAACAAGACAATTCGACAGGTTAAAACAAGACCAGCAACACCGCCTAAATGTGCCGACAAATCCCGATAGGAGCTGCACATATCTCTTTCTTAGGGCACACTCGGATGAGCGCTCCATACAACTGAAACCAAACCTCGAGTTTCCCCGAGGGGGCGCTGCACAGGACTCTAGTTTGGACCAACACTCAGAGGAGCACTGGCCCGGGGGGGTTAAAATAAGATGACCCTTGAGTCTGCAGAACCCAAGGGAAAGGAAAAGGCTAGGTGGCAAATGGTAAGACCAATGTTGGGCATTGCTGGAAAAGCTTTAATCAAGGCGAACTATCAAGGGGTTCCCATTATAACCCAACCACGTAAGGAACGCAAATCCGGGAACATAACACCGATATGACGGAAACTAGGGCGGCAAGAGTGGAACAAAACACTAGGCGAGAGGCCGAGCCTTCCACCCTTTACCAAATATATAGATGCATTAAGATAACATAGCAATATAATGATATCCCCAACAAGTAAATAAAAGATGTTCCAACAAGGAACGGCCTCCAAACTTCACCTGCAACTAGCAACGCTATAAGAGGGGCTGAGCAAAGCGGTAACATAGCCAATCAACGGTTTGCTAGGACAAGGTGGGTTAGAGGTTGACATGGCAATTAGGTGGCTGACAAGAAAAAGGTAGGCATCGTAGCATTGGCATAGCAAGAGCGAGCAAACTAGCATAGCAAAGATAGTAGTGATTTCGAGGGTATGATCATCTTGCCTGCACAGTTGTCAGAGTTGACTGGATCCTCACAAGCAAACTCAACGGGCTCCTCGGTAGCGAACTCGTCTCCCGGCTCTACCCAACAAGACAAACAAGCAATAAGAATACAATCAACCACGTGCAAGACCAAGCAATATGATGAAATGATGATATGCTATATGGAATGCGATGCGGGATGCAAAATGCAAGATATGACAGGAAATGCATGAACCTGGCCTCAACTTGGAATTCTAAGGGTTCCAATGGATAGAGGGGATGAAATCGCTTGAAAACGATATAAAGATCATTGGAATCAGAGTTACGGTTTGGAAATGGCAAGCGTTTTAAGATATGACACCGGTCTGCGATTTACAGCAAGTAGGCATCTAAATGCAATGAGATGAACATGCTACAGCCACCAAACAAGACAACAAAAAACATGGCAGGGATGCACACAAGATGCTTAACAAAATACTGGCACTAAGCCACGGCCAATTCATCCATTATGAGGTTCAAAAAAGCATGGCAAAAACGCAAATGCAAAACAGATTCCAGACTTAGTGAAATTAACACTAGTCTGAAATCTCAGATCACGAAGCCCTCTTCGGAGCAGCAAAACAACATGATACACGTCCTTATTAAGACAAGTAAGAACATGGAATGGAGCTACTCAACAAGCTTAACAAAAGTCCCAAAGTGACCTGGGGCCAAAAGGGATCACAAAATATATTAACGGGCACACGAACATAGCTAAAACACAATCAGTTTTCAGACTTAGTGAAAACTGAGACATGCTGAAATATAACTCACGAAGGCATGTAAACAAGCTCGATGCACTCACCACGGTGCAAGTCATGGCAAGGAAGGCATACATCCATTAAGAAGGCACAAAATACAATCTAGACATGGCAAGAACAATGGCATAGCATGCACAGATCAACTACAACAACGCCGGCAAAATCGCAAACGAGTTGACGATCTGCCCAGATTCACCATGAAGCAAAAGTAGAGCTCGATTGACTCAAGCTAGGTTGCTGCATAATTGCAAAAAGAGACATGGATGGATAGAGCATAACATGATTAACAAACCTCCTTTACTGATCATCCTCAAAATAGGCACGGATCACTAGGAAACAAGCTGAACATATGGCATCATGAACTAAAATATCCCAGACTTAGTGAAAACAACTAAGTCTCTGAAAACAGATTTCCCGGGTGCCTTTCTTTGCGAGCTTGCACAAGTCACCACACACATCCTAAAAATGCATGGGTTGCACCTCTGAAAATAAGACAAAATGCTTAACAAAAATATGAAGGACTCACAGGCATAGCATGCACACATTAATCATGGAAAAAATGACAAAAGTCTAAGATGAACTAGCAGATCTGACAATTAACTCACGAAGCCTCCTTCTAACAGCATTTTGGGCATCAAGATGAACTCAAATGAAAATGATGCAATGGAATGAAATGATGTACTCGTCGAGACGAACATTTTGATATACTATATGTCCAAAACGGATCTACGGATGCGGAGATATCATCGGTCAAAAATTGCATAAAAATTAGGGTACTGGAGAGAAAGTCAACCCTCTATTTTTCAGATCTGGATTTGCACGCGGTTCGAGGAACGCCGGAGTTCGCACTGTAGCAGCTCGCCGAACTTGGAGCTCGTGGTGGCCGGACTTGCCAGACGGAGGAGGAGGACGACGAGGGGAGGACCGGAAGCCGGGGCGGCGGCGCCGGCTCGTGGAGGCGGCGGCGGTGGCCCGCCGTGGTGCGGACGGCGAGGCGAGGCAGCCGGCGGCCGGGGCGGCGTGCGGCGAGGTCCGGCCGGCTCCGGGCGGCGGAGATGGCGGGGCGGCGGCGCGGCCGGTCGGCTCAGGGAAGAAGGACAGGCGACGGCGGCGGCGGAGTGGCCGGGTCGGGCGCGGGAGCGGGCTGGAGATGGGCTTCGGGCCCGGTGGCGGTGGCGATGTGGACCGGGCGGCGGGGCGAATCGTGGCGCGCCACGTGGCGGCGGACAGGCGGACCGGGCATGTCCGTCGGCGGGAATGTGTTCGGCGGCGCGCAGTGGGATTTTTTTTAGGGTTCGGAGGTAGGGGAAGATCCGAAAAACGGGGGGTGTATATATAGACATAAGTGGAGCTAGGAGAGTCCAAATGAGGTGCGGTTTTCGGCCACGCGATCGTGATCGAACGCTCTAGGACATGGAGCAGAGTTTGGTGGGTTTTGGGCCAAATTGGAGGGGTGTTGGGCTGCAACACACACGAGGCCTTTTCGGTCCCTCGGTTAACCGTTGGAGTATCAAACGAAGTCCAAATGATACGAAACTTGACAGGCGGTCTACCGGTAGTAAACCAAGGCCGCATGACAAGTCTCGGTCCAATCCGGAAATGTTTAATCCCCACACACGAAAGAAAGCTAGAAATGACCACCGGAGGAGAACGAAGCGCCGGAATGCAAAACGGACAACGGGGAAAATGCTCGAATGCATGAGATGAACACGTATGCAAATGCAATGCACATGATGACATGATATGAGATGCATGAAAACGAAAACAACACATGGAGACAAAACCCGAACCCGAGGAAATAAATATAACTTAACGCCGGAAACGGCAAGAGTTGGAGTACAAATAGGAAAAGTTACATCCGGGGTGTTACAACACTCCACCACTACGAAAAGATCTCGTCCCGAGATCTAGGACTGAAAGAACTCCGGGTACTCATAACGGAGGTGATCCTCGCGTTCCCAGGTAGCTTCACGGTTGGAATGGTGTGACCACTTGACTTTGAGAAATTTGATTGACTTGTTGCGAGTCTTGCGTTCAGTCTCTTCAAGAATAGCAACTGGGTGCTCACGATAAGAGAGATCTTCTTGGAGCTCAATGTCCTCGAAGTTGACAGTGCGGACAGGCGTCTTGAAGCACTTTCGAAGCTGAGAGACATGGAACACGTCATGAACATTTGCAAAGTTTGAAGGAAGCTCGAGTTGATAGGCGAGGTCGCCTCTCTTGCTGACAATCTTGAAAGGTCCCACGTATCTAGGGGCAAGCTTCCCTTTGATACCGAAGCGACGAGTACCTTTCATAGGAGAGACACGGAGGTAAACATGATCTCCGATCTCGAAAGCCAAATCACGGTGCTTACTATCATAGTAGCTCTTCTGGCGGGATTGGGCTGCTTTGAGGTTATCACGAATGACTTTGCACATTTCTTCTGCTTCTGTGATTAAGTCATTACCCAGCAGCTGACGTTCACCGGTTTCAGACCAGTTGAGAGGGGTACGGCACTTCCTGCCATACAGAATTTCAAAAGGGGCCTTGCCCGAACTTGCTTGAAAACTGTTGTTATAGGAGAATTCAGCATAAGGAAGACAATCCTCCCACTTCATGCCGAAGGAGATCACACAAGCCCTGAGCATATCTTCAAGAATCTGGTTGACACGCTCGACTTGACCGCTTGTTTGAGGATGGAAAGCTGTGCTGAAGCGGATGTTAGTGCCCATGGCCTTCTGAAAAGAATCCCAAAACTTCGAGGTAAAGATGCTGCCACGGTCTGAAGAGATCACTTGAGGAATACCGTGCAGAGAGACAATGCGAGAGGTATAGAGTTCCTCCAATTGAGCTGCAGTGATCGACTCTTTGATAGGCAGAAAGTGATCCACTTTGGTGAGTTTGTCGATGACAACAAATATAGCATCATTGCCATGCTTGGACTTTGGAAACCCAGTCACGAAGTCCATTTCAATGTGGTCAAGCTTCCATTCTGGAATGGCAAGAGGTTGGAGGAGACCAGCTGGCCTTTGGTGTTCTGCCTTCACTCTTCTGCAGACATCACATTCGTTCACGAATTGAGCGATCTCGCGCTTCATTCGAGTCCACCAATAAGCTTGCTTGAGATCCTGATACATCTTCGTGCTCCCAGGGTGGATGAAGAGGAGAGAATTGTGAGCCTCGTTCAAGATCACTTTATGAAGTTCACCTTTGGGCACCACAATACGATCCTCGAAGAAGAGAGTGTCCTTGTCATCAAGGCGGTAGCACTTGTACTTGGACTGACTCTTGGCAATCCCAATCTTCACCTTTTTCACCATAGCATCAAGAAGCTGGGCTTGGCGAATCTGGTCTTCTAAGGTAGGAGAGACTTGAAGGTTGGCGAGGAAACCTTGAGGAACAACTTGCAGATTAAGCTTGCGGAAAGCCTCACAAAGCTCGGGTTGATAAGGCTTGAGAATCAGACTGTTGCAGTAGGCCTTTCTACTCAAAGCGTCAGCAATCACATTAGCCTTGCCTGGAGTATACTCGATACTCGAATTATACTCTTGAATCATTTCGACCCATCGAGTTTGTCTTAGGTTGAGATTAGGCTGAGTGAAGATGTACTTGAGGCTCTTGTGATCAGTGAAAATGTCCACTTTTCTTCCCAATAGAAGATGTCTCCAAGTCAAAAGAGCATGCACAACTGCCGCCAAGTCGAGATCGTGAGTGGGGTAGTTCTTCTCATTAGGCTTCAACTGGCGAGATGTATAAGCAACAACTTTCTTCTCTTGCATCAAAACTGCGCCAAGACCTTGGAGAGAGGCATCACAAAAGACCTCGTACGGCTTGGATTCATCAGGTGGAGTCAGAACTGGAGCAGTGATCAACTTCTCTTTCAAAGTGTTGAAAGCAATATCACACTCTGGAGACCAAACATACTTGACGTGCTTCTGAAGAAGATTTGAGAGAGGCTTCGCAATCTTAGAAAAGTTTTCAACAATCTTCGGCAATAGCTTGCGAGACCGAGAAAACTTCGGAGTTGCTTCACGTTCTGAGCAGGTTCCCAATTCACAATTGCGGATACCTTCTCGGGATTCACGGAAATGCCCTTGGCAGAGATGATATGACCAAGATAAAGAACCTCATCGAGCCAAAATTCACACTTGGAGAACTTGGCATAGAACTGATGTTCCCTGAGTTTATCGAGAACCAAACGCATGTGCTTGGCATGATCTTCCTTGTTCTTCGAGAAAACCAGAATGTCATCGAGATAGACCAAAACGAAGTCTTTGGTGTAGGCGTTGAAGATGAAGTTCATCATGCGAGAGAACGTCGGAGGAGCGTTGGCGAGGCCAAAAGACATGACAGTGTATTCATATGAACCAAAGCTTGTTCTGAATGCTGTCTTGGGAATATCTTCTTCACGAATGCGAATCTGGTGATAACCCATACGGAGATCAAGCTTGGAGAATACTTGGGCACCTTTGAGTTGTTCGAACAGCTCATTAATGTTGGGAAGTGGGTATTTGTTCTTGATGGTCTTCTTGTTCACTGGACGGTAATCAACACAAAGTCTGTCCGTTCCATCCTTCTTCTTCACAAAAAGAACACCACAACCCCACGGAGAAGTACTAGGCCGGATGAGACCCATTCTTTCTTGCTCATCGAGTTGCTTCTTCAGCTCCTTCAATTCTTCAGGTCTGAGCTTGTAAGGACGTTTGCACACAGGTTCCGTGCCAGGTTCAAGTTCAATAACGAATTCAACTGGCCGGTGCGGAGGCATTCCTGGGAGCTCTTCTGGAAAGACGTCTTGATATTCGAAAACGACAGGAATTTGCGAGATGACATCCAATTCACCCTTCTCATTGAGAGAAAACAGACGGATAGTATTATCCCAAGCGGCAAAGACAATTACATCCTCAGACAAATGAGTCAATTGAATCTGCCTGGCAGCACAGTCAAGATGTGCCTTGTGCTTAGAAAGCCAATCCATTCCGAGAATAAGATCAATATCCGAGTTACCAAGAACAATTGGGGAAGAAAGGAACTTGTAGTCACCCAATGTGATAGTAACCTCAAGGACGCAGGTGTTAGCTGTCATCTGCTTGCCCGGTGACACAATTTGCAAGGAACTTTGCAGATACTGATAATCACACTCATACTTTTATGCAAAAGGTTTGGAAATGAAGCAATGCGATGCACCCGTGTCAAAAAGAACTTCTGCAGGAATATCATTAACAGGAAGGTTACCCATGATCACATCTGACGAGTCCTCTGCCTGAGCTGCATTCACCATATTGACCTTGGCGAACTTGGGGTTATGCTTGACCATAGCTGTACTTGCCGATCTGACAGGAGGAGGAGGAGGAGGAGGAAGACGCCTCTGGTTGAAACACTTGTTGGCATAGTGACCCTTCTGTTGGCACTTGTTGCACGTGACCTCTGAAAGCGGACGGTGATACGGAGCACTCGATCTTGGAGCTTGAGACGAAGTCTTGTTCTGAAAGCCTGGGTTGGGTGGGTGGGAAGAGCCACTGCCACCTTTGCTCTTCTGCTGATACGGCTGACGGAACGGAGGAGGAGGAAGCCAAAACTTCTGCTGCTTGGCCACTTGAGTAGAGGAAGAAGGAGTAACATCTCTGACTCGCTTCCTGGAAGCATCACACCTCAACTGAGCAGCCTCTTGCTTCAGTGCCATGTTGTAGAACTCATCGTATCTCAAGGGCTCGAAGAGGACAAGAGCAAGCTGAATATCTTCTCTGAGTCCACCCCTGAACTGGTATATCATGCTCTTCTCATCAGGCACGTCCTGCTTGGCAAAGCGGGCAAGCTTCTGGAACAATTTGTTGTAGTCATAGACAGACAAAGAACCTTGCTTCAGATTGCGGAATTCCTCACGCTTGCTTTCAACCACGCTCTGCGGAATGTGATGAGCTCGGAAATCTCGACAGAAATCATCCCAAGTGATAACACGTCCACCTCTGGAATCCTTGTACTGCTGGAACCATTCTGCAGCTTGATCTTTGAGTTGGAAGGAAGCGAACTTCACAAAGTCCTCAGGCCTGACGTTACTGCACTCGAAATGCTTACACAGATCCACAAGCCAATCGTCAGCATCGGTTGCCTCAACACAATTGCTGAAAGTCTTTGGCCCGTTAGCAAGGAACTGGTTGAGTGTAGCAAAGTGACTCTGATTGCTGCCTTGATTCCCTTGACTGCCTTGATTGCGCTCTTGGAGAATTTGCATGATCAGATGAGTGTTTGCATTGCTTGCGGCCATCACAGCTTGCCATGCCTCTGGAGGAGGTGGAGGTGGTGGCAGATCTTGATTCTGGTTCTGACTGGTGCTCTTAGCGGGAGCCATCCTGAAGAGGTTGACCACCGTTAGCACATTGACAAATAAATATTTAAGCTGAATCCAACGAAATGAAAATTGCAACATATAGTCTTCACATCCGAACAAAATGAACGAATGCATTCCTCTTCACATGGTCACATATCCATAAATTGAGAAGCCACGTAGAATTAAGGTAGAGAAATAAATCAACAAGGTACGGATCAAGAACGAATAATCGGTAAGAAATCCCAATCTCAAACCAATATCCGTGGAAGAAGAACTAGAGCTACTAGAATTCCCACCTATGAAACTCCCGAACTTTTCCGGTTATGCAATCAGGTGTTGGGGATACAGGGGAAGCATAATATCTCACCCAAACTAGCAAATCCTACATCCAGCTGTATCCAACCTTCAACACATAACCAAGAAAACTTCGGAAACCATCTACCTCAACCTTCGAAAAGCATCCGTTATACAAGTTATGGCGATACTCCCGAACTCCCGCCCCAGTACTGGGTGGCGTCGAGGTTATCTCACCAACGAACTGCATAAAAGAGATTTTCGATGTCGGCGAACATATCTCAAGTATTCCAGAATTGCAACGATAAAATTATGATGACAACACCTCAGAGCTCAACTCCCCGGGACACTTCCACTAAACCCCTGACAGGAGGCACCAAGACAATATTCTCATCATAAGCCATCGGAACAAATCCAAGATACTCGCGTGATCCTAAAAAAAAATTTAGTGAAATTTGAGAAGAGAAGAGCCAAAACTCTACGTCAGGATGCCTTACCAGAGCGATGAGGAGACTGGGAAGTAAAAATAATTCCTAAGCTCTCCGATATATAATTCCTAAAGACTCAAAACATTTTTCTAGACACAACTCGGCTGCTAAAAATGATCAAGCAATGGGGCTCCTAAGGTCGGGGAAGGCTCTGATTACCAACTTGTAACGCCCTCGATGCGGCTATAGCTCCCACGTGTCGAGGCACGACTTAGAGGCATAACCGCATTGAAAGCAATGTCGCAAGTTAGGCAATCATTACAACATCCCATGTAAGCATAATAGAAGGGGGAGAAACATAGTTGGCTTACACTCGCCACGTCACATCAAAGTACATAAATAACATCCATCATACAAGCACTCATGGCCCGACTACGGCGCCAAAATAGAAGAAAACCCAACATGCGACAAGGCCCTGAATCAAACCCCAACTAGGCACCACTACTGATCATCGGGAAAGGAAACATAATAACGCTGAGAGTCCTCGTCGAACTCCCACTTGAGCTCGTACTCGTCACCTGGAGCGGAATCACCTGCACCTGCATCTCGAATTATAGTATCTGTGAGCCACGGGGACTCAGCAATCTCGCACCCTCGCGATCAAGACTATTTAAGCTTATAGGAATGGATAAGGCAAAAATATGTGGAGCTGCAGCCAGCGACTAGCATGTATGGTGGCTAACTTATCCGCAAAAGAGAGCGAGAAGAGGAGGCAAGGCACGAGCGATAATCTAGAGGAACAACCTGCGCAAGCATTACTCCAACACCGTGTCCACTTCCCGGACTCCGCCGAGAAGAGGCCATCACGGTAACACACTCAGTTGATTCATTTTAATTAATTAAGGTTCAAGTTATCTACAACCGCTAGTCTGAAATCTCAGATCACGAAGCCCTCTTCGGAGCAGCAAAACAACATGATACACGTCCTGATTAAGACAAGTAAGAACATGGCATGGAGCTACTCAACAAGATTAACAAAAGTCCCAAAGTGACCTGGGGCCAAAAGGGATCACAAAATATATTAACGGGCACACGAACATAGCTAAAACACAATCAGTTTTCAGACTTAGTGAAAACTGAGACATGCTGAAATATAACTCACGAAGGCATGTAAACGAGCTCGATGCACTCACCACGGTTCAAGTCATGGCAAGGCATGCATACATCCATTAAGAAGGCACAAAATACAAGCTATACATGGCAAGAACAATGGCATAGCATGCACGGATCAACTACAACAACGCCGGCAAAATCGCAAACGAGTTGACGATCTGCCCAGATTCACCACGAAGAAAAAGTAGAGCTTGATTGACTCAAGCTAGGGTGCTCCATAATTGCAAACAAAGACATGGATGGATAGAACATAACATGATTAACAAAACTCCTTTACTGATCATCCTCAAAAGAGGCACGGATCACTAGGAAACAAGCTAAACATATGGCATCATGAACTAAAATATCCCAGACTTAGTGAAAACAACTAAGTCTCTGAAAACAGATTTCCCGGGTGCCTCTCTTTGCGAGCTTGCACAAGTCACCACACACATCCTAAAAATGCATGGGTTGCACCTCTGGAAAGAAGACAAAATGCTTAACAAAACATATGAAGAACTCACAGGCATAGCATGCACACATTAATCATGGAAAAAATGACAAAAGTCTAAGATGAACTAGCAGATCTGACAATTAACTCACGAAGCCTCCTTCTAACAGCATTTTGGGCATCAAGATGAACTCAAATGAAAATGATGCAATGGAATGGAATGATGTACTTGTCGAGACGAACATTTTTATATACTATATGTCCAAAACGGAGCTACGAATGCGGAGATATCATCGGTCAAAGATTGCATAAAAATTAGGGTACGGGAGAGAAAGTCAACCCTCTATTTTTCAGATCTGGATTTGCACGCGGTTCGAGGAACGCCGGAGTTCGCACTGTAGCAGCTCGCCGGACTTGGAGCTCGCGGTGGCCGGACTTGCCGGACGGAGGAGGACGACGACGAGGGGAGGACCGGAAGCCGGGGCGGCGGCGCCGGCTCATGGAGGCGGCGGCGGTGGCCCGCCGTGGTGCGGACGGCGAGGCGAGGCAGCCGGCGGCCGGGGCGGCGTGCGGCGAGGTCCGGACGGCTCCGGGCGGCGGAGATGGCGGGGCGGCGGCGCGGCCGATCGGCTCGGGGAAGAAGGACAGGCGGCGGCGGCGGAGTGGCCCGGTCGGGCGCAGGAGCGGGCTGGAGATGGGCTTCGGGCCCGGCGGCGGTGGCGATGTGGACCGGGCGGCGGGGTGAATCGTGGCGCGCCACGTGGCGGCGGACAGGCGGACCGGACGTGTCCGTCGGCGGGAATGTGTCCGGCGGCGCGCGGTGGGATTTTTTTTAGGGTTCGGAGGTAGGGGAAGATCCGAAAAACGGGGGGTGTATATATAGACATAAGTGGAGCTAGGAGAGTCCAAATGAGGTCCAGTTTTCGGCCACGCGATCGTGATCGAACGCTCTAGGACATGGAGCAGAGTTTGGTGGGTTTTGGGCCAAATTGGAGGGGTGTTGGGCTGCAACACACACGAGGCCTTTTCGGTCCCTCGGTTAACCGTTGGAGTATCAAACGAATTCCAAATGATACGAAACTTGACAGGCGGTCTACCGGTAGTAAACCAAGGCCGCATGACAAGTCTCGGTCCAATACGGAAATGTTTAATCCCCACACATGAAAGAAAGCTATAAATGACCACCGGAGGAGAACGAAGCGCCGGAATGCAAAACGGACAACGGGGAAAATGATCGAATGCATGAGATGAACACGTATGAAAATGCAATGCACATGATGACATGATATGAGATGCATGAAAACGAAAACAACACAAGGAGACAAAACCCGAACCCGAGGAAATAAATATAACTTAACGCCGGAAACGGCAAGAGTTGGAGTACAAATAGGAAAAGTTACATCTGGGGTGTTACAGGTTTGGAGGCATAGTAATTTCCTGCACAGTATTAAGCCAAAGTGTTATGCACGCTAACAGTGAAATGAACTGCATTTTTGTACTATATATCATTATATATGCAACTGGAGAAATTGCACTTCAATTTTTCATTCTATAGCAGGGGCACTGGGAGTTAACATGAAGAAACAATGCACTTCAGTTTTAAGCCACAGTGCTCTACATATGTAAGCCATGGTGGACTGCATTGTTCAGCCATAGCGCATTTTCATTTTCGAAGTATCTTTCTGTTTTTTACTGGGAGATACATGGCACTGCAGTTGACGCAAGAGGGCACTACATGGTAATAAAAAGGGCACTGCAATTTGAATTTCTCATCAAGTACTAGAAAGCAACTGCACTATACTAAACTGGAGGTGGGGGGTTGGGTATGTGAATTTCTTACATTATCTGCAAGCGTGACTTTCCTCTTGAAAGCAGTTATCTCCTTCTGCAGATGCAGCTCGGCCTGCTGTTGGCATGCATTCCACCTCCGCTGCAGGAACTCATGGGCTTTTTCAACTTTCGCCATTGTCGTGGGAGAAGGCTGGATGGGCGAAATGACCATTGCAGTTCGCATCCACGACGACTGCAAGGTTGCTGGAGAAGGCATCCTTGCAGTTCTCTTCCCCCTGCCATGCATCACCGAGGCTGGATGCTTCAGCTGGGTGAACGGCGGCAGATCCCCCATGCGAGAGGCTCCGATCCGCGGGGGTGTTGCAGCTGGCGGTGCTTGAGGAGGCGGCGCACCAGTCATATCGCGGTAGTAGGAGCGCAGAAGCGTGCCGCCGGCGCTGTCCATGCTGATTTCGCGGAGGAGAGGAGCGGCGGCGATTCCGGCGGCAATTTGGGGGCGGTTGGGCGGACGAGAGGGGCGGCGGCGCTGATTAGGCGCTGCCCCCGGAGAAGGGTCGCGTGATTCGATCTGCATCCTCCTGGGCCGCCGTCCGCCGGCGCTCCGGTGAGGGGAGGGGGTCGCCGCCAGTCGCGGGGGCGCTGCCGCGCTAGAAGGCGGGGGGGGGAGGGGGCCGTCGTCTGCGGGCGCCGCCGCGCTAGAAGGCGGGATGGGGAGGGGGTTGTTTTCCTCGGGGCGCTGCCGCGCTAGAAACCTGTGTTAAGTGGGGGGTGTTATGAGAATAAGTCCTTTGTTATGAGAATAAGGTCTTAAGGGGTGTTATGAGAATAGACCCACCCTATATATATATATATATATGAGAAGCCAGGTGGGTTACAGAATTTGCATGGTACATTATACTTACCGAAGATGGCGGCTGTCATTTGAGAGATGTGTTGTTTTAAGCCGGATAACTCTTCAGTTACCGGCTTAAGCATTAGCATCTTCGGCCTTTTTTGCTAGAGCAGCCTTGTCAGTCTCCCAGGTGGCTTTCTCAATGTCAAAACCTGCTTTAAGTTTCTCAATTTCTTCTAAAGAGGCCTTCAGCTCTGACTTGGCCTTGGAGATTTCTGTCTACTGCAGCTTTAAACTTTTTCTTAAATCGCCAACTTGCGAATCCTTCATGTTCAATTCTGCCTGAGATAAATAAAGCAATGGTTACAATGCAAGGAGCAAGTCTGATGAGGCATGGTTAATCAAGTCCCAAGCTCATTGCAAACAATACACTTGGCACTTGGGGGCTAATGTAGGTCATTTTAATCTAATTATTACCCGACTCACTTTATTCAGTTTAAGCCGGCCCTTGGGGGCTATAAGTTTGGATTTCTTAAGTGACTATAACTCCCAGCTCACTTTATTAAGTTAAGCCGACCCTTGGGGGCTACATGTTTGGATTTCTTAAGTGACTATAAGTCCCGGCTCACTTTATTAAGTTAAGCCGGCCCTTGGGGGCTACATGTTTTGATTTTTTTTAAGTGGTTATAAAGTTCCGGCTCATTTTGTTAAAACTAAGCCGGTCCTTGAGGGTTGCAAATTGGAAACGTTACAAGTCTATAGCATACTCGGTATTTTCCAATACTCTAGACTTGGCGGCTATATAAATGCATATGGAAAGGGGTTAGCAACATACCTCATAGCGTTCCTTCATAAGGTTTACTAAGCCAGCTTCCAGGTCACGGCTAGTATGAAGGCGGTTCATATAGCCTGCATGGATGTCGCGTGCACTAAGGGCAGCATAGCTTTCCAAGTCCAGCTTCACCTTGCCTTTGTCCAAGGAAGGAGATTCTTCCTTGGCACCATGCTTAGCTAGCACAGTGGAAGCCCCTGGTGCTGTATGAGCCGTCCCAGTAGTGGTCACGTCATCAGAGTCCTTTTCAAGAGGGATTTCTTTAGCTGGCTTCGGAGGAGTTAGCGACTCAGGGCTCGGGGGGTCATGGCTGGCCGCCGGGTTAAATTTAGCGTCCATTTGCTCAGAGACAGTGGCATCAATTGATGGTGGCGGGTCATTAATAGGTTCTTCCGGGTCTTGAGTGAGCACCTTAGAAATATCTGTAGACTGTTTCACTTGTTCGGCAGTTTTGGGATCCTTTGAAGACCTGCCCAGTTTCTGTTTCTTGCCTGTCTTGGCAACACCTCTGTAATAAAGATACAAAGTATATGAGTATATCATTACAAGTCATTGATAAACAAATGAAAATACTAACCCTTGGGTGATCTTGAAAGTTGGCGTTTGAGTCCCAGAAGAGTCGCCAAATGATGGAGGTGTCTTCTGATAATTTGAGTTGGAAGGATTAAGAGGTTGACGTATAAGGCCGGCTAATGGATAAAGAGAGTCTGGGTCATGTGGCACCTCATGTCGACGCTTGCAAGGAGCAGGCGTGTTAGTTAAGCCAGAGACGAGGTCGTGAGAGGCGCCACTCCAGGTCGGGTGCTAATACATCTCCAACGTATCTATAATTTTTGATTGATCCATTCTATTATTATAACGCCCTCGATGCCGCTATATCTCCCACATGTCGAAGCACGACTTAGAGGCATAACCGCATTGAAAGCAATGTCGCAAGTGAGGTAATCTTCACACAACCCATGTAATACATAAGGGGAAGAGATACATAGTTGGCTTACAATCGCCACTTCACACAATACATGAATAAACCATTACATCATCCAGATACAATCAAGGTCCGACTAGGAACCAAAATAAAAGAAGACTACCCCAAATGCTACACAGATCCCCGATCGACCCCAACTGGGCTCCACTACTGATCAACTAGAACGAAACAACACAGAAGACAAGATCTTCATCGAGCTCCCCCTGAGCTTGGTTGTGTCACCTGCTCGGTTCAACGGCACCTGCAAGCTGGTTTTGGAAGTATCTATGAGTCACGGGGACTCAGCAATCTCACACCCTCACAATCAAGACTATTTAAGCTCATAGGTAAGGTAATGGTATGAGGTGGAGCTGCAGCAAGCGACTAGCATATATTGTGGCTAACATACGCAAATGAGAGCGAGAAGAGAAGGAAAAGCACGGTCGAACAACTATGATCAAGAAGTGATCCTAGAACAACCTACGTCAAGCATTACTCCAACACCGTGTTCACTTCCCGGCTCCGCCGGAAAGAGACCATCACGGTTACACACACGGTTGATGCATTTTAATTAAGTTAAACTTCAAGTTTTCTACAACCAGACATTAACAAATTCCCATCTGCCCATAACCGCGGGCACGGCTTTCGAAAGTTCAAATCCCTGCAGGGGTGTCCCAACTTAGCCCATCACAAGCTCTCACGGTCAACGAAGGATATTCCTTCTCCCAAGACATTCCGATCAGACTCGGCATCTAGGTCACAAGACATCCTCGACAATGGTAAAACAAGTCCAGCAACACCGCCCGAATGTGCCGACAAATCCCGATAGGAGCTGCACATATCTCATTCTCAGGGCACACTCAGATGAGCAGTCCGTACAACTAAAACCAGCCCTCGAGTTTCCTCGAGGTGGCGCTGCAAGGGGCTCTAGTTTGGACCAACACTCAGAGGAGCACTGGCCTGGGGGGGTTAAAATAAAGATGACCCTTGAGTCTGCAGAACCCAAGGGAAAGAAAAAGGCTAGGTGGCAAATGGTAAAACCAAGGTTGGGCATCGCTGGAGGAGTTTTATTCATGGCGAACTGTCAATGGGTTCCCATTATAACCCAACTGCGTAAGGAACGCAAAATCCAGGAACATAACACTGATATGACGGAAACTAGGGCGGCAAGAGTGGAACAAAACACCAGGCATAAGGCCGAGCCTTCCACCCTTTACCAAGTATATAGATGCATTAATTAAATAAGAGATATTGTGATAACCCAACAAAAGTATCCATGTTCCAACAAGGAACAAACTCCAATCTTCACCTGCAACTAACAACGCTATAAGAGGGGCTGAGCAAAGTGGTAACATAGCCAAACAACGGTTTGCTAGGACAAGGTGGGTTAAAGGCTTGGCTCAACAATATGGGAGGCATGATAAAGCATGTGGTAGGTATCGCATCATAGGCATAGCAATAGAGCGAGCAACTAGCAAGCGAAGATAGAAGTGATTTCGAGGGTATGGTCATCTTGCCTGAAATCCCGCAAGGAAGAAGAACGAGTCCATGAAGAAGACAAATGGACGTTGTCGAACAAATCCTCACAACACGACGTTACCGGATTACCGAGATGAAGTACACTGGAAAGAAAGCAAACAACATAGTAAACAACCACCACATAAGCATGGCACGATGCACAAACAAGTATGATGCATGTCCGGTTTAATGAGGCATGGCATGGCAAAGTGCAAAAACAATCCTACAAATTAAGTGGAGCTCATTGTCCAACGGAGTTGCATATTGAAGAAAACACCACATGACTTATTTAGATCTCTCTCGTTTATGTACCCCAACAAGATTAAATGTTGTTAGCATGGCGAGAGGTAAAGCATGATGAAACTATCTAATCTAGGCAAGTTTAAATGAGGCCGGAACAACAAAACAACAAGTCCGGAAACTCCTCATATGCATATATTAGGTTTGGTACTGTTCTGACCTAAATCAAATTTTATAGTTGTTAAACATGCAAAGTGATGCCACCATGTTAAACTAGGCAAAATTCTACCCCATTTACATATAAAGTTTGTCAAGTTTGGAGCTACGGTTATTTAGTTATGATTTAAACCGTTTTAGCAAGTTATTTAAGCAAATTAAAACAAACAGCATTTTAAACATTTTAAACATAGATGAAAATGGAAGATTATGAAAGTAGATAAAATTCTGAGCATTTTACATATATAACATGTTTTATTTGGATGCATGGACATTTAGTTATGAGCATTTTAAAATGATGGCATTTACTGTAAATATGCATGCACTGGAAATTTAGGGAAAAAACAGAACAAGAAAAAATCTAAACGGGCTGAATCTGGAGCTGCACGGGCTACATAGGCCAGCGGTAGATAGATATAGAGCGCTCTATGCACAAGGCAACAGTAGCAGCAGAATCGGGCCAAGCCCAAGCGGCTGGCTGTGTGGTGTGCAAAAAAGGTAAATAAGAGGCAAAAATAGGGGCACCTGGGACTCGAACCCAGGACCTCCTGGATGGATGCATGCACGAGTGACCAATGGGCTACGAAGAAAGTTGATAAAAAAGCATTTATACGCAACATGAACCATACCCTGGTGCAAGTCTGACGAAACTGAAAACTGAAACAGCGATAGCTTGCTCTGTAACCATGGCTGCTCGATCGATGCGGGGTCAACGCGAACAGCAGCGAGGCATTCGCGCGCAGGGTCGAAGGGGACGCAACCATGGAGGCTCTCGAGCGGATTCGGTCTGAGGCAACATAGAGAGATATGGCGAGATGAGAGAAGAACAGAGAGGAAAAGCAGTGACGCGCGAGGCAACTGCGTGCCTCACCTTGTCCGTGACGGTGCTGCTGCTTGCAGACGGCCCGTGGAGGCGAGCGTAAACGAGCACGGGCATGCTGGAGACGTGGATCCGGCGGCGGCGAGCTCGCCGGCGTCGGGGACGAGGGCAGGCAGCGGTGCTCGGGCAGCGAGACACGGGCGTCCTCCTCCTCTGCTCAAAGCAGAGGCTGGACCTGACATTGGCGGCGCACATGAAGAAGACGACCGCGAGGAGCAGCAGGGACGGAGCTCTGGCGACGGGATCTGAAGGGGAACGCCGGCGAAAGGACGGAGGGCCTCGGACCTGGTCGGAACTAGCGGCGGCCTGTGATGTTCTCTGTTATAGAGGAGACAGAGGGAGTCCGGTGAGAGAGATCGATAGGAAGGAGGGGACAGAGGAGAAGGTGCAGCGACCTGCTGGTGGTGGGCAGCTCCGACGACGACGGACTTCAGAAGGCGGGACTTGGCGCGCTGATGCTTGAGGCGAGGGCATCTCCTCGAGGAGGAGGAAGAAGCAGGGCACAGCGGCAAGGGCCCTGGACGGCGTTTGTCCATGGTGGTGGTGGTGGTCTTGCAAGGAGGCCTCGGACGCCATGGCGGTTCAAGAGGAGGAGGTGCTCGGGCGGCTCGGCGGCGGCAGTCATGGGAGCTCCTGATTCTGTTCAAAGAGAAAAAAAGGAGCGCAGGGGATGTCAGAGGCCAAGGAGAGCGAGAACCGGGGCGCGCGGCGGCGAGGCCTTACCGGCGAGGGGCTCTGGACTGGTGGCTGCGCTGGTTGGGTGGACGCGGGATCCAGAGGAGGCACTAGTTGGTTGGCGCGGAAACTGTGGAGGAGCGGGGGCGGTCATGGTTGGTGGTTTTGGATCGGGAGGGGATCCCAAGGAGGAGGAAGACAGTGGACTGGCGGCGCGACGGAGGGATGGATGGGACAAGTCCCTAGATTTTTGGGTTGCTGGTTTATATAGTTAGTGGGTTAGGATAGGGGCTAAACGGACCCTCCGATCGTAATCGGGCGTTCGAGAAAATATAGGTTAGGAAAGTCCAAACAAGAAAACGAAGATATTTTGTAGATGTTTGGGGATGATCTGGACACAACGGTGACGACTGCTCGGGTCGGGTCCGGGACAATTTTCGGACGCGCGCGCGAGGAGGGCCGCGGGCTGACGAGAGAGGTTAGGTTGGGTCTGGCGGTAGGTCATGAGCTGTGTAGACGGTCTCGAGCTGAGAGAAGATAAGAGAGGGAGGATCGGCGAATGTTTCCGGAGACCGAAAACGTCCGACGTTAGACCGACTAAATTGCCGCTATAAATATCCGTTGGGGCATCAAACGGACTCCGATTGTGATGAAACTTGGCACGCGGTCTACCTACACTATAACAAGACCGCACGCCAACTCTCATCCCATTCCGAGAACATTTTCCAGCCACTTATAAAATACTATTTCGGACATGCCGCGGGCGCGTGCGAGTGTGGTTGGGCTCAGAACGGACACGGAGAGAACCGAAAGACCCGGGTGGATGCAAGTTTCAAAAACATGATGATGCAATGCACATGATGACATGATGAAATGCAACACGCAAGCAAAAGACATGGCAACGACAGCGAATAACTAGGAGACACCTGGCACAAAGGTCTCGGGGCGTTACAACACTCCACCACTACGAGAGGATCTCGTCCCGAGATCTAGAATGGCACCGGAGGGAAAAACGGAAGAGAAAGAGAAGAGGTAAAACTAAGTTGCTTCTTTGACAAACGAGTGAAACCAAAGAACCTTGAAAAGGTTAAGCCATTTCGAGAAAAAAAATACAACGGAGATGAGCGAAGTTGAAAGCACTCCGTTAGGAAAGAGGAACGAGGAAGAACAAAGTTGAAAGCACTCCGGTAGGGAAGAGTAATAAGGACGAACAAATTCGGACAGCACTCCAGTTGAGAAGGGATGCAAAGCTTGAATAGGCGAAAAGAACTTGAGCAAAGGGGCACAATACTCCGGTTAAAACAAGATGGGGAAGGAATAAGAATGATATAATTTGTACAGCACTCCGCCTGAAAATGGAAGGAACTGGACGTGATCTTGACAAAACAAGATGATGGGTCGAAGAGAGCAGCATCACAATGCCTCCGGAACAAATGAAAGAATGCAATGAAAAGAACAGAGAAGAAAACAACATGTTCTACCTCAAATGAATTTGAGAGAGCATCCTTAAAAAGAAGGATTTAACAGAATTGTTGGGAAATCAACAACAAAAGAACAGGCTTGTTGAGGGCTTATGGAAAACATCTCAAGGACTTGAGGTGAAAACCTGCCATAAATGGAAACAAGATTGGATTGATATGAACAAGGAGACAAGAAACTTATTTCGCCAAAAGGATAAAAGAAGAACTTGGGTCATTTATGAGCACCATAAACAAGACACAAGATAACTCCAACAAAGAGGGTGATGGATTTAATATATCTCATTGTTAACAACCGGTGAATCATGAAACATGACTCAAAATATCAAGAATGACATAATACCACCTCCAATGATACGGAAGGAAGAATTGCACTCCGGATTGCAAGATGAAGAATGCCTGAGCTCCTTAGAAAAGAATCTCAATGAACACTTCGAGAATGAATTAAATCATAGATGAACCATCATGTAGAACCTCCATGAAGAACTCCGGTAACAAAAGGATAACGAGAAGAAAGGGAAGTCGAAAACACAAGGTTAAACCTTGCAATGCTTTAAGTGTATCTCCGTGATGATATAATTGCGAGAGCTTGGAACTCCAGAAAAGAAAGATGAGCTATTGAAACCAAGATTTTTTTATGAACCTCCGGAATAGGGAATTGAGTTCACTCGATGAAACAAGAATAAGAATTACATTATGCTTATCCTTCACCAATTAAATTGATGACAATCAACGGATTTGGCATATTACTTATTCTCCTAGAAAAGATTAAGAGAGATATGGCGCCAACTTGAGAAGGTCTTCAACGAACCACCGGTAGGATTTGGGGACAACAAATGAATAATTAGAATAGCAACGGAAGAGAATTCTTGAACGAACCACCATAAGAATTGAAAACGATTGAATAAAAGATAAAGAAACACCGAGAAGAATTAGAGAACGAATGGAGAAACTTGAGGGGATTTAGCTACATTAGCATGAAGAGATCATGAGCTGATTAGAGGATATTTGAACCATGCACCGGTAAGATTTGGAGAAAGAGAACTGAAAGCTGAGAATGAATAAATTTGAAAAGATGGCCTTCGGAGGAAATAAATGGAAACAACTTATGAAATGCTCTGGATGGTTGAAAAGAATATCTACCAATTGAATACAATTATGAGAGGATGACAACAAGCTAGAATCACGAATCTTGAAGAGAATGGAACAAGATATGGAGGAAAAATTCTTCTTCGGTCTTCAAAAGTTGAGAATGGCAAAGAGAAACACCACCATGAATTATAGAGGTACTCCGGAATAAAAATTGGAAAAGTTGAGCCAACGATGAAAAGAATTTGAAAGATCTTGGAGGAAAAACACATTTGACTGATGATAAATCATACTTACGTCAAACTTCGAAAAGAAATTTGAGGATAGCACCGGGAAAATAAGAAGAGTCAGGTAAGATCCTGGGAAAAGACCTGTGGGTTAGGGCCCACTGAAAAGATACACCGTAGAACGATTTAAAAGAGAGAAAGCACCGGTTGAATTAAATGGCCAGTATGAGATAACAACCTCGAAAGAGCTTGAAAGGATTACAAAAGCAGAGTGGAAACACGAATCTTCGAGATATCTTGAGCACTCCGGAACAATAGAATAACGAGCGTGGAATGACTGAATATAAGGTGCACCGGCATAAGAAGGCATTTGAAATACGGAAAAGAATATGATTAACACCGAAAGCTTGAATTGAATCCACCAGAGAAGAAAAGAATGAAGAATGACGAACTTGAAGCTCCATTAGAATCTTCATTAGAATAGCCGGATAAGAACATTGACGGAAAAAGAATGGAGAGGCTTCTCATCAATAAGATGATACTGGATTACGAAATCTTAGTCCTTGAAGAAAAAGGGGTGGGTGGGCGGGAAAACAAAGACAATTTGGGATGGATGAAATGAACACCGTTGAGAAAGCTGAGATTGAATCTTGCAAATGTTGAAAATGAACGGATCCACTTGAAGAGAGACACACGGTTGAAAAGGATTGCCATGACAATCTCGATGATCAAGAAGGATTAGTATTCACATGGGAACATGAGAACACCATTTGGGGAAGGTATGGAATCAACATTTGACTTCGAAGCAACTCGAATACCACAACTCAAAACAAAACAAAGGATTGGCTAGCAGAATAAGCCAGAACAAACATATGATAGAGATTTCGTGCGAAGTTTTCGTGGTGGGGCCTACACGGGCTCGATCGTACAGCATCATCATGTACAAGGTAGTGCACATGACATACGAAGCGTCCCTGAAAGTGCATTATATCGACTAGAGGGGGGGTGAATAGGCGATTTTTATGAAATTCTTCACTGAGGAATTTGCCGGTGAGGAAATTCCTTAGCGAAGAACTACTAACAGTGGAATAAGTACTCAAAGGTAAACCTAACAGAATACAAGCATAGTCATCATGATGAAATCAAGACAGGCACAGAGTACATGAAGCGTAATCACAGGATAACACAGGATGAAGACAAACAGACTGAAGAAATTGAATCTGTGGTAATTGAGAAAGTCTTCAGTCAAAGTCTTCGAACACAGATATGAACAAACATACAACACAGTTATGAGGAAATGAAAGAGTTGAGGAAATAGAGCCAGTAAGCTCGGTGAAGACAATGATTTGGTAGACCAGTTCCAACTGCTGTCTCAGTTGTTCGTCTGGTTGGAGCGGCTGAGTATTTAAACTCGAGGACACACAGTCCCAGACACCCAGTCAAGGACACTTAGTCCAAGACACCCAGTCCACACCGTATTCTCCTTGAATTAAGGTCACACAGACCTCGTCCAATCACTCGTGGTAAGTCTTCAGGCGACTTCCAAACCTTCACAAACTTGGTCACCTGGCGATCCACAATTCCTCTTGGATGCTCTAGACCATGACGCCTAACCGTCTGGAAGAAGCACAGTCTTCAAAGGTAACAAGCGTCGGATCCACTCAGGATCAATCTCTTCAGTGCTGCTCAATAACTTGGGGTTTGTAGCTGTTTGGGTTTTGGGTTTTTGGTTTTTCCTCACTTGATGATTTTCGCTCAAAGTCCTCGGAGGATGGGTTGCTCTCAAATGACAAGTGTCGGTTTCTCTCAGAGCAGCCTCAACCAGCTAGTGGTTGTAGGGGGCGGCTATTTATAGCCTAGGAAGCAGCCCGACATGATAAGACATAAATGCCCTTCAATGATATGACCGTTAGGTGGATAGATATTTTGGAACAGCTGGAGCATAGCACAGCAACGGTCGGAATTTTGAGTACCAAAATCCTCAGGGCTATCATGTTCCTCAGTGTGTAGGCAATCCGCACTGGCGAATTCCTAACTCCTTAGTCAGGACAAATTCCTCAGAGACCAGAAGAACTTCATCTCTGTCACTGAAGAAATTGACTGAACTGTATGAGATTTCCAATGGCTTCACTCGAAGGGATTGGTAGGTGTAGGATTTTGAGTTGAGCATCACATGGAAATTTTTCCTTAGTATTTCCTCGACCCCCTTTAACAGTACAGTGTTTCCTATGACTCAAGAAAGAGAAAAACAAAACTATGAAAACGAAAGTCTTCAAGCTTCATATTCCTCGCATGAATATCAAGTCTTCACGGACACACCAATTTCTTCACTTTCAAAGTCTTCATGAAAGTCTTCAGAAATACCAAAATCTTCAGTCGAAGATATTCATTTTTCGGGGTCGACTTTTCCTGTAAATATCAAACTCCTCGGACTTATAGACCTGTGTACACTCACACACGCATTAGTCCCTTAACCTATAAGTCTTCAATACACCAAAATCACTAAGGAGCACTAGATGCACTTACAGTCCCCGAGTTGGCATAGCCAAGGACCCTTTAAGACACAACGAGACCACTGTAAAACCAACCGTGAATAAGCGGACCACTAGACGTCGAACCCCAATTTCATATCATACATCCCTCGGAAAGATATCGTAAGAGCTACTTGAATTCCCACTTATAAACTCCCGAAATTTTCCGGTTATGCAATCGGGTGTTGGGGATACAGGGGAAGCATAATATCTCACCCAAAACTAGCAAATCCTACATCCAGCTGTATCCATCCTTCAACACATAACCAAGAAACCTTCGGAAATCGTCTACCTCAACCTTCGAAAAGCATCCGTTATACGAGTTATGGCAATACTCCCGAACTCCCGCCCCAGTACTGGGTGGCCTCGAGGTTATCTCACCAACAACTGCATAAAAGAGATTTTCGATGTCGGGGAAACTAATCTCAGGTATTCCAGAACTGCAACGATAAAATTGTGACGACAACACCTTGGAGCTCAACTCGCCGGGACACTGCCACAACCCCTAAATGTCAGGAGGCGCCAAGAACAATGTTCTCGTGACAAAACCATCGGAACGATTCCAAGATACCCGCGTGATCCTAAAAAAAATTAGTGAAATTTGAGAAGAGAAGAGTCAAAACTCTACGTCAGGATGCCTCACCAGAGTGACGAAGGGACTGAGGAGTAAAAAGAATTCCTAACTCTCCGATATATATAATCCTAAATGACTCAAAACATTTTTTTCTAGACTCAATGACACCAGCGATTCGATCAAGCAGGGGGCTCCTAAGTCGGGGAAGGCTCTGATTACCAACTTGTAACACCCTCAATGCGGTTATGCCTCTAAGTTGTGCTTCGACACGTGGAAGATATAGCCGCATCGAGGGCGTTACAATTATGTTATCTATTTTGGATGTTAATGGGATTTATTTTACACTTTTATATTATTTTTGGGACTAACCTATTAACCGGAGGCCCAGCCCAAATTGTTGTTTTTACCTATTTCAGTGTTTCGTAGAAAAGGAATATCAAACGGAGTCCAAACGGAATGAAACCTTCGGGAACGTGATTTTTGGAACAAACGTGATCCAGAGGACTTGGAGTGGACATCAAGCAATCAACGAGGCGGCCACGAGGCAGGGGGCACGCCTACCCCCCCCCCCAGGCGCGCCCTCCCCCCCGTGGGCCCCCCGTGGGCCCCTCGTTGCTCCACCGACCTACTTCTTCTTCCTATATATGTTCACATACCCCGCAAACATCCAGGAGCACCATGAAACCCTATTTCCACCTCCGCAACCTTCTGTACCCAAGAGATCCCATCTTGGGGCCTTTTTCGAAGCTCCGCCGGAGGGGGGCATTGATCACGGAGGGCCTCTACATCAACTCCATGGCCCCTCCGATGATGTGTGAGTAGTTTACCTCGGACCTACGGGTCCATAGCTAGTAGCTAGATGGCTTCTTCTCTCTCTTTGGATCTCAATACAAAGTTCTCCTTGATTCTCTTGGAGATCTATTCGATGTAACTCTTTTTGCGGTGTGTTTGTCGAGATCCGATGAATTGTGGGTTTATGATCGAGTCTATATATGAACAATATTTGAATCTTCTCTGAATCCTTTTATGCATGATTGGTTTGTCATTGCAAGTCTCTTCGAATTATCAGTTTGGTTTGGCCTACTAGATTGATCTTTCTTACAATGGGAGAAGTGCTTAGCTTTGGGTTCAATCTTGCGGTGCTCGATCCCAATGACAGAAAGGGAATTGACACGTATTGTATTGTTGCCATCAAGGATAAAAAGATGGGGTTTATATCATATTGCATGAGTTTATCCCTCTACATCATGTCATCTTGATTAAAGCATTACTCTGTTAGGTTCTTGGAGGATGGGTTGCTCTCAAATGACAAGTGTCGGTTTCTCTCGGAGCAGCCTCAACCAGCTAGTGGTTTTAGGGGGCGGCTATTTATAGCCTAGGAAGCAGCCCGACATGATAAGACATAAATGCCCTTCAATGATATGACCGTTAGGTGGATAGATATTTTGGAACAGCTGGCGCATAGCACAGCAACAGTCGGAATTTTGAGTACCAAAATCCTCAGGGCTATCATGTTCCTCACTATGTAGGCAATCCGCACTGGCGAATTCCTAACTCCTCAGTCAGGACAAATTCCTCAGAGACCAGAAGAACTTCGTCTCTGTCACTGAAGAAATTGACTGAACTGTATGAGATTTCCAATGGCTTCACTCGAAGGGATTGGTAGGTGTAGGATTTTGAGTTGAGCATCACATGGAAATTTTTCCTAAGTATTTCCTCGACCCCCTTTAACAGTACAGTGTTTCCTATGACTCAAGAAAGAGAAAAACAAAACTATGAGAACGAAAGTCTTCAAGCTTCATATTCCTCGCATGAATATCAAGTCTTCACGAACACACCAATTTCTTCACTTTCAAAGTCTTCATGAAAGTCTTCAGAAATACCAAAATCTTCAGTCGAAGATATTCATTTTTAGGGGTCGACTTTTCCTGTAAATATCAAACTCCTCATAGACTTATAGACCTGTGTACACTCACACACGCATTAGTCCCTTAACCTATAAGTCTTCAATACACCAAAATCACTAAGGGGCACTAGATGCACTTACAATCTCCCCCTTTTTGGTGATTGATGACAATATAGGTTAAGTTTTCAACGGGGATAAACATATGAAGTGTAAATACTGATATTGAGGAATTTGATTGCAAGATATAGAAGAACTCCCCCTGAAGATTTGCATAGTGAGGAATTTGCTTTTGAAGCAATGCACACTTGAAGAGTTGAATCATGGAGATCTCCCCCTATATCTTGTAATTCATACACGCATTTAACATATAATATGAAGAATTTTAAATGCATGATGAAGTATGGTGCCTGATGAAATTTAGCATGCGTGCAATAATATCAACGAGGAATAAGCATGCAGAAAAGAGTATCAGAGCATAGTGCATCAAAAGTATCAGAGCACCATCGGGTTTAACATTACAACTCGATCCAATAAAGTTTCAGAAGAACGAGAGTTGTTACTTAGCAAAAAAAATGTTGTATATGGGCGATAAAATAGACCCGCTTGAAGACTAACTCAAATTTCTCCCCCTTTGTCATCAAATGACCAAAAGGATCGAAACTGAGGACTAACGCCCCTGAAGATAATCAAGTTGATGAAGGAGCGCCAGCGTTGTTGGGGTCGTTGGTTGATGTAGGGCCTGCCGCGGTGTCGTATAAATCTTCATGTTCATCAGTGTCGCGCGATGAAGAATATGAGCTGGCCACCAGAGAAGGAACCTTGACCTTCTTGAATTTCTTCGGTGGAGGTGCAGACCAGTCAAAATCTTCATTAAGACCCATGTTCTTCAGATCTTCTTCACCATACAGATGTGACAGGATTGCCCAGGTGCGATCGAAGACTTGATGGAGGTAGTAGTGATTTTTCTTCACTGCATTATGTGTGGCAGTCATGTTGTGAAGAGGTGAACCAAACTGACGCTTAACCCATTTGTGATTTCGATCCACCTTCTGGTGAAGACTAAGCAGAAGTTCATGGTCTGTCATCACGCGCGGAGCAGTGGCTTGAGGAGTGGACTTGGGAGCATTGGCAGAGTCATGTGTGGCAGAGTCATCATTGGTGGAATAAGATGCAGCTTTGCGAAACTGACCATCCAATGGACGAATGCCTTCATCAATTACAGCTGGTGCCTTGCCCTTTCCATCAATTGAGGAATATGTCTTCTTGAGGACTTCAATTGGGGGCAAGTAGCTGAGATGATTCTGGAAATCAGCTTTGTAGTTGAGTGAAGACCTTATCCTAAGGAATCTCATGATCCAAGGTGCATAAGGCTTCAGCTCAAATGGAGACAGTGCAACATTGGCCATAGTCCTCATGAAGAAATCGTGATAGTTGACAGGAATGCCATGAACGATGTTGAATACCAGATTCTTCATGATGCCAACAATTTCCTCATCAGATGAGTCATGGCCTTTGATAGGACTGATTGTCCTCGTAAGAATACGATAGACAGTTCTGGGCACGTACAGCAATTCCTACACGAGGAATTTTGTTTGTGGTGCCTGACCTGGTTTCAAAGGCTTCATCAGCACTTGCATGTAATGATGTGTGAGCTCAGGTTCACTGTAGATGCAGCGAGCTTCTTCAAGGGGAGGACTGAGTGGTAGAGCACGAAGCAATTCAGAGGCTGGTGCAGTGTAGTGAGTGTTTTCAGACATCCAGTCCAGCACCCATGAATTCACATCTTCAGCATTTCCGGTGATGTGCAGCGTTGCATAGAATTGAAGAATCAGTTCTTCATTCCAATCGCAGATGTCAGAGCAAAAATTGAGCAGTCCAGCGTCGTGAAGAACACTGAGGACTGGTGCGAAGCACGGCAGAGATTCCATATCCACGTGAGGAATATGCTCATGGTAGAAAATCTCCTCCTTGTTGAACAGCACTGAGGAATAGAAATTGGCTCGACTAGCAGTCCAGAAACGCTTCTTCCTAATGCGAGCAGAGTCATATGGGTTATAATCTTCGAAGAATACGTGCTCGCCGAAGAAATCATCAGCCTTGAACTTTTGCTTGCGTGAGAATGGATCCTTTGGCTTTGGCAGAGGAGAGTCAGTGAGTTGCATCACGACCTTAGGAATCTCAATCGCAGGTTCTTCAGGCTGAGGAATTTCTGGTTCTTCCTCAGTGGTAGTTTGTGTAGTTGGTTGTTCAGCAGCAGCAGTTTCTTCAGCGCTAGTGGCTGGAATTTCCTCATGGAAAAATGCAGTGGGATGAGTTTCTTCAGAGCCCATGTGTGAACAGTTTGTGTGGGGAACTGAGGAATTTGCTGTAGAGGGGTGAACATTGGAGAGTTTGGATGCTGACTTTCCCAGAATTCATCACTGATTACGGGTGTGGAGCAGCCAATGTCCACATCTTCATCTTCCATTTCTTCAACGCCAGCCTCTTCAACTGTGAACTGAGGCATGGGCGAGGAGATGATAGGTGTTGAAGGGATCGCATCCACTTCAATTTCTTCATCCAACGGTTCAGACGAAGCAGCAGAAGGAGTTTCTTCATCAGATCCGCTGGGAATCACATATTCTTCATCAAAAGGAACAAGGTCCTTTGATGGCCTAGTTGAGATGGGAACAGCATCAATCAGATGTGCAAATGAGCTTGTCATAGGCTTCATTTTCTTCGGAGCTGAAGAATCTGAAGCAGCTCATGCTTTCCTTTTCTTCACTGCAGCACGCTCTGCAGCCTTGGTCTTCTTCACATCTGATGCAGATGGAAGGATTGGAGTTGAAGTTGGCACAGGAGCAGCTGAGGAATCTGGTTGATTTTCTTCAGGCACAACTGATGCAGTTGCCCTGAGTTCTTCAGTTTCTTCAGGCACACCACTAGTGGGTGCCCTGGCAATTTCTTCAGTGGCTGGAATGCAGTCATCAGCCCTGGAACTCACATTTTCTTCAGCAGCCTGATTGTCATCAGCGGTGCTGGCATGTTCTTCAGTCGGCTGAGCAGATGCTTCAGCCTGAGGAATTTCCTGTTGCGTTGGGGCAGCAACATTTGAAGTGAACTGTTCAGTTATCTTTACAAATCTAACTTTGGCTCCTTGCCAATCAGCATAGTAGGCTTGGAAGTCATCGCTGAGGGTTTTGATTTCAGATTGGATTTTTACAAGTTCATCAGTGGTCATAGTGACAACGTTGTTCTTCAGGTATTTCTCCTTTCTGTACTGGGCCTTCTTGATATGCCTGGCCTAATCATATTTCCATTTCTCCTCTTGGATGAAATGAGTCAGCATGTGATTTTGACCAGGCGTCAGCTTGAAGTCAGGCATAGGAGTATTTGGGACCTTGTGCCAGAGATCAATGTAGTCGAGGATCAGCTTGGGATCCAAAAGCAGTGGCACAGGTGTGCCTTTGGCTCTAGCGGCCCTAACTTGTCTGTCTCTGATGATTTCTGCAAGTTCATCATCATCAGCTTCATCTTCTTTAGGTGGCACCTGGAAAGCGACTTGCTTCTTTTGAGGACTTGGCCGAGGACCTCGTCCAGCAGTTGCCTTGGTCTTCATCAGAGTGGGGCCAGATGAAGAATTTGGTGCAGCTGAGGAGCTTGCTGAGACACCAGAGGCAATGGAGATGTCTGTAGTCCTTTGGCACGAGGCCAGATGCGCAGGTGCTGAGGACTTTGTCGGAACAGCTGAGGACTTTGGAGGAGGTGCTGAGGATTTTAAAGGAGCAGCTTGAGGGATTGGTCGTGAGGACCTTGAAGAGTCTAGCCGTGAGGGCGCGGCTGAGGAACTTGGCCGTGAGGGCACTGTTGGTGAAGCACTTGGCTTACGAGCAGGCTTCTTAGGCATGGATTTCCTCGGCTTGACAGAGGCCTCAGCAGGGGCAGCAGCAGCCACAGTAGAGTCTTCATTGAATTTCCTCACTGCTTGTCTGGCTTGCTTGGCCAACTTGCCTTGGCGCTTGGCCCGTTCATCAGGATAGTCCTCACCGCACTTGAGGCTGGTGGGATCTGCTACTTGGCCAGGTGCCAATGGAGCTCTTGGGCATGGAGGATTGAGTGCGAATTTCTTCATGTATTTAGGAGTGACATATCTGTACTCCCTCCATTCTCTTGCCCATTTCCTCTCTATCCTCTGTTTGCGCACTTTGCGCTCATTCTTGGTTTCCTCAGTAGGTGTGCAGTACCCAACATATATGTCATCAGGGATCTCAAACACTGTATTTACCTCAGGCCTCTTTCCTCCCTTCTGTGGCCTTTTACCATCAGCCATTTTCTTCAGTTGAGGAATTTGAACGATCGAATTCTCTGAAGAAGTATGCAACTTTTCTTCGAGGAACGCTGCAAATGAGTTAAGTTGATGAGAACCTAGTGACTCAGTAGCTGACACGTGTGCATGTGAACAGAGTATAGTTGCGAGGAATTTGGAGAGGTCATATGCGTTCTCAGAAGGTTTTTCAAAAAGAACAAGTTTGAGGAATTTGACCAGATGTGTCTTGAAGATTTTCACTAAGCATTCTTTGTCTTAGGTTCCAGAGTTGTATAGATCGAACATCCACACAATTGAGGAATCTTGAAGAAAAATGATGCTTAGAGAAGCGAATCAAGAACAGATGACATGTGAGGTGTTTAGTGTGTGAAGATTTGAAGAATAAAACACCTTTAAAGATTTTATAGAGAAACTTCGAATCAAGGAGGGCAGTAAAAGTAACTTTTAATTACCCTGAATGAAGAACACGATGAACAGTGAGGTGAAACAGTGGAGTTCGTCGGTGTAGATCTTCCACGCCCTAACTTGGCGGAGGAAGACATCTACAGCGGCGGCGGAGGTGAAGATTTCCGCGGTCGGCGCGAGTACGACGACGATGAGGTCGAGGCAGTGAAGCTCTTCCTCACCGGCGACGATGGAGTAGCGGCGGCGCTAGGGTTTGGGAAGCTCGAGTGGGAGAGAGAGAGATCGAGCGGAGTAAAGGAAGTGAGGAAGGGATGAAGGGTATCTATAGTAGCAGTGAAAAACTGTTCGCCCGAAGATTTGGGACGAACGTGCCCCTGACCCTTCTCCTTCGCACGACATGTGTCACCCACGTACTGTGTAGTGGAGATCGTGTAAGATCGTGGGTGAATTAAGAAAATTATCGTGGGATACGGAACGATTTGAGCGGCAAAACCGAAAATTTGGATAAGATTAGTTTTAAAGTTCCGTTCACAATTTCTTCAGCTGACAAGGACACGGTGAAGATTTTGAACGAGTTTCAAATAGAACGCACATGAAGAATTTGTGAACAGATTGGGTTGAGTATAGCATAGAGGGAAAGGGTCCGATCACATTCACTTAGCAGAAAACCAACTTGAAGAAATAGCAATAAGTGAATGTTGTAGAGGACATAAACTCATATATATATATGAGTTGGCCAATGAAGAAAAACAACGGAACCCGTGAAGACTATGCAAAGTTGAAGAATATGAATAATTTGAGGAATTTCAACTTTTGGTGGTGGCGTGATCCACCATATAAGAATGATGATTTCAGACACCACGTACAATTATCGTAGGGTTCTGAGAATCAAATTCTTCATTAATTTCTTCACACTAAGAGTGTTATTCTTCATTGATTGAAGTAAAACGTTTCTTCATGTGTTGCACATCTAAGTCATCAATTTTGCATAAGTGTTAGGATGAGTGTACTTTTGAAAGAACATTCGAAGATTCCAAGATATTTATCTCACACCGCAACTTGCTAAATCTCTTCTCATCCAAGGGCTTTGTGAAGATATCGGCTAGCTGTTCTTCAGTCTTCAAATGCTCAATAGAAATGTCGCCCTTCAACACATGATCACGAAGAAAATGATGACGAATCTGAATGTGCTTTGTCTTTGAGTGCTGAACTGGGTTGTGAGCAATCTTGATGGCACTCTCATTGTCACAGAAGAGAGGTACATTCTTCATGTTGATGCCGTAGTCCTTGAGAGTTTGCTTCATCAATAGCAATTGGGCACAGCAAGAACCAGCAGCAATGTACTCAGCTTCAGCAGTACATAGTGATACGCAGTTCTGTTTCTTCGAGGACCAACAGACCAAAGATCGTCCGAGGAAATGACATGTTCCAGATGTTGACTTGCGATCCACATGATCACCAGCATAGTAAGAGTCAGAATATCCAACAAGATCAAAAGCCGAGCCCTTGGGGTACCATAATCCAAGTGTTGGTGTGTGAGCTAGATATCGAAGAATATGCTTCACAGCCTTATGGTGTGATTCCTTCGGTGCATCTTGAAATCGGGCACACATGCAAACACTGAGCATTATATCTGGCCTAGATGCACATAAGTATAATAAGGAACCTATCATGGAGCGGTATACCTTATGATCGAAGTCAATACCATTTTCATCAGTGCACAGATGGCCATTTGTGGGCATAGGAATTTTGACGCCTTTGCAATCTTGCATGCCGAATTTCCTCAGTACATCCTTGAGGTATTTCTCCTGAGATATGAATATGCCATTGTGTTGTTGACGAATTTGAAGACCTAAGAAGAATTTCAACTCTCCCATACTAGACATTTGATATTCTTCACTCATCATATAGGCAAATTCATCACTATAATGTTGGTTAGTACAGCCAAAGATAATATCATCAACATATACTTGGCACACAAACAATTCACCATCATAAGATTTAGTGAAAAGAGTAGGGTCGAGTGAACCGGGTTTGAAGCCTTTCTTCATGAAGAGTTCCTTCAAAGTATCATACCAAGCCCGTGGGGCCTGCTTGAGGCCATAGAGGGCCTTGTTGAGTCTGAAGACTTTGTCAGGGTTCTTTGGATCTTCAAAACCTGGGGGTTGAGCAACATATACTTCTTCCTCAAGCTTACCATTGAGGAATGCACTTTTCACATCCATTTGATATAGAGTGATATCATGATGGTTAGCATAAGCAAGTAATATGCGAATAGCCTCAAGTCTAGCAACAGGTGCAAAAGTTTCATCGAAATCAATTCCTTCAACCTGTGTGTAGCCTTGAGCTACAAGTCGTGTCTTATTCCTCACAACAAGGCCATTTTCATCTTGCTTGTTGCGGTAGATCCACTTTGTGCCGATGATATTGTGCTTGCGAGGATCTGGATGTTTGACCAGTTCCCAGACATTGTTGAGCTCGAACTGGTGTAATTCTTCTTGCATGGCCTGAATCCACTCAGGCTCCAAAAATGCTTCATCTACCTTAGTGGGCTCTGTAATAGAGACAAAAGCATACTGCTCACAAAAATTAGAAAAATGTGAAGCTTTTGAGCATGTGAGAGAACCTGCCACTTTGATGTCATTGATGATCTTTTCAACTTGCACTTCTTTTGCAAAGGGGGATGTGCTGCAAGGCGATTAAGTTGGGTAACGCCAGGGTTTTCCCAGTCACGACGTTGTAAAACGACGGCCAGTGAATTGTAATACGACTCACTATAGGGCGAATTCTTCAGCAGATTCTTTAGTAGGAATGACATCCTCAGTAGCCTTGAACTTGATAGTTTCCTCAGGTGCTGGTTCATCTATCACAGTAGGTAGGTGCTCTCTTTGCGAGCCATTAGTTTCATCGAACCGCACATCTACAGTTTCAACAACTTTGTGAAGAACGTTGTTGAAGATTCTGTAGGTGTGCGAGTCCTTTTCGTAACCAAGCATAAAACCTTCATGTGCTTTCGGTGCAAATTTTGAGTTGTGATGAGGATCTCTAATCCAACATTCAGCACCGAAGACTTTGAAATAACTTACATTGGGTTTCTTATCAGTGAGGACTTCATAGGCAGTCTTTTTGAAGAATTTGTGAAGATATACTCTGTTGATGATGTGGCACGCAGTATCAATTGCCTCAGTCTAGAAACGACGAGGCGTTTTGTATTCATCAATCATACTGCGAGCCATCTCAGCAAGAGTCATGTTCTTGCGCTCCACGACGCCGTTCTGCTGAGGAGTGTAAGGAGAAGATAACTGATGAGTAATACCAAGTTCATCAAGATAGTCATCGAGACCAGAATTCTTGAACTCAGTGCCATTGTCACTTCTGATGTGCTTGATCTTCACACCAAAGTTGGTTGAAGCCCTCGAAGAAAATCGTTTGAAGACTTCCTGCACTTCATGTTTGTAAGTAACAAGGTGTACCCATGTGTAACGAGAATAATCATCAACAATAACAAAGCCATATTGAGATGCTTCATTTGAGATAGCAGAATAATGATTAGGACCAAAGAGATCCATGTGAAGCAATTCAAATGGGCGAGTGGTGGTCATGATAGTCTTCGCTGGATGCTTGGCCTTGGTCATCTTCCCAGCTTCACAGGCTCCGCATAGGTGATCCTTGAGGAATTTGACATTCTCGATGCCAATGACATGCTTCTTCTTCGCAAGCGTGTGCAAATTCCTCATGCCTGCATGACCAAGTCGTCGATGGCAGAGCCAGCCTTCTGAAGCTTTTGCAAGTAAGCACACAGCTGGTTGTGGTCCTGTAGAGAAATCAACAATATACAGGTCTCCTCTCCTAAAGCCTTTGAAGACTTTGGAATTGTCAGCTTCCATAACCACAACACAACGGTACTTGCCGAAGACAACAACCATATCAAGATCACAAAGCATTGAGACAGACATAAGGTGGTATCCTAAGGACTCAACAAGCATGACTTTGTCCATGTGTCGATCCTTTGTAATCGCAACCTTACCTAGACCCAATACCTGACTTTTGCCTTTGTCAGCAAAGATGATATGCTTCAGATGCGACGGTGATAATGGAGCATCCATCAATAGATTCTTGTCACCAGTCATGTGGTTTGTACATCCACTATCGAGGACCCACTCAGTGGCTTTGGGTTGATCATCCTGCAGATGAATTAGTGCAGCTTACAAACTCATATACTTCATCAGTGAAGAATATGACATCAATTCATCAGATCAATTTCATCAAGTAAAAGAACTGATAAAGCAATATGAGGACGTGAGAAATGAAAGTTCATTTCTTCATGATTAGCCTGCATCCTTTCAGGCATGCTCAGGTCTCCAGCAAATTCTTCAGACGATTACGTGCGTCTGGAGACCTGACCCTGCAGAAGAGACTAGTTCTTTTTCTTCACCACCCACATCTGAAGGGGTGGCAAAGAGTTCATCATTCTGCGAGCTCCATACGAGAAGGATGGCATAGAAGCCAATCCATTTCGTTTCACATAAGAGGGGTTAGAGTAAGCATAAGAGTAAGCAGAGAAATTCTTCGAGGACTTATGGACATAATGATTTGAAGAATAATGCACATATCCATAATCCTTAGATCTTCCCTGCGAAACAGACGGGTTAGCACGATGATGTTCATATGAGGACTTTGATCCATATGAAGAATTTGGTCCATATGAAGAATTTGATCTGGGGTTCCTATTCTTCACAGGTGACGTCATGATGACATTCACCCGAAGATTTTCAAGGCATCTTTTGGGAACCCAGATTTTCTTCACAGGGGAGCCATTCCTGCAGTTAGTGCCAACATATCTAGCAAATACTTCACCATTCTGATTTTTGAATAGCTTATAGTTGGAGTCAATTGACTCATCATCAGAATGAGGAGATTCACATGCAAATCCAGATAAGTTAGATGGATCAACTGGAGGTCCCTTTGTAGCAACCCATGTACTTTTGGGGTACTGCTCAGTCTTCCAATATGTACCATCAGCATTGAGTTTCCTCTCAAAGGCGATACCCTCTTTCCTAGGGTTCCTGTTGAGGATTTGCTTTTTAAGCACATCACAAAGAGCCTGATGCCCTTTGAGGCTTTTGTACATGCCTGTCGTGTACAATTCCTTCAGCCCTGCATCGTCAGTGATACTAGCAATGTCCTCAGATGAGGAATTAGTGATAGCATAGGCATGTGAAGAATTTGAAACATTAGCAGCATTTGAACATTCAGGTGAAGAATTAGCAGATTCACGTTCAATGCACTTCAAGCATGGAGGAACAAATTCTTCCCGAGATGCGTTGATTTGTTGAGCAAGTAATGAATCGCGCTCCTTCTGAAGATCTTCATAACCCACTCTTAGCTTCTCAAGGTCTTGCTTTCTTTGAAGAAATTCAAAAGAAAGCTTCTCATGATCCGATAAGAGAGTGTTATGATGACTTTGAAGTTTGTCAAGCTTGGACTGAAGTCTCTGAAGATTTTCAGTCAAAGTTTCAGTGCGATCCATTTCTTCACCCAACATATCATCACTTTTATTTAGCATGTTTTGAACCTTTTCTAAAGTCCTTTGTTGTTTTATAGCAATCTTAGCAAGTTTAGAATAGTTGGGCTTAAGGTTTTCATCAGATTCATTCTCACTTGATTCAGAGGAGGTATATTTGAGTACCTTGGCACCCTTTGCCATGAAGCAATAGGTGGGAGCGTAGTCATCATCCCCTTCATCAGCCTTGTTGGTGAGGTCATTTTCCTCAATGTTGAAGATAGACTTGCTGACGAATGCAGTAGCGAGAGCAAGGCTCGCCACTCCGGATTCGGACTCCTCAGATGACTCCTCTTCCTCATTTTCTTCAGATTCAGCCTCAGAGTCCATTTCCTTGCCAATGAATGCCCTGGCCTTCTTGGAGCTGCTCTTCTTGTGATATGAAGTCTTTGGGGATTTTGATGATGAGGATTTTGTGGATTTCTTCTTTTTCTTTGCATCATCAGAACTGTAATCCTTGTATTTCTTCTTCTTTGATTCCTTTTCCCACTGAGGACAATCTTGAATGAAATGTCCAGGTTTCTTGCACTTGTGACAGAGCCTCTTCTTATAGTCACTGGATGAGGAATCATTGCTCCTTGAGGATCTTCCAAGGCGACCACGTCTTGAGAACTTTTGGAACTTCTTCACGAGCAGAGCCAGATCATGGCTCAGTTCTTCAGGATCACCAAGGCTGCTACCAGAGTCTTCATCTTCGGACTCAGATACTGCCTTGGCCTTCAGTGCACGTGTTCTGCCATAGCTTGAACCATAGATATCTCTCTTTTCAGCAAGTTGGAACTCATGAGTATTTAGCCTCTCGAGAATATCAGGGGGATCAAGTGACTTGTAATCAGCACGTTCTTGTATCATCAATGCCAGAGTGTCAAATGAAGAATCAAGCGATCTCAGCAATTTCTTCACCACCTCATGGTCGGTGATGTCAGTGGCACCAAGTGCTTGAAGCTCATTTGAGATGTCAATGAGGCGATCGAAGGTTTGTTGAACATTTTCACTGTTGAGTCTTTTGAAGCGGTTGAAGAGATTGCGAAGAACATCAACTCGAGAGTCACGCTGAGTTGAGACTCCTTCATTCACTTTGGACAACCTATCCCAGATAAGCTTCGATGTTTCCAAAGCACTCACTCTACCATACTGTCCTTTGCTCAGATGGCCACATATGATATTCTTCGCTTGAGAGTCGAGTTGCTTGAATCTCTTCACATCGGCAGCATTCAGAGAAGGTGTGACTGAGGGAACACCATTTTCCACAACATACCAGAGATCGTTATCAATTGCTTCAAGATGCATTCGCATCTTATTCTTCCAGTAGGGGTAGTCCGTCCCATCGAAGGTAGGACACCCAGCAGAGAACTTGATCATACCTGCGGTCGACATAACTAAAACTCCAGGCGGTTAAACCAAAATCACACAGAACAAGGGAGTACCTTGCGCTGATACCAATCGAAAGTGCGTTATATCGACTAGAGGGGGGTGAATAGGAGATTTTTATGAAATTCTTCACTGAGGAATTTGCCGGTGAGGAAATTCCTTAGCGAAGAACTACTAGCAGCGGAATAAGTACTCAAAGGTAAACCTAACAGAATACAAGCATAGTCATCATGATGAAATCAAGACAGGCACAGAGTACATGAAGCGTAATCACAGGATAACACAGGATGAAGACAAACAGACTGAAGAAATTGAATCTGTGGTAATTGAGAAAGTCTTCAGTCAAAGTCTTCGAACACAGATATGAACAAACATACAACACAGTTATGAGGAAATGAAAGAGTTGAGGAAATAGAGCCAGTAAGCTCGGTGAAGACAATGATTTGGTAGACCAGTTCCAACTGCTGTCTCAGTTGTTCGTCTGGTTGGAGCGGCTGAGTATTTAAACTCGAGGACACACAGTCCCAGACACCCAGTCAAGGACACTTAGTCCAAGACACCCAGTCCACACCGTATTCTCCTTGAATTAAGGTCACACAGACCTCGTCCAATCACTCGTGGTAAGTCTTCAGGCGACTTCCAAACCTTCACAAACTTGGTCACCTGGCGATCCACAATTCCTCTTGGATGCTCTAGACCATGACGCCTAACCGTCTGGAAGAAGCACAGTCTTCAAAGGTAACAAGCGTCGGATCCACTCAGGATCAATCTCTTCAGTGCTGCTCAATAACTTGGGGTTTGTAGCTGTTTGGGTTTTGGGTTTTTGGTTTTTCCTCACTTGATGATTTTCGCTCAAAGTCCTCGGAGGATGGGTTGCTCTCAAATGACAAGTGTCGGTTTCTCTCAGAGCAGCCTCAACCAGCTAGTGGTTGTAGGGGGCGGCTATTTATAGCCTAGGAAGCAGCCCGACATGATAAGACATAAATGCCCTTCAATGATATGACCATTAGGTGGATAGATATTTTGGAACAGCTGGCACATAGCACAGCAACGGTCGGAATTTTGAGTACCAAAATCCTCAGGGCTATCATGTTCCTCACTATGTAGGCAATCCGCACTGGCGAATTCCTAACTCCTCAGTCAGGACAAATTCCTCAGAGACCAGAAAAACTTCGTCTCTGTCACTGAAGAAATTGACTGAACTGTATGAGATTTCCAATGGCTTCACTCGAAGGGATTGGTAGGTGTAGGATTTTGAGTTGAGCATCACATGGAAATTTTTCCTTAGTATTTCCTTGACCCCCTTTAACAGTACGGTGTTTCCTATGACTCAAGAAAGAGAAAACAAAACTATGAAAACGAAAGTCTTCAAGCTTCATATTCCTCGCATGAATATCAAGTCTTCACAGACACACCAATTTCTTCACTTTCAAAGTCTTCATGAAAGTCTTCAGAAATACCAAAATCTTCAGTCGAAGATATTCATTTTTAGGGGTCAACTTTTCCTGTAAATATCAAACTCCTCGGACTTATAGACCTGTGTACACTCACACACACATTAGTCCCTTAACCTATAAGTCTTCAGTACACCAAAATCACTAAGGGGCACTAGATGCACTTACAGTCCCCGAGTCGGCATAGCCAAGGACTCTTTAAGACACAATGAGACCACTGTAAAACCAACCATGAATAAGCGTACCACTAGACGTCGAACCCCAATTTCATATCATACATCCGTCGGAAAGATATCCTAAGAGCTACTTGAATTCCCACTTATAAACTCCCGAAATTTTCCGGTTATGCAATCGGGTGTTGGGGATACAGGGGAAGCATAATATCTCACCCAAAACTAGCAAATCCTACATCCAGCTGTATCCATCCTTCAACACATAACCAAGAAGCCTTCGGAAATCGTCTACCTCAACCTTCGAAAAGCATCCGTTATACGAGTTATGGCAATACTCCCGAACTCCCGCCCCAGTACTGGGTGGCGTCGAGGTTATCTCACCAACAACTGCATAAAAGAGATTTTCGATGTCGGCGAAACTAATCTCAGGTAATCCAGAACTGCAACGATAAAATTGTGATGACAACACCTCGGAGCTCAACTCGCCGGGACACTGCCACAACCCCTAAATGTCAGGAGGCACCAAGAACAATGTTCTCGTGACAAAACCATCGGAACGATTCCAAGATACCCGCGTGATCCTAAAAAAATTTAGTGAAATTTGAGAAGAGAAGAGTCAAAAATGTACGTCAGGATGCCTCACCAGAGCGACGAAGGGACTGAGGAGTAAAAAGAATTCCTAACTCTCCGATATATATAATCCTAAATGACTCAAAACATTTTTTTCTAGACTCAATAACACTAGCGATTCGATCAAGCAGGGGGCTCCTAAGTCGGGGAAGGCTCTGATTACCAACTTGTAACGCCCTCAATGCGGTTATGTGTGATAGCCTGGCTTATTAGGGATGATAGACTACTCATATCAATAAGGAATTCCTTCTTTTCCGGGAGCTTATACGGACAGAACTCCAAAGTTAAGCGTGCTTAGCTTGGAGTAGTTTCAGGATGGGTGACCGACCGGGAAGTTGCTCCCAGTTGCGCACGAGTGAGGACAAAGTGCGCAGAAAAGACTAGTATTGATCTATGGGGCCAGTCTAGATCCTGCCAGGAGTAACGACCACCGGCGGGTGTGTCCGGGACGTTACAAGTTGGTATCAGAGCCGACCCTCGCGGTTACACGGATGGTTGTGGACAGGTGCGCGGTCATGTTGTTCATGACGTTTGTGACCCATCGTGGCACCCGGCATGGCACATGTACCGGACTAGATGCACAGACGTATGTGCCAAGAGGGAACGTTCCTGTGGCCCGACGAGGACGTCGGTTCCTCTGAGTGGGGTGTATGTGATAGCCTGGCTTATTAGGGATGATAGACTACTCATATCAATAAGGAATTCCTTCTTTTCCGGGAGCCCATACGGACAGAACTCCAAAGTTAAGCGTGCTTAGCTTGGAGTAGTTTCAGGATGGGTGACCGACCGGGAAGTTGCTCCCGGGTGCACACGAGTGAGGACAAAGTGTGCAGAAAAGACTAGTATTGATCTATGGGGCCAGTCTAGATCCCGCCAGGAGTAACGACCACCGGCGGGTGTGTCCGGGGCGTTACATTATGCCTCTAAGTCCTGCTTCGACACGTGGGAGATATAGCCGCATCGAGGGCGTTACAATTATGTTATCTGTTTTGGATGTTAATGGGATTTATTTTACACTTTTATATTATTTTTGGGACTAACCTATTAACCGGAGGCCCAGCCCAAATTCCTGTTTTTACCTATTTCAGTGTTTCGTAGAAAAGGAATATCAAACGGAGTCCAAACGGAATGAAACCTTCGGGAACGTGATTTTTGGAACAAACATGATCCAGAGGACTTGGAGTGGACATCAAGCAATCAACGAGGCGGCCACGAGGCAGGGGACACGCCTACCCCCCCCTAGGCGCACCCTCCCCCTCGTGCGCCCCTCGTGGGCCCCTCATTGCTCCACCGACCTACTTCTTCTTCCTATATATGTTCACATACCCTGCAAACATCCAGGAGCACCATGAAACCCTATTTCCACCTCCGCAACCTTCTGTACCCAAGAGATCCCATCTTGGGGCCTTTTCCGAAGCTCTGCCAGAGGGGGGCATTGATCACGGAAGGCCTCTACATCAACTCCATGGCCCCTCCGATGATGTGTGAATAGTTTACCTCGGACCTACGGGTCCATAGCTAGTAGCTAGATGGCTTCTTCTCTCTCTTTGGATCTCAATACAAAGTTCTCCTCGATTCTCTTGGAGATCTATTCGATCTAACTCTTTTTGCGGTGTGTTTGTCGAGATCCAACGAATTGTGGGTTTATGATCGAGTCTATATATGAACAATATTTGAATCTTCTCTGAATTCATTTATGCATGATTGGTTTATCATTGCATGTCTCTTCGAATTATCAGTTTGGTTTGGCCTACTAGATTGATCTTTCTTGCAATGGGAGAAGTGCTTAGCTTTGGGTTCAATCTTGCGGTGCTCGATCCCAGTGACAGAAAGGGAATTGAGACGTATTGTATTGTTGCCATCGAGGATAAAAAGATGGGGTTTATATCATATTGCATGAGTTTATCCCTCTACATCATGTCATCTTGATTAAAGCATTACTCTGTTCTAACGATACTCTAGATGCATGCTGGATAGTAGTCGATGTGTTGAGTAATAGTAGTAGATGCAGAATCGTTTCGGTCTACTTGTCTCAGACGTGATGCCTATATACATAATCATGCCTAGATATTCTCATAATTATTTTCTTTTCTATCAATTGCTCGACGGTAATTTGTTCACCCACCGTAATACTTATGCTATCTTGAGAGAAGCCACTAGTGAAACCTATGGCCCCGGGTCTATCTTCCATCATATTAATCTACCGTTATTTCCATTACCGTTTATTTTGCAATCTTTACTTTCAATCTATATCATAAAAATACCAAAAATATTTATCTTATTATTATCATCTCTATCAGATCTCACTCTTGCAAGTGGCCGTGAAGGGATTGACAACCCCTTTATCGCATTGGTTGCAAGGTTCTTATTTGTTTGTGTAGGTACAAGGTGACTCGCGTGTGGTCTCCTACTGGACTGATACCTTGGTTCTCGAAAACTGAGGGAAATACTTACGCTACTTTACTGCATCACCCTTTCCTCTTCAAGGGAAAACCAACGCAGTGCTCAAGAGGTAGCAAGAAGGATTTCTGACGCCGTTGCCGGGGAGATCTTCGGCAAGTCAAGACATACCAAGTACCCATCATAAATCTTATCCTTCGCATTACATTATTTTCCATTTGCCTCTCGTTTTCCTCTCCCCCACTTCACCCTTGCCGTTTTATTCGCCCTCTTTTCCTTTCGCCCTCTCTTTCCGTTCGCCTCTTTTTCGCTTGCTTCTTGTTTGCTTGTGTGTTGGATTGCTTGCTTGTCACGATGGCTCAAGATAATACTAAATTGTGTGACTTTACCAATACCAACAATAATGATTTTATTAGCACTCTGATTGCTCCTCTCACCGATGTTGAATCTTGTGAAATTAATACTACTTTGCTGAATCTTGTCATGAAAGATCCATTTTCTGGCCTTCCTAGTGAAGATGCCGCTACCCATCTAAACAACTTTGTTGATTTGTGTGATATGCAAAAGAAGAAAGATGTGGACAATGATATTGTTAAACTTAAGCTATTTCCGTTTTCGCTTAGAGATCCTGCTAAAGCTTGGTTTTCGTCTTTGCCTAAAAATAGTATTGATTCATGGAATAAGTGCAAAGATGCTTTTATCTCTAAGTATTTTCCTCCCGCTAAGATCATCTCTCTTAGAAACGATATTATGAATTTTAAAAAACTTGATCATGAACATGTTGCACAAGCTTGGGAGAGGATGAAATTAATGATACGTAATTTCCCTACACATGGATTGAATTTATGGATGATTATACAAAAAAATTATGCTGGGTTGAATTTTTCTTCTAGAAATCTTTTAGATTCGGCCGCGGGAGGCACTTTTATGGAAATCACTTTATGAGAAGCTACCAAACTCCTAGATAATATTATGGTTAATTATTCTAAATGGCACACTGGAAGATCTACTAGTAAAAAGGTGCATGCAATTGAAGAGATTAATGTTTTGAGTGGAAAGATGGATGAACTTATGAAATTGTTTGCTAATAAGAGTGCTCTTACTGATCCTAATGATATGCTTTGTCTACTTTGATTGAGAATAATAATGAATCTATGGATGTGATTTTGTTGGTAGGAACAATTTTGGTAATAATGTGTATAGAGGTAATTTTAATTCTAGGCCTTTTCCTAGTAATTCCTCTAATAATTATGGTAATTCCTACAACAATCCTTATGGAAATTATAATAAGATGCCCTCTGATTTTGAATCTAGTATTAAAGAATTTATTACTTCGCAAAAGAGTTTCAATGCTTTGATTGAAGAAAAATTGCTTAAGATTGATGAGTTGGCTAGGAACATGGATAGAATTTCTCTTGATGTTGATTCTTTGAAACTTAGATCTATTCCACCTAAGCATGATATCAATGAGTCTCTCGAAGCCATGAGAATTTCCATTGATGAGTGCAAAGAAAGAACCGCTAGGATGTGTGCTAAGAAAGATTGCTTTGTGAAAGCGTGTTCTTCTAGTTTTCATGACAATAAACATGAAGATCTAAAATTAACTGATGTGTCCCCTATTAAATCCTTGTTTTGCAATATGAATCTTGATAATGATGGGACTGGATATAAGTCAACTTTAGTTAGAAGGCGTCCCAAAAATTCGGAGTTTTTAGATCTTGATGCAAAAATTGGTAAAAGTGGGATTGAAAAGGTCAAAACTTTAGATAGCAATGAACCCACTATCTTGTATTTCAAGGAATTTAATTATGATGATTGCTCTTTGATATATTGTATTTCCTTGTTGCAATCCGTGCTAAATTCTCCTCATGCTTATAGTCAAAATAAAGCTTTTACTAAAAATATCGTTGATGCTTTGATGCAATCTTATGAAGAAAAACTTGAGTTAGAAGTTTCTATCCCTAGAAAACTTTATGATGAATGGGAACCTACAATTAAAATTAAAGATCATGAATGCTATGCTTTGTGTGATTTGGGTGCTAGTGTTTCCACGATTCCAAAAACTTTGTGTGATTTGCTAGGTTTCCGTGAATTTGATGATTGTTCTCTAAACTTGCACCTTGCGGAATCCACTATTAAGAAACCTATGGGAAAGATTAATGATGTTCTTATTGTTGCAAATAGGAATTATGTGCCCGTAGATTTCATTGTTCTTGATATAGATTGCAATCCTTCGTGTCCTATTATTCTTGGTAGACCTTTTCTTAAAACGATTGGTGCAATTATTGATATGAAGGAAGGGAATATTAAATTCCAATTTCCTTTAAGGAAAGGCATGGAACACTTCCCTAGAAAGAAAGTAAATTACCATATGAATCTATTATGAGAGCCACTTATGGATTGCCTACCAAAGATGGCAATACTTAGATCTATCCTTGCTATTGTGCCTAGCTAAGGGCGTTAAACGATAGCGCTTGTTGGGAGGCAACCCAATTTTATTTTTATTCCTTGATTTTTGTTCCTGTTTAGTAATAAATAATTCATCTAGCCTCTGTTTTGGTTGTGTGTTTTTTGTTTAATTAGTGTTTTTGCCAAGTAGAACCGTTGGGAAGACTTGGGCAAAGTCTTTTTGATCTTGCTGTAAAAAACAGAAACTTTAGCGCTCACGAGAACTGCTGCCATTTTTTATTGGAGAGTGATATTTAGTTAATTCTTTTTTCAGATGATTAATAGATAAATTCCTCACGTCCAGAAAGTTATTTTAGAATTTTTGGGGTTCCATAAGTACTCGAAACCTACAGATTACTACAGACTGTTCTGTTTTTGACAGATTCTGTTTTTCGTGTGTTGTTTGCTTATTTTGATGAATATATGGCTAGTAAAAGAGTTTATAAACCATAGAGAAGTTGGAATAAAGTAGGTTTAAAACCAATATAAATCAATAATGAGTTCATTACAGTACCTTGAAGTGGTGGTTTGTTTTCTTGTCAGGACCCCGATTCCAAGTCACATCGATCTAGCTGGTAACACCTCATATCACATTGCGGCCTCACGGACGGTATCCCCATGGGTGTCGCCTTACCATGGCCCGGGACTGTTTGCGCCTTTTGGATCACGTATATGATAGTGTTGCTAGCATCCATATGACAGAGAACCCGGGCCGACATGGCTAGTCGTGAACCCAAAGCGGCGCAGACCTATGGAGACAGGCATACATGAATCACATCGAGCATGTCGGTCATCAGCGAGTGAATCCGGGCTATAGCACTGGGCTAATGGGACTCCGGGGAACCCGGGCTGTAGCAGGCTAGGCAGGACTCCGGATGTCACCGCGTGACATTTCCCCGAAGGGACAGACATAGGAACGAAGTGAAACACATGCCGGCCAGTCAAGTGTCCTGAGCAGTAGTGCTGGGCTAGCAGGACTCCGGTGAACTGGGCTGTAGCGGACTACTATGGCTCGAGGAACACTATACTACATTTCCCCATAAGAAAGGCTGCCAAGGATAAACAACTAGATTGTCGGATCCCACTCATACCAAGCATTTCAATCATGCACACAATATGCCCGATATGAGTACATACAACATGGCATCACAACAAAACTCTACAACTCAAGTAATTTATTTAAAGGCTCCAAAGAGCCATACATAACATGTTCATACAGATAGGGGTCACATGACCCGACACTCAAGTCATACAAGCATACAAGCACATGCGGAAGCAAATAGTCTGAGTACAGACACTAGAAAGCAAGAAGGCTTCTCGAAGCCTGTCTATCTACATAGGGCCCTCCATGGCCAGGATCACCACCTGGGTGGCTAGTCACTCGTCGACATCAAGATCTACATAAAACCCATCGGAGGGGGCGGTGTTGTCGTCTGGAAACAGTAATTAAGCAAACATGAGTACAAAGGTACTCAGCAAGTCTTACATCAGAACCTACTATACATGCTCATTCTCAAGAAGGTGGTGGGGTTATTGCAGCAAGCCAGCTTTGACTCTTGGCTAAGCTATCCTACGGAACTCCACTAGTAAAATAGTTTTCGCACACGAGTCCACTACTCACCAACACAATACTCCACCGGGGATCCTCCCTCGTCATCCTACGAGAGGGCCATCCTCGGTACTCACACTTATCTTGAGTCTTTTAGTAGTATCCATTAACTTGTCTATGAACTGTATAGGCAACCAAGTAGTCCTTTACCGCGGACGCGACTATTCGAATAGTTTTATACCCTGCAGGGGTGTACTTCGTCACACATGTTTCCACCACTTAGCGTCAGCACACGACATGTGCTCGGCAGACTTCAAGCGAAAGCCGACGTGGGTGTAGACCACGACCTGACTAACCTCACAAGTCTTTAGTCCAGGTTTATCGCCTATTCAGGTTCCATCCGCAAGGAGATCCGGCCGGGGTGTCCTCAACGGCCCCAAACGATGTGTGCAGGGTTCCCGAGACACCAAACGGGCGACTCGGTACACCGTGCCACGGTGTATCTACCGCATCATAGCCCACCCCTAGGGTCAGCGCTACGCACGGCCGCCAACACATAACCTACAAACACCAGAAACTAGTTGCAACTCTTGGACACAGGACGAGAGGGGTCCATAAGTCGAGCGGGGTCATATTTCAGGGCCCAATGTGTGGTAGTAGCTGAATCTTAAATCACGCATACAGATCTCAGTTCTTATGGACGGTCTCAATGAAACAACCCACCATGTACTCCTACATGGCCTCTCATCGATACCTTTACCAAATCATGTTCAACACATCCCTCACATTACCGACATAAACATTTCACTCTAGCCCATCACCCAAATGAACCAGACCTGACACAACTCTAAGCATAGCAGGCATAGCAAGGTAGGAAACACATACATGGCTCAATCAACTCCTACACATGCTAGTGGGTTTCATCTAGTTACTGTGGCAATGACAGGTCATGCATAGGATAAGGGTTCAACTACCGTAGCACACGGCAGTTTGAATCGCGTTGTCTTAATGCAGTAAACAAGAGCAGAAGCGAGAACATGGGTTTGTATCGGAATGATCAATGGGTTGCTTGCCTGTTGTAGTGGTAGTAGGGTACTGCCCTTCAGACGGATACTCGGGGTTATCCTCGGAGGCAAAACCTACCATGAAAGACACACCGAACATAATCAACACATGACAATATGCAACAATATGATGCATGCTATGACATGGCAAAATGAAAGTGTCTTGGCCTAATGCAAGCTAAAACAGAAAGGAATGAACTCATTTGAATCAAAGATTCAAATGTTAGCTCATTTAACATAGCCTTATTAGTGCATTGTCTTATTCTGTTTAAACAGCAAGGTTAACTTGTTTTGTCATGCATGAACCCATTACAGATGGATAGATTGAATTTTTCTGATCATTTTACATATATAAATTGTTTGATTTGGAGCTATGGTTGATTTTCTATGATTTTTAGAAGTTTTGGCTATTTTCTGGAATTTCCTATTAAAGAATAAATCCAGAAAAGGATTTACTACGTCAGCCTGACGTCAGTGTGACGTCAGCGGTCAACTGAGGCGGTCCAGGTCAACCCTGACCTGTGGGTCCCATCTGTCAGTGTCAACTAACTAACTAAATTTAGTTAGATTTAAACTAATACTAATCTAATTTAATTAGTGGCCTCGGGCCCACACGTCAGTGAGTCAGGGGAGTTCAAACTGGGGTCAACCCGGGTCAAACTCGCCGGAGTTGACCCGGGGCTCGTCGCCGGCAAGGCCAGGGACGGCGGAGGGGTGCGGGTTTCCTCCTCCGGCGACCAAATGGCTGGCGGAGGGCATCTAAGTGACGCGGGCACTCGTCCGCGTCGAGTGGTATGGGTGGTTGGACCTGGGGTGGCCGGAGTCGTCGTCGGCGTCGACCTTGGCGGCGGCCGGAGCTTGGGTGAGCTCGGAACCGAGGCTGCGGGGCACGGCGAGGCGCGTGGTAAGGTGCGTTAGACTCCTGGAGACGTGGTGAGGTTAGTGGACTAAGTGGCATGGCCGTGGCATGGCCGTGGCATGGCCGGAGCCTCGTCGACGACGAGCTCCGCGGCGGCGTGTTCGGGCGAACTCGAGGCGGCGCATACGGTGCACGAGAGCTAGCACGGAGAGGGGGAGAAGGTCAGTAGCTCACTGCGGTTGCAGGGGAGCGAACGGCGAGCTCGGGGAAGAGCTGGAGCGAGCGGGGCGGCGAGGGGGATCTCCGGCGACCGAGGTTGAAGACGAGCTTGGTGCAGCGTCTCCGGGGCGAGCGAGCGCTCGGGGATGGGTCGAGGCGAAGCAGTGGATGACGGCGGAGCTTCTTGGCACGGCGAGGCAACGAGTGGACGGCGGTGGCTGCGGTGGAGCTTGTCGGCGGCGACGGCTGCGCTCGGCAGGGAATGGGGAGAGAGCCAGAGAGGGGGAGAGGGCCACGGGGAGAGTGGGGAGAATGAGAGGGGGGCGTGGGGGAGTGCGTGGCATTCGTAGGCGCGTCCGGGGTGTCGGCGGAAGCGGGAGGTGGCCGGCGTGTGGCCGCGGGCGCCGGCCACGCGCTTCTCGTCCTCCTGGCGGGAGGAGGAGGACGACTGGCAAGAGCCAGTGGACTGGGCCGAGCCGGTGGGCTAGGTGGGCTGCGCCAGGTAAGTCTTTGTTCTCTCTCTCTCCTTTTTTGTTTTTTTATTCATTCTATTATTTCTGTAACTTCAGGGCTTTATTAAAAATGCCAGGGCATTTCCAAAAATCATAAAATTAATCATGGCCACTGCTTAGAATAAATCCAACAGCAAACATTTTAGTTTATGATTATTTGAGCATTTAAAATATTTTATAGCATTTAAATGCCCAAATGCAAATACTATAAGAATTAATCCAATGACCTTAAGATGTCCTAGAAAAATGTGCACCATTTTTGTCAAAGGTTTTAACCCAAAACAAAAAGGGTGGGCTTTTTAGAAGGGCATTTCAGGTTCATTGAAAAAGTTTTTAGTAAACCCTAGTTGTTCCAGGGGGGTGCTGGGGGTTCTGTCATCCCCATTTCAAATTTAAGATAAATTTAAACATGATTCGCCCTCTAATGCTTGAACTAGCTAGGGTGTGACATTTCTTTTACTAACGGAGCTCACGAAGACTTTCTTTTAAGTTTTGTGTTGTGAAGTTTTCAAGTTTTGCGTAAGGATTTGATGGATTATGGAACAAGGAGTGGCAAGAGCCTAAGCTTGGGGATGCCCAAGGCACCCCAAGGTAAAATCCAAGGACACCAAAAATCCTAAGCTTGGGGATGCCCCGGAAGGCATCCCCTCTTTCGTCTTCGTCTATCGGTAACTTTACTTGGAGCTATATTTTTATTCGCCACATGATATGTGTTTTGCTTGGAGCATCTTGTATGATTTGAGTCTTTGCTTTTTAGTTTATCACAATCATCCTTGCCTTACACACCTTTAGGGGGAGACACACATGAATTGGAATTTATTAGAACACTCTATGTGCTTCACTTATATCTTTTGAGCTATATAGTTTTTCCTCTAGTGCTTCACTGATATCTTTTAGAGCACGGCGGTGGTTTTATTTTATAGAAATAACTGATCTCTCATGCTTCACTTATATCATTTTGAGAGTCCTTTAGAACAGCATGGTAATTCACTTTGGCTATAAATTTTAAAAGCTAAGAGAAGTTGGATGCTTGATAGATGGTTTTGAGATATAAAGGTGGTAATATTAGAAGTGTGCTAGTTGAGTAATTATGAAATTGATGAATACTTGTGTTGAAGTTGGCAAGTCCCGTAGCATGCACGTATGGTGAACGTTATGTGACAAATTTGAAGCATGGGGTGTTCTTTGATTGCCTTCCTTATGAGTGGCGGTCGGGGACAAGCGATGGTCTTTTCCTACCAATCTATCCCCCTAGGAGCATGCGCGTAGTGCTTGGTTTTGATGACTTGTAGATTTTTGCAATAAGTATGTGAGTTCTTTATGACTAATGTTGAGTCCATGGATTATACGCACTCTCACCCTTCCATCATTGCTAGCCTCTTCGGTACCGTGCATTGCCCTTTCTCACCTTGAGAGTTGGTGCAAACTTCGCCGGTGCATCCAAACCCGGTGATATGATACGCTCTATCACACATAAGCCTCCTTATATCTTCCTCAAAATAGCCACCATACCTACCTATTATGGCATTTCCATAGCCATTCCGAGATATATTGCCATGCAACTTTCCACCGTTCCATTTATTATTACACGCATCATCATTGTCATATTGCTTTGCGTGATCATGTAGTTGACATCGTATTTGTGGCAAAGCCACCGTTCATAATTTTTTCCATACATGTCACTCTTGATTCATCACAATCCCGGTACACCGCCGGAGGCATTCACATAGAGTCATATTTTGTTCTAAGTATCGAGTTGTAATTCTTGAGTTGTAAGAAAATAAAAGTGTGATTATCATCATTAGAGCATTGTCCCATGTGAGGAAAGGATGATGGAGACTATGATTCCCCCACAAGTCGGGATGAGACTCCGGACGAAAATAAAAAAAAGAGAAAGAAAAGAGGCCAAAAGAAAAAAAAAGGCCCAAATAAAAAAATGAGAGAAAAAGAGAGAAGGGACAATGTTACCATCCTTTTTCCACACTTGTGCTTCAAAGTAGCACCATGATCTTCATGATAGAGATTCTCTTATTTTGTCACTTTCATATACTAGTGGGAATTTTTCATTATAGAACTTGGCTTGTATATTCCAATGATAGGCTTCCTCAAATGCCCTAGGTCTTCGTGAGCAAGCGAGTTGGATGCACACCCACTTAGTTTCATTGATGAGCTTTCATATATTTATAGCTCTAGTGCATCCGTTGCATGGCAATCCCTACTCCTTGCATTGACATCAATCGGTGGGCATCTCCATAGCCCATTGATTATCCGCGTCAATGTGAGACTTTCTCCCTTTTTGTCTTCTCACACAACCTCAATCATCATATTCTATTCCACGCATAGTGCTATGTCCATGGCTCGCGCTCATATGTTGCGTGAAAGTTGAAAGAGTTTGAAAAAGGCTAAGTATGAAACAATTGCTTGGCTTATCATCGGGGTTGTGCATGATGAGAGCATTTTGTGTGACGAAAATGAAGCATGGCCAAACTATATGACTTTGTAGGGATAAGTTTTCTTTGGCTATGGTATTTTGATAAGACATAATTGCTTGATTAACATACTTGGAGTATTACTATTTTTATGTCAACAATAAACTTTTATCTTGAATCTTTCAGATCTGAACATTCATGCCACAATAGAGGAAAATACATTGAAGAATATTCTAGGAAGCATTCCACATCAAAAATCCTATTTTTATCATTTACCTACTCGAGGACGAGCGGGAATTAAGCTTGGGGATGCTGATACGTCTCCAACGTATCTATAATTTTTTATTGTTCCATGCTATTATATTATCTTTTTTGGATGTTAATGGGCTTTATTTTACACTTCTATATTATTTTTGGGACTAACCTATTAACCGGAGGCCCAGCCCAAATTGTTGTTTTTTGCCTATTTCAGTGTTTCGTAGAAAAGGAATATCAACCGGAGTCCAAACGGAATGAAACCTCTGGGAACATGGTCTTTGGAACAAACGTGATCTAGAGGACTTGGAGTGGACGTCAAGCAATCAATGAGGCGGCCATGAGGCAGGGGCACGCCTACCCCCCTGGGTGCGCCCTCCCCCTCGTGGGCCCCTCGTTGCTCCACCTACCTACTTCTTCTTCCTATATATGTTCACATACCCCGCAAACATCCAGGAGCACCACGAAACCCTATTTCCACCGCCGCAACCTTCTATACCCAAGAGATCCCATCTTGGGGCCTTTTCCAGAGCTCCGCCGGAGGGGGCATTGATCACGGAGGGCCTCTACATCAACTCCATGGCCCCTCCGATGATGTGTGAGTATTTTACCTCAGACCTACGGGTCCATAGCTAGTAGCTAGATGGCTTGTTCTCTCTCTTTGGATCTCAATATAAAGTTCTCCTTGATTCTCTTGGAGATCTATTCGATGTAACTCTTTTTGCGGTGTGTTTGTCGAGATCTGATGAATTGTGGGTTTATGATCAAGTCTATCTATGAAGAATATTTGAATCTTCTCTGAATCCTTTTATGCATGATTGGTTTATCTTTGCAAGTCTCTTCGAATTATCAGTTTGGTTTGGCCTACTAGATTGATCTTTCTTGCAATGGGAGAAGTGCTTGGCTTTGGGTTCAATCTTGCGGTGCTTGATCCCAGTGACAGAAAGGGAAACGACACGTATTGTATTGTTGCCATCGAGGATAAAAAGATGGGGTTTATATCATATTGCATGAGTTTATCCCTCTACATCATGTCATCTTGCTTAAAGTGTTACTCTGTTCTTATGAACTTAATACTCTAGATGCATGCTGGATAGCGGTCGATGTGTGGAGTAACAGTAGTAGATGTAGAATCATTTCGGTCTACTTGTCTCGGACATGAAGCCTATATACATGATCATGCCTAGATATTCTCATAATTATTCGCTTTTCTATGAATTGCTCGACAGTAATTTGTTCATCCACCGTAATACTTATGCTATCTTGAGAGAAGCCACTAGTGAAACCTATGGCCCCCGGGTCTATCTTCCATCATATTAATCTACCATTATTTCCATTACCGTTTAGTTTGCAATCTTTACTTTCAATCTATATCATAAAAATACCAAAAATATTTATCTTATTATTATCATCTCTATCAGATCTCACTCTTGCAAGTGGCCGTGAAGGGATTGACAACCCCTTTATCGTGTTGGTTGCGAGGTTCTTCTTTGTTTGTGTAGGTACGAGGTGACTCGCGCGTGGTCTCCTACTGGATTGATACCTTGGTTCTCAAAAACTGAGGGAAATACTTACGCTGCTTTACTGCATCACCCTTTCCTCTTCAAGGGAAAACCAACGCCGTGCTCAAGAGGTAGCAGGTGCCATGAATCGTGTTGTTCTTTCTTCAAAAGAAATTTGGGATCCAAGTGAGCAACAGGATGAGAAAATTTCACCTTCCGGATGACCCGCCAAATTTTCTTGGTTGGTAAGGGTTCTGAGCCGGAGGAAATCATAGTTAGTTCTGCTGCGTCTGCATGGCTGGTCTCTGCCTCTTCCTGAGAGGAATCAGCATCAATAAGTTGCATGAAAAGAAAGCCAAGGGAGTCAAGTTCTACCTCCGACTCATCATCAAGATGGAGCATTTCTTCAGCTGATGGTTTCTTGGGGTGACCTGGACCATGAGTTTTTGTTTTGGTCTTCTTAACTAGGACGGCGGCTTAAAGTTTTCTTCTCCAGAATGGAGAGTCGGCATGTATACAAATGGGCAACAGAAAAATAAAATAAGGAGAAAGTTACAAAACATGATGACGTTTGATCTAATGACTTACAGGAGGAGCCAGGTTAAGTGTGCAGAAGGGATTCAACCCCATTTTGTTGCAGCTTTCCAGAGACTCGTCGAGCAGCATCTTGACCATCTCATTGATCTCCTTATCAATCAAACGAGCTGGGTTGTAGCGTTGTGGTTCTTTTGGGTCACCGGTATAATGACACATTAAGCCGCCACGCCGGCTCAGTGGAAAATCCTCCAGGTGACCCAGCAGTGGACTAGGTCAACTCCAGTTAGGCCATTGGCAAGCAAGGCCCTTATCTTTGAAAAGGTGGCAGCAAAGGGAGCGTGTTCACCAGCGGTTAAACGGCCTGGAAGCTGGCCGGTGGTGGTAAGCCATTAGGGGCGGAAACCTAGCAAGGGGTTTTCTCCAGATGGAGAGGTGTCTTTGAAGTAGAACCAAGTGAAATTCTAGTCTTTGGGGTGACTGGGCAGGGCGGCTGAAGGAAAAAACTACGTCTCTTCGCCTTTGGATAGAAACGCCTCCGAGTTCAAGACTGGGCCCATGTTACATCTCAGTTTGACGGTTGATGTAGAAATAGTCTCTGAACAGATCAACAGAGGGTTCTTCCCCAAGATACACCTCACAGAACACTTGGAAGTTGCATATGTTGGAAACAGAGTTGGGGCCAATGTCTTGTGGATGAAGATTGTAGAAATGTAAAACATCCCGGAAGAATTTTGACCCGGGGGGTGAGAAACCACAGAGAAGATGATCCGTGAAAACTACAACCTTCCCTTCTTGAGGCTCAGGGGGGCATTCAAAGCCTGGAGCACGCCAGTAGATGACCTCTTTGGGAGGTAAAACCCCCATGGTTACAAAATCATTGAGTGTGCTCTCCATGAATTTGGAGGCAGTCCAGTCAGAAGACGTGGGAGTCTTAGTCATGATGGCGAGTTAAAAATTACGACCCGAGGATAAAAGTATGGTGGATTAATGTATGATGATAAACCACCTGAATGATCATACAACAATTTAGCAATGATGAGCTAGACACAGTTAAAAGGCTATGCATTATGGGCTACTGAAGGGTTTGTGAGCCGCCCTAGCTATGGAATGGAGCAACTTACCAGATTATAAGGGGCTGCTGAAGGTTTTGTGAGCCGCCCTAGCTATGGAATGGAGCAACTTACCAGAATATAAGTACATGGCGGATTAAGTTGAGAAAATATAAGCCAGCAAGCATTGTCGGCGGGTTATACAAAACTTTGGGTTTCTTGGTGAGTCATAAGTTATGATTAAGCCGGCCAAGTTCTAGAGGGTCACAAAGGTTGTTATTTAAGCTGCCCGAACAACGAATGGTGGGTCAGTTGTCTATGAAGACAAGATGGTTGAAATTACGCTAAGTATGGAACAAACAAGTTTGATAGATTGTGCCTAAAATTTTGGATCTACGGCAGTTCAAGAAATGAAGAACAATTCTGAAACATAAGGTACAGTAGTGGAAAAAGTGTCAAGCTATGCATAGATTCTGAAGAAAAGGGATCTAGACGAGATACGAGATAAGGACTAAAAATTGCTACCGCCCCACGTCTACTTTGTTTTTGGATTGAACTAAGTTCTCTAAAGCAGAAGGGGGTGAACTTGAAGAGAACCGCGATGAACATGCTAATGGACTACATGAACGGTTGTGACCTAATGCGGATCAGAAGCAGAAAGAAGGAGCACCTGACGAAGTTGAAGAAGAGCGGGGGTGCATCAGCGTTATCTGGTCCGGTCAGGTTGATGCAGCAGTCTTTGTCAGAGTCGCAGGTGAAGAAATGGCCGGAGCGTCGGAGCTCTTGAGTGGTGGAGGTCGCGAGGAGGAAGAAGAAGTGGAAGCGAAAGGGGGTAAAAGTGAAAAAGGAACCCCTCCGTGCCTATTTATAAGGGAAAAGGTGAAATAGTGAAACAGTAGGCGCAGAAATCGAGGAGACATCATGATTATCTTAACACTGGAAGCGCCTTCATTCTTGGATGACCAATTGATGTAAAAAGATCTGTTGTGATGTAATAGGATTTTTCTGGATTTATCTCGCATGACCTCACGGCGGGTTGCATCGATTTGTTCAAAGTTAAGCATTGGAAAGAAGACTCACCAACCATAAGAAGTGAAGATTGACATGAACAAGTTCAAATAAATCTGGGGCCTAATGTTGGGGATAACCCCGCGGTGTGTCCCACCCAGGAGGGGTCGGGTTACACTATTGGCGACTCAATAATAAAAGGCATGGGCCTGAGGAGACATGAAGACTAGAGGCAGCTTAAGAGGCGGGCATGTTGAAAGCCCAAGACCCAGAGGTGTGAGCCGCCCGATGGTGGCCTACCTGGTAAGGCAAGGTGAGTTAGAAACCGAGTTGGTCACGTTGTGTGATCTCACTTGGACTCTTATAAGCCCAAGGGCTCGACCTGTGTATATAAAGGCGAGACCCTGTGGCGAGTTAACTCAAGAAACAATTGATCGATAGATAGGTCAAGTGATTTCGCTCTCTTCTAATCGATACCCAAGCAATAGTCAACAAAAGCAGGAGTAGGCTTTTACCTCATTGAGAGGGGCCGAACCTGGGTAAACCTTGTGTCCTTTGTCACATTCAACCCCTTCAAGATAACCTACATTGCGATGGCTCCACACCTAAGTCCTTTCACAAGGGCATCTCCCGTGACAAAACCACGAGAACGCGGCTCATCGTCGTGGAGCTTCTGATGCTCTAGACAGCGGTTGGGGACGACGAAGGTGACAACAACAGCTCACCGAAAGTGTGGGACGGTGGGGCTTCTCGGGCATGGATGCGCTGCTCGAAATCGAGCACGTCTGGATGCACACGTTGGTCAAAAGATGCGTAAGGTCAAAACAAAACGAATGGACAAGGTTTTGTGGGTTGGGGCTTATGAAGGTCACCAGAGTGAAGCCCACAGCGGAGGGTGCTTCGGTTTCCGGCAAACTTGGGCGCTGGTCGTGTCTGGGAGGTTCACCGTGGAGTGGTGGAGCTAGTGGTGGCAGTGGATGGTCCAGGGGGTGGCTACCTCGAGAGCTACGGCACTGGCAGGGGGATAGGGTTCATCGCCGGACAGTCCAGTGGGAATGTCCGTTGCGAGTTGGGGGATTTTGCAGAGGGGGTCGATGGCTACTTACATGACGTGGTGGCCGGGGCTGGCATGCACAGGGGCGCGTGGTCGTGGCCACGAGCGTGCTCGGGTCTTGGGCATCGTGCGCGCGCGGTCAACGCGGGAGGTTGGGGGTCAAGTTGACCGGTGGGACCTGCCTGGCAATGAGAGAGAAGAGAGAGTTTGTGTGTGTGTGTTGGGTCAACTGGGTTGTGCCCTATTGGTTGGGGTCAGTTGGTTGTGTTGCGGTTGCGGCTGGCACTTTCTTTTATTTATTTTTCCTTGATGTTTCTCTCTTCTGAATTATGTTCTGATTTGAATTGGATTTATCTTCCCACGCTAAACTTGTTCTAATTTCAAATTTGAATATTTCGGATTTGGTCAACATTTTATTTAGCCTTCTGGTCAAATATTTCATTCCAGTTATTTTAAACCTTGTTTAGATATTTTGCTTGGGTATGTTATGATTTTTGTAAATGTGTTCCTTCTAAATTTCCCTGGTTTTGTTTTCTCTAACCATTTTGAATATTTGTTTTTTCGTTCTTTTGGGAATTTTAATTTTCTATTTTACCCCTTTAGGATTTTTCTAACTTTCTGCTTTTGTGACTAGGATTTCAACTAGACCTCAACTAGGTTCCTACTAGATGCGTAAGGCCTTCAACCCTCCCAAGTGAACACACAAGGTCAGACAATCAATCAATCATAGACAAAGTTATCTAACTAGCACACAAGCATAGGATTTTCTACAAAAAATAATTCAATGTGAAATTTTAAACATTCCAGATTTTGGGAAAAAATCTGGGATGTGACAGTTTCATATCCAATTGCCTAGGGACAATCCTTTACTTTATTGTTTTTTACAAAACAACAACTAAACATTATTTATAAGTTCTTTATTATTTTGCAAAAGCTATCTCTTTATACCCGCAACCGCAGAGTATATTTATTTCTTGTTTCTAGACAAAGCAAAGGCTAGATAAAGCAAAGGCTAGATAAAGCAAAGGCTTGGTGTACGTAGGGTCATAACAGTGGTAGGTCAGACCTAAGAGAATACCAACCCTACCTTTAGCTCCTTGTGGATTCGACACTCCATACTTATCACCTCCATCTTTAAAAAGTGCAGAGATTTGTGTTCCTTGTCAAGGACCGAGTCATCATATATATGTGGTATGGTTTTGGTTATTGGGGCCAAATGGCTAATATATGTCAAACTGGTCATATATCATGCATTGCCCGGTCTTAGGTGTTGGGATAAAAAATATGCTGCTAGTTATGGTTCATGTATGTTTGACCGTTTCGAACCCCTGATAAGTACTCCCTCCGTCCCAAAATTCTTGTCTTAGATTTTTCTACATATGGATGTATCTATTCATATTTTTAGTGTTAGATACATCTGTATCTAGATAAGTCTAAGACAAGAATTTTGGGACAGAGGGAGTATATATGAAACATAACAAGCGTTGTGTATAGGAAATTAATGGACATGACCATCCAATAATTACAGTTTGCCCTGAAATAATTTGGTTATCAGCTCCCATAGTGAAACCTTGCAATAAATTAAATAACACTGACTTAGATTTACAACCTAGTGCATATGCCATTGGAGATCAGTGTATAAAATTGACATGTGATTGTACAAAATACAAACTTAATCCACAAAACATTAACTTTTGAAGCGCATTATCTGATTATTAGCCCATAACCTGATTCCCATGTACTATTGTACATCTTCCCGGAATACTTCTACTAGTGATGGGAAGGCATGAATTTTGACCTACTTCCAAAATCAAAGCAGAATGAAATGAGGCTGAGATCATTTGCTTGAGCTTCCTTGCTATCGTGAGGAGAGTACCGACGTAAGAACAACATTGGTGTTGAGAGGTGGGGTGCGTGGAGGAGATAATGGAGAGATGGTGAGGGAATACCTAGCTTCCTGAAGGTTAGCTGTCTGAGAGATTCATCGGTGGACGGACGACGACGAGGGCGAGTGTATGCGGCAATTGCGGTGTTGCAATTACTTGGGCTAGACCACGTCACCCCGTGCAGATGGTATGCTTCCTTCTGGTATGGTTCCAATACATAGCAAGGAAGCGCCATCGGAAATGATAGTCGAGGCCCCGCAAGGATGGGAGACGGGGGTGATGGAGCTCGAGCCCTAGTGTGGCAGCGCAATTCATCTACATGGGAACCCTAATGAATGAGAGAAGAGAGGGGGTCGAGCGAGGAAGGGGCCAACCACGAAATCACGAAATAAATTGACCCACACTGTCTGACCTAGTCAAAATCAATGCCACAAACTAAATCCATCGCCTTGATCGCTCCTGGGAGCTCTTGTCCCAGGGAGTTTAGTTATTTAAAAGATTTTTTCTCAAGTTTTCATCAGGATGTTGTGTGCCTTTTGATGTGTCATGGTATATCCATGTCTGGCCAACTTTTAGGAGACCTTAATGTTGTTATTATGTATTCTATTCGTCCATGTGTGTTGGGCACCTAAAAGAATTCAGGAAATCCAAAAGTTAATATTCCTCGTGATCTATGCATCCCCTTGTTTGGCTCTCTCATGCAGCCTCCTTTATCTTCTTGGTTCCCTTTTTCATGCATTCACAACTCATTCCACCCATTCTCATGCATGTACAATTAAATGTTTCTGTCAAATGTATTTTTTAGGAAACACGATAGGCTCATTTCCAAAACATTAAACATAATGCTGACCTATCATGGTGCATCTTGGTCACAGTGCAACTCCTTAAACGCCATATGCACGTGGATTGATTGAGAATTGTAAGCGGCTAAAAACTTACACATGTTCGAATTTGTGTTAAGGTATATCATATAGAACTTGCAAATGACATTTGCTGTAGCCCCTTCACATCCTTCAGATTTTTCTGAACATCATTTCTGCAATATTGAAATCTTGTATGGTATGCATTCACACGACCTCACTATCGAAGCATCAAGTTTTGACGGTTTTATTCCTCCTAGTTTGTCAACATGATACTCATGGGAGATAGAGTAGAATCTTAGAGCATGTATAATTAGACCCCTCAAACCTTTCCTATATGTCCGGGCGGATAGGCCGGTCACTGTCCGATCACGAAAACAATGCGCAACTGGACCCCTTAAACATGCCTTATACGTGTGTCGGAGTGGCGGCGACCGACACTAGCCCAGCGTCGCATCGCATGCATGGCATATGGGGTTGTGTGGATCGCGAGTTTAGTATGGAGCGCATGAGATGGGAGGGAGACCGAACCAAGTCGCTTGCAGCGACGAGAAAGAAAAAACTGTGAGGACAAACCTGAAGGTAGGAGGCGAGAAAATTAAAACAGGGAGGTTGAATAAAGCACTCTGTCAGAAAAAAGTTATTTTTTGAAGTAGCAGAGAAAAGAAAAGAAAATGGAAAAAGTGGGAGGTGAGAAGAACCAAAATAGGGAAGTTGGATGAAATCGAGAGGTTGGACAAAGCACTCTGCTACAAGATAGAAAAAGAAATACTATTTGCTGGAATTTTGTCTATTTTGGGCCTAGCCCAATAGCAGTTTCAAAAATTCCTAATAAATCCTAGAGGCTCACGTAGCCCATTCGTGCAAGGCAAGAGGTGGAACAAAAGTTTAGTCCCACATTGCTAGTTTAGAGGGAGTTGGACCTCTTTATAAGGGAGGTTCTTTCCCCACATGTATGAGCATGAGAACAAGAGGGACATCCACACGCGCTCCTCCTCCACCGCCTGCCTTGCCACGCCATGCCACGCCTCGTCACGACGCGCCGTGGGTTGCGGGAATGAGCTGAGCCGATGTTTAAATTTTTGCCACGCACGACGGGTATACGAAAGGTCACGTGGACTTGAAACGTTTTCTATAGTGGACACTAAATTCGGACGGCGCGCCTCTTCGGTCGCTGCCTGTTTGCTTCGTCTCCCTTCGTTGCTTCACCTCCCGCCGCAGCCTCTTCACGTCCTTCTCCTGTGCCTATATAAGAGAGGTCGCTCCTCTCTAGAGAGACACAACAGAAGCTCCTCTTCCTCTCGCCACAAAGTTCCACCCACTGCGCTGCTACTACATTCTTCCCCATCCCATCTTGCGGCGTGCACCGCAGGTCAGGACAGTAGGCCTCCAGAACCACAACTTTTGAGTCTTGTACGGGAGAAGGGTGATAAGGTTTTTGGGGAGCGCTCCGCGCGACTACTGGCTTCTTCATCATGGACTCCGACGACTACTTCCCCGACGACGACTTCTTCCCCGACGTCCACGACCTCCTCGACGACATGACAGGCGAGGACACTGACCCCAAGTCCAGCGCTTCTGCTGCTATCCCGTACATGTTCTTCTCCTTTCTGTTAGAGGTCCTGCTACAGTTCCTTGTTCTAGTATTTTCCCTACATATGTTAGACTCTATTTCATATATGCAACTTGCTATACTGGTTGCTCTATATATGTTCAGTTACAGTTCATATGTTCAGTTACATTTCATGAAGGATGCTGGGTATGGTATATTTCCCACTATTATTTCAGTATGTCATTCTCCGGACTGGTTGATTGACACGGGTGCTAATGTGCATGTATGCGGTGATATTTCCATGTTTTCATCTTATCAGACCGCAGGGACTTCAACCGTGCTGATGGGCAATGGTTCAAGTGCTTCTGTTCGTGGTGTTGGCACGATCGATCTGAAGTTTACTTCGGGGAAGATCGTGCGGCTGAAGAACGTGCATTATGTCCCCTCCGTCAATAAAAATCTTGTTAGCGGATCTCTTCTGTGTAGAGATGGCTACAAGCTTGTCTTTGAGTCGAATAAATTTGTAATATCCAAGTATGGAACCTTTGTTGGTAAAGGCTATGAGTCAGGAGGCTTGTTTCGTTTATCCTTATCAGACGTTTGCAATAAAGTTGTTAATCATATTTGCAACAATAGTGAATCCAATGTGTGGCATTCACGTCTTTGTCATGTTAACTTTGGTTGCATGTCGCGACTAGCGAAGTTGAACTTAATCCCTAGTTTCACCACCGTCAAGGGATCTAAGTGTCAAGTGTGTGTGCAAGCTAAGCAACCTCGTAAGTCTCACACGACTGTGGAAATAAGAAATCTTGCACCACTAGAGCTCATACATTCAGATCTATGTGAAATGAATGGTGTGTTGAAAAAAGGTGGAAAGAAATATTTCATGGCGTTAATTGATGACTCCACTAGATACTGCCGCGTGTATCTTTTGAAATCTAAGGATGAGGCTTTGAACTTTTTCAAGATCTATAAAGCTGAAGTGGAAAACCAACTTGATCGAAAAATCAAGAGGCTTAGGTCCGACCGTGGTGGAGAGTATTTTTCCAATGAATTTGATGCTTTTTGTGCGGAACATGGTATAATCCATGAGAGGACGCCTCCCTATTCACCTCAGCCAAACGGGGTGGCCGAAAGAAAGAATCGTACTCTAACAGATTTGGTTAACGCCATGTTAGACACTTCGGGTCTCTCCAAGGCATGGTGGGGGGAGGCGATATTGACGGCATGTCATGTCCTAAACCGAGTTCCCACAAAGAACAAAGAGATAACTGCATTCGAGGAATGGGAGAAGAAAAGGTTAAAACTCTCTTATCTACGAACATGGGGTTGTTTGGCGAAAGTCAATGTTCCAATTCCAAAGAAGCAAAAGCTTGGACCAAAGACTGTGGATTGTGTTTTCCTGGGATATGCTTTTCATAGCATTGGATATAGATTCTTTGTTGTAAAATCTGAGGTACTTGACATGCATGTCAGTACGATCATGGAGTCGAATGATGCAACTTTCTTTGAAGATATCTTTCCCATGAAGGATATGGCTACCTCATCTAATCAGGAGATGCCTAGTTCATCGAATCAGGAACCAGTTACAATTACCAAACCTGCCATTTCGATAGAACAGTTTGAAAGTCTTGTGGAGGAAAACAATGAAGCTCCTACTAGGAGCAAGAGACAGAGGACTGCAAAGTCCTTTGGTGATGATTTTCTTGTGTATCTCATAGATGACACTCCCAGTTCTATTTCAGAGGTTTATGCATCTGAAGATGCTGACTACTAGAAGGAAGCGGTTCGTAGCGAGATGGATTCTATCTTAGCGAATGAAACTTGGGAGCTAACTGATCGTCCTTATGGGTGCAAACCTATAGGATGCAAATGGGTATTCAAGAAGAAGCTTAGGCCTGATGGTACTATTGGAAAGTACAAGGCTCGGCTCGTGGCTAAGGGTTATACCCAAAAGGAAGGTGAAGAATGTTGGGAAACATAGTAATTTCAAAAAAAATCCTACGCACATGCAATATCATGGTGATGCATAGCAACAAGAGGGGAGAGCGTGATCTACGTACCCTTGTAGACCGACAGCGGAAGCGTTGTGACAACGCGGTTGATGTAGTCGTACGTCTTCACGATCCGACCGATCCAAGCACCGTTACTCCGGCACCTCCGAGTTCTTGGCACATGTTCAGCTCGATGATGATCCCCGGGCTCTGATCCAGCAAAGCGTCGGGAAGGAGTTCCATCAGCACGACTGCGTGGTGACGATCTTGATGTTTTACCGTCGCAGGGCTTTGCCTAAGCACCGCTACAATATGATCGAGGTGGAATATGGTGGAGGGGGGCACCGCACACGGCTAAGGAACGATCACGAAGATCAACTTGTGTTCATGGGGTGCCCCTTGCCTCAGTATATAAAGGATGGAGGAGGAGGAGGAGGCCGGCCAAGGCAATTGGTGCGGCCAGGATGTGGAGTCCTACTAGGACTCCAAGTCCTAGTAGGAGTCCACCAAGAGGGGAGGAAGGGAGAAGGAAGTGGAGGAGAAGGAAAGGTGGTCGGCCCCTTTTCCCTAGTACAATTCGGACCAGAGGGGAGGGGGCGCAGCAGCCCCTTGGCCCTTTCTCCTCTTCCCACTAAAGCCCATCAAGGCCCATTGCTTCTCCCGTAACTACCCGGTACTCCGAAAAATACCCGAATCACTCGGAACCTTTCCGATGTCCGAATATAGTTGTCCAATATATCGATCTTTACGTCTCGACCATTTCGAGACTTCTCGTCATGTCCCCGATCTCATCCGGGACTCCGAACTCCTTTGGTACATCAAAACTCATAAACTCATAATATAACTGTCATCGAAACCTTAAGCGTGCGGACCCTATGGTTCGAGAACAATGTAGACATGACCGAGACATGTCTCCGGTCAATAACCAATAGCAGAACCTGGATGCTCATATTGGCTCCTACATATTCTATGAAGATCTTTATCAGTCAGACCGCATAACAACATACGTTGTTCCCTTTGTCATCGGTATGTTACTTGCCCGAGATTCGATCGTCGGTATCCAATACCTAGTTCAATCTCGTTACCGGCAAGTCTCTTTACTCGTTCCGTAATACATCATCTCACAACTAACTCATTAGTTGCAATGCTTGCAAGGCTTATGTGATGTGCATTACTGAGAGGGCCCAGAGATACCTCTCCGACAAGCGGAGTGACAAATCCTAATCTCGAAATATGCCAACCCAACATGTACCTTTGGAGACACCTGTAGAGCTCCTTTATAATCACCCAGTTACGTTGTGACGTTTGGTAGCACACAAAGTGTTCCTCCGGCAAACGGGAGTTGCATAATCTCATAGTCATAGGAACATGTATAAGTCATGAAGAAAGCAATAGCAACATACTAAACGATCGGGTGCTAAGCTAATGGAATGGGTCATGTCAATCAGATCATTCACCTAATGATGTGATCCCGTTAATCAAATAACAACTCTTTGTCCATGGTTAGGAAACATAACCATCTTTGATTAACGAGCTAGTCAAGTAGAGCCATACTAGTGACACTCTGTTTGTCTATGTATTCACACATGTATTATGTTTCCGATTAATACAATTCTAGCATGAATAATAAACATTTATCATGGTATAAGGAAATAAATAATAACTTTATTATTGCCTCTAGGGCATATTTCCTTCAGTATCCCACTTGCACTAGAGTCAATAATCTAGATCACATCGCCATGTGATTTAACATCAATAGTTCACATCATCATGTGATTAACACCCATAGTTCACATCATCATGTGACCAACACTCAAAGGGTTTACTAGAGTCAATAATCTAGTTCACATCTCTATGTGATTAACACCCAAATGGTACTAAGATGTGATCATGTTTTGCTTGTGAGAGAAGTTTAGTCAATGGGTCTGCCACATTCAGATCCGTATGTATTTTGCAAATTTCTATGTCAACAATGCTCTGCACAGAGCTACTCTAGCTAATTGCTCCCACTTTCAATATGTATCCAGATTGAGACTTAGAGTCATCTGGATTAGTGTCAAAACTTGCATCGACGTAACTCTTTACGACGAACCTTTTTGTCACCTCCATAATCGAGAAACATATCCTTATTCCACTAAGGATAATTTTGACCGCTGTCCAGTGATCTACTCCTAGATCACTATTGTACTCCCTTGCTAAATACAGTGTAGGGTATACAATAGATCTGGTACACAGCATGGCATACTTTATAGAACCTATGGCTGAGGCATAGGGAATGACTTTCATTCTCTTTCTATCTTCTGCCGTGGTCGGGCTTTGAGTCTTACTCAATTTCACACCTTGTAACACAGGCAAGAACTCTTTCTTTGACTGTTCCATTTTGAACTACTTCAAAATCTTGTCGAGGTATGTACTCATTGAAAAAACTTATCAAGCGTCTTGATCTATCTCTATATATCTTGATGCTCAATATGTAAGTAGCTTCACCGAGGTCTTTCTTTGAAAAAACTCCTTTCAAACACTCCTTTATGCTTTGCAGAATAATTCTACATTATTTCCGATCAACAATATGTCATTCACATATACTTATCAGAAATGATGTAGTGCTCCCACTCACTTTCTTGTAAATACAGGCTTCACCGCAAGTCTGTATAAAACTATATGCTTTGATCATACTATCAAAGAGTTTATTCCAACTCCGAGAGGCTTGCACTAGTCCATAAATGGATCGCTGGAGCTTGCACACTTTGTTAGCTCCTTTTGGATCGACAAAACCTTCCGGCTGCATCATATACAACTCTTCTTCCAGAAATCCATTCAGGAATGCAGTTTTGACATCCATTTGCCAAATTTCATAATCATAAAATGCGGCAATTGCTAACATGATTCGAACAGACTTAAGCATCGCTACGGGTGAGAAGGTCTCATCGTAGTCAACCCCTTGAACTTGTCGAAAACCTTTTGCGACAATTCTAGCTTTGTAGATAGTAACACTACTATCAGCGTCCGTCTTCCTCTTGAAGATCCATTTATTCTCAATTGCTTGCCGATCAGTGGGCAAGTCAACCAAAGTCCATACTTTGTTCTCATACATGGATCCCATCTCAGATTTCATGGCTTCAAGCCATTTTGCAGAATCTGGGCTCACCATCGCTTCTTCATAGTTCGTAGGTTCGTCATGGTCAAGTAGCATGACCTCCAGAACAGGATTACCGTACCACTCTGGTGCGGATCTCACTCTGGTTTACCTACGAGATTCGGTAGTAACTTGATCTGAAGTTACATGATCATCATCATTAGCTTCCTCACTAATTGGTGTAGTAGTCACAGGAACAGATTTTTGTGATGAACTACTTTCCAATAAGGGAGAAGGTACAATTACCTTATCAAGTTCTACTTTCCTCCCACTCACTTCTTTCGAGAGAACCTCCTTCTCTAGAAAGCATCCATTCTTAGCAACGAATGTCTTGCCTTCGGATCTGTGATAGAAGGTGTACCCAACAGTAACTTTTTGGGTATCCTATGAAGACACACTTTTCTGATTTGGGTTTGAGCATATCAGGATGAAACTTTTTCACATAAGCATTGCAACCCCAAACTTTAAGAAACGACAACTTTGGTTTCTTGCCAAACCACAGTTCATATAGTGTCGTCTCAACGGATTTAGATGGTGCCCTATTTAACGTGAATGCAGCTGTCTCTAATGCATAACCCCAAAACGATAGTGGTAAATCGCTAAGAAGCATCATAGATTGTACTATATCCAATAAAGTACGTTTATGACGTTCGGACACACCATTATGCTGTGGTGTTCCAGGTGGCATGAATTTGTGAAACTATTCCACATTGTTTAATTGAAGACCAAACTCGTAACTCAAATATTTGTCTCTGCGATCAGATCGTAGAAACCTTATTTTCTTGTCACGATGATTTTCCACTTCACTCTGAAATTCTTTGAACTTTTCAAATGTTTCAGACTTATGTTTCATCAAGTAGATATACCCATATCTGCTCAAATCATCTGTGAAGGTCAGAAAATAATGATACCCTCCGCGAGCCTTAACACTCATCGGATCGCATACATCAGTATGTATTTATTTCCAATAAGTCAGTTGCTCGCTCCATAGTTCCGAAGAACAGAGTCTTAGTCATCTTGCCCATGAGGCATGGTTCGCAAGCATCAACTGATTCATAATCAAGTGATTCCAAAAGCCCATCAGCATGGAGTTTCTTCATGCGCTTTACACCAATATGACCTAAACGGCAGTGCTACAAATAAGTTGCACTATCATTATTAACTTTGCATCTTTTGGTTTCAATATTATGGTTATGTGTATCACTACGATCGAGATCCAACGAACTATTTTCATTGGGTGTGTAACCATATAAGATTTTATTCATGTAAACAGAACAACAATTTATTCTCTTGCTTAAATGAATAACCGTATTACAATAAACATGATCTAATCATATTCATGCTCAACGCAAACACCAAATAACACTTATTCAGGTTCAACACTAATCCCGAAAGTATAGGGAGTGTGCGATGATGATCATATCAATCTTGGAACCACTTCCAACACACATCGTCACTTCACCCTTAACTAGTCTTTGTTTATTCTGCAACTCCCATTTCGAGTTACTAATCTTAGGAACTGAACTAGTATCAAATACTGAGGGGTTGCTATAAACACTAGTAAAGTACACATCAATAACATGTATATCAAATATACTTATGTTCACTTTGCCATCCTTCTTATCTGCCAATCACTTGGGGTAGTTCCGCTTCCAGTGACCAATCCCTTTGCAGTAGAAACACTTAGTCTCAGGCTTAGGACCAGACTTGGGCTTCTTCACTTGAGCAGCAACTTGCTTGCTGTTCTTCTTGAAGTTCCCCTTCTTCCCTCTGCCCTTTTCTTGAAACTAGTGGTCTTGTCTACCATCAACACTTGATGTTTTTCTCGATTTCTACCTTCGTCAATTTCCGCATTACGAAGAGCTTGGGAATCGTTTTCGTTATCCCTTGCATATCATAGTTCATCACGAAGTTCTACTAACTTGGTGATGGTGACTAGAGAATTCTGTCAATCACTATCTTATCTGGAAGATTAACTCCCACTTGATTCAATCGATTGTAGTACCCAGACAATCTGAGCACATGCTCACTAGTTGAGCGATTCTCCTCTCCATCTTTTAGCTATAGGACTTGTTGGAGACTTCATATCTCTCAACTCGGGTATTTGCTTGAAATATTAACTTCAACTCCTGGAACATCTCATATGCTCCATGACGTTCAAAACGTCTTTGAAGTCCCGATTCTAAGCCATTAAGCATGGTGCACTAAACTATCAAGTAGTCATCATATTGAGCTAGCCAAACGTTCATAACGTCTGCATCTGCTCCTGCAATAGGTCCGTCACCTAGCGGTGCATCAAGGACATAATTCTTCTGTGCAGCAATGAGGATAAACCTCAGATCACGGATCCAATCCGCATCATTGCTACTAACATCTTTCAACACAATTTTCTCTAGGAACATATCAAAATAAACACAGGGAAGCAACAACGCGAGCTATTGATCTACAACATAATTTGCAAAATACTACCAAGACTAAGTTCATGATAAATTTAAGTTCAATTAATCATATTACTTAAGAACTCCCACTTAGATAGACATCCCTCTAATCCTCTAAGTGATTACGTGATCCAAATCAACTAAACCATAACCGATCATCACGTGAGATGGAGTAGTTTTCAATGGTGAACATCGTTATGTTGATCATATCTACTATATGATTCACGCTCGACCTTTCGGTCTCCGTGTTCCGAGGCCATATCTGTATATGCTTGGCTCGTCAAGTATAACCTGAGTATTCCGCGTGTGCAACTGTTTTGCACCCGTTGTATTTGAACGTAGAGCCTATCACACCCGATCATCACATGGTGTCTCAGCACGAAGAACTTTCGCAACGGTGCATACTCAGGGAGAACACTTCTTGATAATTAGTGAGAGATCATCTTAAAATGCTACCGTCAAACTAAGCAAAATAAGATGTATAAAAGATAAACATCACATGCAATCAATATAAGTGATATGTATGGCCATCATCATCTTGTGCTTGTGATCTCCATCTCCGAAGCACCGTCATGATCACCATCGTCACCGGCGCGACACCTTGATCTCCATCGTAGCATCGTTGTCGTCTCGCCAATCTTATGCTTCCACGACTATCGCTACCGCTTAGTGATAAAGTAAAGCATTACAGCGCGATTGCATACAATAAAGCGACAACCATATGGCTCCTGCCAGTTGCCGATAACTCGGTTACAAAACATGATCATCTCATACAATAAAATTTAGCATCATGTCTTGACCATATCACATCACAACATGCCCTGCAAAAACAAGTTAGACGTCCTCTACTTTGTTGTTGCATGTTTTACGTGGCTGCTACGGGCTTAAGCAAGAACCAATCTTACCTACGCATCAAAACCACAACAGATAGTTTGTCAAGTTGGTTGCTGTTTTAACCTTCGCAAGGACCGGGCGTAGCCACACTCGGTTCAACTAAAGTTGGAGAAACTGTCACCCGCAGCCACCTGTGTGCAAAGCACGTCGAGAACCAGTCTCGCGTAAGCGTACGCGTAATGTCGGTCCGGGCCGCTTCATCCAACAATACCGCCAAACCAAAGTATGACATGCTGGTAAGCAGTATGACTTATATCGCCCACAACTCACTTGTGTTCTACTCGTGCATATAACATCAACATAAAACCTAGGCTCGGATGCCACTGTTGGGGAACGTAGTAATTTCAAAAAAATTCCTACGCACACGCAAGATCATGGTGATGCATAGCAACGAGAGGGGAGAGTGTGATCTACGTACCCTTGTAGACCGACAGCGGAAGCGTTGTGACAACGCGGTTGATGTAGTCGTACGTCTTCACGATCCGACCGATCCAAGCACCGTTACTCCGGCACCTCCGAGTTCTTGGCACACGTTCAGCTCGATGACGATCCCCGGGCTCCGATCCAGCAAAGCGTCGGGGAGGAGTTCCGTCAGCACGACGGCGTGGTGACGATCTTGATGTTCTACCGTCGCAGGGCTTCGCCTAAGCACCGCTACAATATGACCGAGGTGGAATATGGTGGAGGGGGGCACCGCACACGGCTAAGGAACGATCACGAAGATCAACTTGTGTCTATGGGGTGCCCCTTGCCTCAGTATATAAAGGATGGAGGAGGAGGAGGCCGGCCAAGGCAATTGGTGCGGCCAGGATGTGGAGTCCTACTAGGACTCCAAGTCCTAGTAGGAGTCCACCAAGAGGGGAGGAAGGGAGAAGGAAGTGGAGGAGAAGGAAAGGTGGCCGGCCCCCTTTTCCCTAGTCCAATTCGGACCTAGAGGGGAGGGGGGCGCAGCAGCCCCTTGGCCCTTTCTCCTCTTCCCACTAAAGCCCATCAAGGCCCATTGCTTCTCCCGTAACTACCCGGTACTCCGAAAAATACCCGAATCACTCGGAACCTTTCCGATGTCCGAATATAGTCGTCCAATATATCGATCTTTACGTCTCGACCATTTCGAGACTCCTCGTCATGTCCCCGATCTCATCCGGGACTCCGAACTCCTTCGGTACATCAAAACTCATAAACTCATAATATAACTGTCATCGAAACCTTAAGCGTGCGGACCCTACGGGTTCGAGAACAATGTAGACATGACCGAGACACGTCTCCGGTCAATAACCAATAGCGGAACCTGGATGCTCATATTGGCTCCTACATATTCTACGAAGATCTTTATCGGTCAGACCGCATAACAACATACGTTGTTCCCTTTGTCATCGGTATGTTACTTGCCCGAGATTCGATCGTCGGTATCCAATACCTAGTTCAATCTCGTTACCGGCAAGTCTCTTTACTCGTTCCGTAATACATCATCCCACAACTAACTTATTAGTTGCAATGCTTGCAAGGCTTAATGTGATGTGCATTACTGAGAGGGCCCAGAGATACCTCTCCGACAATCGGAGTGACAAATCCTAATCTTCGAGAATACGCCAACCCAACAAGTTACCTTCGGAGACACCTGTAGAGCACCTTTATAATCACCCAGTTATGTTGTGATGTTTGGTAGCACACCAAAGTGTTCCTCCGGCAAACGGGAGTTGCATAATCTCATAGTCATAGGAACATGTATAAGTCATGAAGAAAGCAATAGCAACATACTAAACGATCGGGTGCTAAGCTAATGGAATGGGTCATGTTAATCAGATCATTCACCTAATGATGTGATCCCGTTAATAAAATAACAACTCTTTGTCCATGATTAGGAAACATAACCATCTTTGATTAACGAGCTAGTCAAGTAGAGGCATACTAGTGACACTCTGTTTGTCTATGTATTCACACATGTATTATGTTTCCGGTTAATACAATTCTAGCATGAATAATAAACATTTATCATGGTATAAGGAAATAAATAATAACTTTATTATTGCCTCTAGGGCATATTTCCTTCAAAGACTTCTTTGATACTTACTCACCTGTGGCTCGACTGACCCCTATTCGAGTTCTACTTCCACTAGCTGCCTCGCATGGTCTTCTTGTTCATCAAATGGATGTTAAGACTGCTTTCCTAAATGGAGAGTTGGACGAGGAAATTTATATGGAACAAACAGATGGGTTTGTACTAGATGGTCAGGAAGGGAAAGTGTGCAAGTTGCTGAAGTCTTTGTACGGACTTAAGCAAGCACCCAAACAGTGGCATGAGAAGTTTGAAAGAACTTTAACAGCTGCAGGCTTTGTTGTGAACGAAGCTGACAAATGTGTGTACTATCACCATGGTGGGGGCGAGGGAGTTATTCTGTGCTTGTATGTTGATGACATACTGATTTTTGGAACAAATCTGAATTTTATTAAGGAGGTCAAGGATTTCCTATCTCATTGTTTTGAGATGAAGGATTTAGGAGTGGCTGATGTCATTCTGAACAACAAGTTGTTGAGAGACGATGATGGTGGGATTACATTGCTTCAATCTCACTATGTGGAAAAGATCTTGAGTCGCTTTGGCTATAGTGACTGCAAGCCCTCTCCAACACCATATGATGCGAGTGTGTTACTTCGAAAGAAACGAAGAATTGCTAGAGATCAATTGAAATATTCTCATATTATTGGCTCGCTTATGTACTTAGCAAGTGCTACAAGACCTGACATCTCTTCTGATGTTAGCAAACTGAGTCGGTTTGTCTCAAAACCAGGAGATGTGCATTGGAAAGCTCTAGAGAGAGTTTTGCATTACTTGAAAGGCACTGCAAATTATGAAATTCACTACACCGGGCATCCAAAGGTGCTTGAAGGGTATAGTGACTCAAACTGGATCTCAGATGCTGATGAGATAAAGGCCACGAGCGGTTATGTATTCACTCATGGAGGTGGCGCTGTTTCTTGGAAGTCTTGCAAGCAGACCATCTTAACAAGGCCAACAATGGAAGCAGAACTCACAGCACTAGATACAGCTACGGTCGAAGCAGATGGGCTTCGTCGGCTCTTGAATGACTTGCCGGTTGTTGAGAAACCTATACCGGGTGTCCTTATGAACTACGACAATCAAACTGTGATCACGAAAGTGAGCAGCTCAAAGGACAACATGAAGTCATCAAGACATGTTCAGAGAAGGTTAAAGTCTGTCAGGAAAATGAGAAACTCCGGAGTTATTACATTGGATTATATCCAAACGTCTAAGAATCTGGAAGATCCTTTTACTAAGGATCTATCACGTAATGTGATAGATAATGCATCGAGAGAGATGGGTATGAGACCCACAATATGAGTTGTTCACAGTGGTAACCTATTCTTTGTGATCGGAGATCCCGTGAATTAGATGTGGAAGACAAGTTGTTGGTCAACTGAGAGGAGAGTATCCTTACTATTCACAATACCACTCCATGAAGATGCAATACTCTCCTAATCTGCATGGCAGGTTGATGTATATCTTAATGTGTTCTAAGTGGCTTATTTAAGCAGAGATGTTATCCTGCAGAACATCTTTTGAAGAACACACCTATATGAGTCTGATTGTCAAACGTCGCAATCTATGAGAGTAGGGTTCTCTCTAGTAAATTCATGAAAGGTCACGGAGTATGACGCATAAGCTCCACCCGCGGGGAAGACCCACGGTAGCCACGTATCGGTCAAGGCTTTATGTGAAGCTAGATTCGCAGAAAACTTGCAGTTCAAGGCCCAGTCCACTGTTCAACTTGCTTACTAGTGTAGCATAGAGTTCTAGGTGGAAGTTCAACTTAACAGTCTCCACTGCAGTACCGGTATATAAAACAGTGTTTTGGAACCAAATGCAAATTTTGTGTGCCTCTGGGATCTGGTGGGGGATTGCTGGAATTTTGTCTATTTTGGGCCTAGCCCAATAGCAGTTTCAGAAATTTCTAATAAATCCTAGAGGCCCACGCAGCCCATTCGTGCAAGGCAAGAGGTGGAACAAAAATTTAGTCCCACATTGCTAGTTTAGAGGGAGTTGGACCTTTTTATAAGGGATGTTCTTTCCCCACATGTATGAGCATGAGAATAAGAGGGACATCCACGCGCGCTCCTCCGCCGCCGCCCGCCTCGCCACGCCACGCCTCGTCACGACGCGCCGCGGGTTGCGGGAATGAGCCGAGCCAATGTCTAAATTTTTGCACGCACGACGGGTATACGAAAGGTCACGTGGGAGTTGAAACGTTTTCTATAGTGGACACTGAATTCGGACGGCGCGCCTCTTCGGCCGCTACCTGTTCGCTTCGTCTCCCTTCGTTGCTTCACCTCCCGCCGCAGCCTCTTCGCGTCCTTCTCATGTGCCTATATAAGAGAGGTCGCTCCTCTCCAGAGAGACACAACAGAAGCTCCTCTTCCTCTCGCCACAAAGTTCCGCCCACTGCGCTGCTGCTACATTCTTCCCCATCCTGTCTTGCGGCGTGCACCGCAGGTCAGGACAGTAGGCCTCCGGAACCGCACCTTTTGAGTCCTGTGCGGGAGAAGGGTGATAAGGTTTTTTGGGAGCGCTCCGCGCGACTACTAGCTTCTTCATCACGGACTTCGACGGCTACTTTCCCGGCGACGACTTCTTCCCCGACGTCCACGACCTCCTCGACGACATGACAGGCGAGGACACTGACGCCAAGTCCAGCGCTTCTGCTGCTGCTGTCCCGTACGTGTTCTTCTCCTTTCTGTTAGAGGTCCTGCTGCAGTTCCTTGTTCTAGTATTTGCCCTACATATGTTAGACTCTATTTCATATATGCAACTTGCTATACTGGCTGCTCTATATATGTTCAGTTACAGTTCATATATGAAGATGTTGTTTACCTTCTCTTTATCAAATCGCATGGCTTGTTTTGTCACTGTTATATTAGTCATGTTTTATCTAATATTTCTGCTAATAAAATCATTTGATAAATTGCTCATATTTCCAACACTATTCTTTTTGCAATCTAAGTGTAAGAAGAAGAAAATAGAGATAGAGATTTTAAGATGCTTTCGGATATCTTTTTTGTAAAAAATAAAAATACAAGCTTTTTTGGGGAAGGCGCCAAGGTTCGAAGGCCCATACAAAGTGGCCCGCTGAGTCCATATCCAAAAATAATACCCCGTCGCCGTTGCCACCGCCGCTTTTTTTATACCTAATAAAATAATACTCCGTCAAAAAAACTGCCGCTTTATCATTTTCATTTTCATTTTCGGAAGGCGTTTTTACCTTTCCTCCGAGTAGCCGCTGCCGCCGCCGCTGACAGGGTAGAACCACCGCATCCGCGATGTTGTCGTGGATCCTCCGTGGCTGCCGCGACGAGTGCTCCGCCACTGACCAGCTCAAGCAGGTCTGACCACCGAATCCCTCTCCTTATTCCCAACAATTCGAAATTGGCAGGTGGACTGTATCATGCCTGTTAGCGAAAACGCATCAATCTGTGATTATTTTTCTCCTGTGCGGAAGAGTTCGCTGGTTGTGCGTATTTCCCCATAGATTGATGGGGCACAGAATTTTTCTTTTCTGATTTCCTGCTCTTTTTTGGTTTTGAATGTGGAGCAACCCATGTAAACTGGCAGCGGATTGGCTTTGTTTTGGTTCTCATCTTAGACTTGTTGCGGGATCGAGGCATATCAAGCTGTGGAAGGTCTAGATTTGCTAACTTAGAGGACTCAACAATGTCTCAGATGATGTGCATTTTCTCTGGGTGTGAATCTAGTCCATCTCGAGGCCTCTCTGTTGACATGGCGTGGAAGTACAGTGGTCAGTAGGTGGGGAGGACGCAGCGTGTGTGAACGTTGTTGTTTTGTTTGTCATTTTCTTCTTTTTGTTGATCAAATGTGGGTGCTTTCCTCCTGTTCTGTTTGACTATTTAAGCGAAGAAGACTTGTCATGTTTGATCCAGCACCCTGTTTGGAAGGGATGAAGATTGGCTACATTGCTAACCTAGTGCAAAACCAGTGAGGCATCGCCGTCATTGCATATCCTGATACCGACTTGGGGAATTGGCACGTCATCGTGATCTTATTTCTAATTGACTTTGGAACCTAAAAAAGGAAACTTTGGAGTGCTTCTGCGGTGATGGGAAATCACAGGGCAGATGTGAAGAAACTAAAGCTGTAGGGTTATTCAAGTAAAAAAATCTTGCATAGTTGCATGTTCAAGTAAAAACATTAAGAAAAGGAACACAGGGTTATTCTGCAGTATAAACAATGCATACCATGCAGGCACCTCAATACAGTTGTAGGGTTTCCCATGGTTGGGACAAGGCTTCTTCCAAATTATTTTCTCCTCCCTTTTTGAGTTACATAAATAAGTTGTTTTCCTTTTCTCTTTCAGTCTCTAGAAATAGGGAACTTAGTTAGAGCAAACTTCTGCACTTGTGGTTACTTATTTAGAACGCAACAATTTGGAGTTTCCCTGGCAGCTATTTTCCTTCTCATTTTTTGTCCTCTTGGCCTAATCACGAATTCGACAGTATTTAACTGAGTTTAAAGGTTGTATGATATGCAGGACTGTTGTTGCTAACTCGATTAGCATATCATGTTTCTTACCTACTGACTTGATTACCTACACTATACTCTAGGCTCGTGATGTCTTTGTGGCAAAAGAGGCAGTCTTGCAAAAGAAGATATCACAAGAGATGGAACGTGCCAAGTTGTTCACAAAATCAGGAAACAAGCAAGCAGCAATGCAGTGCTTGAAGAGGAAAAGGTACTACGAGAGCCAAATGAACCAGGTTGGAAGTGTCCGGTTACGCATTGATACCAAGGAAAAGATGATCGCTGATAACATGGTGAACAAATAAGACAAGTGAGACCATAGCTCTGCACTATATCTCTTTCCATAAAATATTTTTGCCTTGCTCAGATACGTAATCTTGTGAAAAGAGCATTGTTGTTGTCATCAGAGTAACATTATGATTCTCTATAATGTACATAACACTAACGGGCCATTTCTTAGTGTAAGAGATTATTGAATTAGATCTTGAAGAGTGCGTAATGTCACAAATTAGATAAGACCTGCGTTGTCTTTTTACTATATTTGGACATGACATATTTATTTCCTACGCAAACTTGCCGTCATCGATTGGTAGGACTAGGGTTCCTACCAGGCCTCCGGCGCAGGTTGTATGGGCAAGGAGGAGGGGGACGAGGGCTGGAGCGGGCGCGCCGGCGGACAGGCGCCGTCGCAGCTAGGGTTAGAGGCGGCGGCTAGGGTTCCGGCTCCTCAGGGAGCCGGGCAACAGAAGATTATAATATCTTTATTGCTTGATCTCAACGGTGTCTTACAACTAGTATTTATAACTTTAGCCTAAGATAACTTGCCTAAGATAATTTGTGGGCCAAGCCCCTAATACTAATGCCCGGTGGGCCTCTTCCTAGTACAGACCAAGCCGGTCATAACATCTCTCCCCGCCTGCGCAAACAGCTCGTCCTGGAGCTGAAAGTCTGGATAGTGTTGGCGAAAATCCTCACGCTGCTCCCAAGTAGCCTCCTCCTCCGGAAGGCCTGCCCACTGAACGAGGACGAACCAGACGCCACGACGGAGTTGTGCCTGCAACACCTTTGTTGGCTCTGGAAGAATGCGACCATCGGCGGTTGGCGGAAGCGCCGGAGGAGCCGCCGGTGGCTCGCCACGAAAAGGCTTGAGCAGCCCCACATGGAAGACGTCGTGGATGCGAGCGCGGGCTGGAAGCTGAAGACGATAGGCCACCTTCCCAATGCGCTCCAAGATAGGGAAGGGCCCGGCGTAGCGAGGCCCGAGCTTGCGCTTGGCGTGCGGGTCAAGCGACTACGTAGAGCGGTGGAGAAGACGCAGCCACACCCAGTCACCCACCGCGAATTCCGCCTCGCGGTGATGATCGTCGTAGTAATGCTTGGCCAGCTGCTGGGCCTGAAGGAGACGCTGACGGACCTCAGCAAGCATCTCGTCGCGGGTGCGGATAAGGTCACCTGCAACCGCTGTCCGAGCCGTCTCCGGGTCCACCGGTAGTATAGGCGGGGGTGGTCGACCATAGACCACCTCAAACGGCGTAGCGCGCAGGGCGAAGTGATAGGAGGTGTTGTAGCAGTACTCCGCCCAAGAGAGCCAGTCCACCCAAGCGCGAGGCCGATCACCTGTCACACAACGCAAATACATGGCAATGACCTTGTTAACCACCTCGGACTGACCGTCTGTCTGAGGATGGAACGCCGTACTCAGGCGGAGCTGGACACACGCCATCCTGAAGAGGTCGCGCCAGACATGGCTGGGTCCCGATCACTGACGATCGAAGCAAGGAACCCGTGTAGACGGACAATGTCGTCGAAGAAGGCCCGGGCCACGGACGCCGCCGTGTACGGATGGCCGAGCGCGATGAAGTGGGCGTACTTGGAGAAGCGGTCGACCATCGTGAGGATGACCGACTTGCCGCCCACCTTGGGGAGGCCCTCGATGAAGTCCATGGAGATATCCGCCCAGACCTGAGACGGCACCTCCAAGGGCTGAAGTAACCCAGCCGGCCGTAGGGTCTCCGTCTTGTTGCGCTGGCATGTCTGACAAGACCGAACCCAGTCGCGGACCAGGGCGCGATCGCCAGGGATGTAGAAGTCGACGCGAAGACGATGGAGGGTTTTCTGCACACCCTCATGACCTGCCGAGTGGGCGAGCTGTAACACCTGGTGACGGAGATCATCATGCGCCGGAACAAAGATCCGGCGCCCATGGAGAAGCAGTCCGTCAGAGAAGCGCCACGGCTCCTCCAGGTCGCCGGCCATGAGCTGCTGCCGAAGAAGGACGGCGTCGTCGGCCGTCGCAGTTGCGCGGCGGATGTCGGCGAAGAGACCGAACGTCGGCCCGGAGCGGATGCACAGGACCGCCCCGGCGGACTCGTCGACGGAGGCGATGTCGGAGTCGCGACGGGACAGCGCGTCGGCCACGGTGTTAAGGCGGCCCGGCCGATACTCGACGGAGAAGTCGAAGCCGAAGAGCTTGTTGATCCACTGGTGTTGTGGCACGGTCGACAGCCGTTGGTGCAGCAAGAACTTCAGGCTGTAGTGGTTTGTGCGAATGTGGAAGGACCGTCCCCACAAGTACGGCCGCCAATGACGAACGGCCTGCACAAGGCCAATGAGCTCCCGCTCGTATGCCGCCAACTTGAGATGGTGAGGAGCGAAAGGCCGGCTGAAGAAGGCGAGGGGTCCATCGCCCTGATGAAGCACGGCGCCGAAACCAGCGCCCGAGGCGTCACAGTCCACCACGAACGGGCGGTCGAAGTCGGGCATCTGGAGGACGGGGCCCGTCGTGAGGGCCCCCTTGAGGGCCTCGAACGCCGTCGTCGTCCCAAGCGAAAGCGTCGCGGCGAAGCAACCGCGTGAGGGGCGTCGCGATGAGCCCGAACTCCCGGATAAATTTCCGGTAGTAGCCGGCGAGGCCGAGGAACCCGCGGAGAGCCCGCGGCGAGCGAGGTGTCGGCCATGCGGAGACGGCCGCCACCTTGTCGGCGTCCATAGCCACCCCGTCGGCAGAGATGACATGGCCGAGGTAGGCGACGGTAGGTGTCCCGAACGAGCACTTCGAGCGCTTAAGGTGGAGGTGGTGCGCCCGAAGCTCGTTGAAGACGATGGCGACGTGCTGGAGGTGCTCAGCCCAGGTGACGCTGTAGATAAGAATGTCATCAAAGAAAACAAGCACAAATCGCCGTAAGTAGGGCCGGAGGACGTCGTTCATCAGGGCCTGGAAAGTCGCTGGGGCGTTGGCGAGGCCGAAGGGCATCACCAAGAACTCGAAATGGCCATGGTGGGTGCGAAACGCCTTCTTGGTGATGTCGTCTGGATGCATACGCACCTGATGATAGCCTGACCGGAGATCGAGCTTGGTGAAGAAGCGCGCCCCATGTAGCTCATCCAAGAGCTCGTCGACCACCGGTATAGGGAACTTGTCCTTGAGCGTGAGCGCGTTCAGGGCGCGGTAGTCGATGCAGAAACGCCAAGTGTCGTCCGACTTGCGGACGAGCAGCACCGGGGCGGTGAAGGGTGACGTGGAGATCCGGATGATGCCCGCGGCGAGCATCAGGGCACACTGGCGCTCCAACTCATCCTTCTGCAGCTGAGGGTAGCGGTAGGGCCGAACCGCCACAGGAGGGGTACCCGGCATGAGGTGGATATGATGGTCGTACACCCGGGCGGGCGGAAGACCCCATGGCTCGTCGAAGAGGTCGCTGTGCTGCTGCAGAAGGGAATCCAGCAGGGGTTGCTCGGCCTCCGAGGACGCGGCGACCAGCTGGAGATGGGGCACGGCCGGCGCAGCGCCCCCAAGGCCGTCCCACCGGACGCGGAGGCCCAGCCGCCATAACGTCATCGTGAGCGCGTCGAAGTCTCATAGGATGGGACCGAGGGTCCGTAGAAAATCCACCCCGAGGATGAGGTCGAAGCAGCCAAGGTCGATCCCTACACATGTAATGGAGAAGTGTTCGCCACCAATGGAGATGGGAACGTCACGGGCGAGCCCATGACACCGGAGGCGATCGCCGTTCGCCACCGTGATCCGCAGGCGCTCCCCGCCCGTCGTCGGAAGGGCTAGCCGACGCATGGTCGCCTCGGGCAAGAAGTTATGGGTGGAGCCAGTATCCAGCAGGGCCACCAGTCACTCGCCATGGATCGTCACCGGCAGCAGCATGGTCCGCTCGCCACGGATGCCGGCGAGGGCGTGGAGGGAGACGACGCACGCCGTCGCCGTGGGATCCGCGGGCGTGTCCGCGGTCGCCTCGGGTGGTGGTGTCGCATCGGTGTAGTCGACTGTCTCCAAGTAAAAGAGGCGGGGGCAGACATGGGTCGGCGTGTAGGGCTCATCGCAGTTGAAGCAGAGTCCCTGACGGCGACGCTCCTGCTGCTCGGCCGGTGACAACCGGCGGAAAGTCCGTGTGGTGGCCGGGGGCGTGGTCGTCACGGCTGGAGGAGGCCGGCCCGGTGCTGGAGGAGTCGGCGCTGGTCGACTGGGCTGGCGGCCGCCCCGTCCGGGCTGTTGCTGCAGTGCCTGGGCCCGCTGCTCGAAAGCTAGGGCGTAGTACATGGCCGTCTGGAGGCGGGGGGATCCCGGAGCTCGACGTCCGCGCGAATATGGTCCGGCAGACCGCCCACAAATAACTCGGCACGCTGAATCCCGGAGACGCTCGGCGCGTGGCATGCCAGGGCCTGGAAGCGGTCGGCGTAGTCCTGAACCGTGGAGGTGAACTGTAAGCGGCCGAGGGCCGCCAGGCGGCTCCCGCGGATAGGAGGCCCGAACCGGAGAAGACAGAGCTCCCGGAAGCGCTCCCATGGTGGCATGCCGCCCTCGTCCTGCTCGAGGGCGTAGTACCAGGTCTGCGCCGCGCCGCGGAGATGATAGGACGCGAGCCAGGTACGATCTGAAGCGAGCGTCCGCTGCCCGCGAAAGAACTGCTCGCACTGGTTGAGCCAGTTGAGAGGGTCCTCCGTGCCCTCGTAGGTGGCGAAGTCCAGTTTGGCGAAGCGAGGGGGTGTCGGACCATCGTGCCCGGGGTGGCTGCAGTCGGCGGCAGCGAGTGTGCCGGGTCGGGGATCTCCGGGGCATAGGTCGCCGAGCCGGAGGGACGGTCAAACCGGAGGGAGGGCGTCGGGTGCTCCGGCGTGGTATACACCCGGGCCGGCGACGAGCCGGCCGCCCACGCGGGAATTGGCGATGGCGATGGAGGAAACTGCACCTGGTGCAGGGGCCGACCCGTGGGCCTGGGCGCGGGTGGTGATGTAGTCGACGATGGCGGCGCCGGGAGGAGCTGCGGCGCCGCAGCCAGCGTCGAAGTAGCCGGCGGGGGCGCCTGAAGAAGCTGCTGGGAGGGTCCCCCAGCGGTGCGGTGGCGGCCGGCCACGCGGGCCAAGGGTTCCCCTTGGTTGGGTAGTGCTGCAGCAGCAGCGGCGGCGGGGGCAGCCCTCCGTAGGGCGACTGGAAGGTCGGGGCGGCCCATGGAAGAGGCGGCGGCCCGTAGGCGGTGGTGGTGGCGCTCGGCGGCGGGGGCTGGTTCCCGGCGAGGTAGAGGCTGATGCCTTTGACCGCCTGGACGAGCTTCCGAAGGGTGCCCGAGACCTCCTCGAGCGAGAGGATGGGGGGTGGCTCTGCCGCGGTGGCGATCGGCGCTGTCGGGGTGGCCGTCCCGGATGTGAGCGCCGGCATGGACGCGGACGGGGCTGGCGGCAGCGTAGGTGAGGCGTTGGTGTTTGGCAGCAGCGGCGGTGATGGAGGAAGCGACATGATCGAGTTGGTGTCTCTGAATACCAAATTGATAGGACTAGGGTTCCTACCAGGCCTCCAGCGCAGGTTGTACGGGCAAGGAGGAAGGGGACGAGGGCTGGAGCGGGCGCGCCGGCGGACAGGCGCCGTCGCGGCTAGGGTTAGAGGCGGCAGCGGCTAGGGTTCCGGCTCCTCAGGGAGTCGGGCAACAGAAGATTATAATATCTTTATTGCTTGATCTCAACGGTGTCTTACAACTAGTATTTATAATTTTAGCCTAAGATAACTTGTGAGCCAAGCCCCTAATACTAATGCTCGGTGGGCCTCTTCCTAGTATAGACCAAGCCGGTCATAACATCGATACCTTTTTTTTTCTCTCGAACAGCCATTGTCAATACTTATACTTGTTAGTTTCAGCTATTTGAGGCCTTGTACAATGCAAGACGTTTAGGGGAGGTGCTTAGAGAAATAAACTAGTCTTTCTTTAAGCACCGATGCTTATTTGTACAGGGTAGACGCTTATTAGGCGTCTTTTCTGTAGAAATAGGTATTAGTCTTTTTCAAAATAGGCTAGTCATTGGCAGTGTGTATGATGTGATCCATTATCATTAAATTACGCCCCCCCCCCCCCCCCCCCCCCCCCCCCCCCCCCCCCCCCCCCCCCCCCCCTCTTGTACTCTTACTCACAGTGGTGGAGCTTCCCTATGACCAACGGGCCATCCTAATCTAGAAATATGCTTAGATTTCTCAAATTTTAAGCATACCTCATCAGTTTGGCCCCCTCAACATTTTCCTTCAACCTCTGTCACTGCTCTTACTGTAACTCAACTGGTAGAAAATTCATTTGACATTATAGCTTTGTGCACTTGATGTTGCATGACTCTCGAGTTGTAAAAAAAAACTTGAATTCGGATAAAGAGCATCTATCTTCTGTGTGATCTATCTTTCGGCAGCATGAAAATCTGTGTATATCACTAGAGTGAGGTGATTCTTCTCATAACCGAACTGATGACAGCCTTTGGATAGATATGGAGCATGTCAATGCGCATCTGAATGGATCAGTTACTGTCTTCCTTTTTCGTTCCTTTCTTTCTCTGTAATTATGTTATTGCTGTTTCTTAAGCATATAACTTAACTGTTTATAACTTGTGGCAATGTGGCCTTGATTTCTGCTTCACATGTTGATAATGTCTTAATGGCTCAAAATCTAGTTCTTTTTTGGCGAATAAAAATGTACGAAGTTAAATAGTAAGAAATGTGCAACACCGTTTTCTGTTTTGATATTGATTGCGCGTAAAAAATAGTATGTGCTGCACCCTGCATTTTTTGTTATTTGTTTGATTCCCAATTTGCATGTGCTTTTTAAACTTTTGTTGTTCTACTCTCTTTTCTAGAGCGATGACATGTCCGATTTTTATTTTATCTGCAGAGTGGAAGACAAGCTATTTTCAATCTGAGCAGCCACCTTAGGCCTCCTTTGGTTTGGACGAATTTTATAGGAATTCTAGAGGATAGAATTCTTATAGGATTTTTTCCTTTAGAGCCTTTGGTTCATAGGAATGGATTCCTATTCCTACATAGGATTGGTTCCTATCCTCCACCTTTCATAGGAAATAAAAATAAGGCTAGACTTAATGAAAAAATTCCTTTGATGTCAACCAAATGACATCTTGTTCCCTATTCCTACTCATAGAATTTGAGATACATGTCATCTCATTTTCTATAAGATTCCTATTCCTATAATAATTCTATCCTATGAACCAAAAGAGGCCTTAACATCTGTAACAGCAAGGAAGGAATGGTGGCGACTTTTTAAGATATCTGCCATTTGTATATAATAGTGATAGCCTTGTTTGTTTTCTTTTGTCATCGTTGGTGAACACTCTGCAGTGATCATAGTAACTTCCCAGTCTCTTTTTGCATACTCTGGATTGTTTATCACATGTGTCACGTGGTGTAAGAGCAACACTAACGGGGCGACCCAAACGGACGTGTGTTTTGTCCGCTTTTTGTCTATTTGGGTCGGCCAGGCGGACGTGCGCGTCCGCATTTTAAAATAGGTCGGTTTGACCGCCCAACGGGGAGGCCGACCCAAATGTGCCGTCGTGGAAAAATAATAATTAGTTACATGAAATAAATATAAATAAACATAATTAAACATAATGCGTCGCGTTGGAGCATGACGTTGTAGCGCATCTGCTCCTCGCCGTCGGCCTACTCCTGGCAAAGCCAGTGCTCCTTCCATCGCTCGAGGTGGGCCGCCTCCTCCTCCGGCGTCGCGGCGAAGTGGACGGGAGGCGCGCTCACCCACTCGCGGTACTAACCCGTCCACGAGTAGGCCTCCTCCGGCCAAGTGGGTGGAGGTGGGGAGCGCTTATGCGTCGGCTCCGGCTCCGGCTCCGGCTTGGGCTGGACGGGCGGCGACGGTGGCGGCACGAAGAGCGGGGTGTGGACAGAGTCCCCCGCTGCCGACAGGGCAAGGGCTTGCTCCAGCCCATCCCAGTGCGCGTCCTCCTCGAGTCGGCTAGCCTTCAGCGCGTGCTGCAGGGCCTCCTCGAGGGCGGCTTGGTACTCCGCCTCCGCCTCCATGTCCTCCGGCTTTACCTGCGGGGGCGGCGGTGGGAACGGCGGCGGGACGGCGTCGACACCCGAGCGTCGTTGCTCCTCGTGTTCGAGGGCGAACCACGCCTCCCAGTTGGGGGAGTCGACGGCGTACTCTGGCAGCCGACGCCGCTCCGGCGTGAGCTGCGCGCGGCGCCTGCGCACCTCGTCGTCGTGCGCACGTTGGGTACGAGGAACCGCCGGCACCGGGATCCGCTGCGGATCCAGATGCCAACGGTGCGGCAGCGTGACATCGGGGTATGACAATGGCTGCATGTACTCCCAGCGCCACCGCGCTTGGTGCACCGGGATGTGCAGGCGCCGGCGACCAGGGCGGAAACGCGTCGCCGCCGGAGGAGGAGGAAGGGGGAAGGGGAGCACGGGAGGACGAGGCACCGGGGATGCCCTTGCCCTTGCCCTTGCCATTGCTGCTGCCGAAGAGGCCCATGGCTAGGGTTTGCGGTCGCCGGCAAGGAAGCAAAGGGAGTGGTGGGGGGAGGCAGATGTGGACGGGAGAAGTGGATGAGGTCGACCCCGCCGCACGCGTGGTTAAAAAAAGATGCTTCCACTGGCTGACGCGTGGGCCCGCTGTCGGTGGTCGTCATAAATAAGATGACCGGTGGCGGTTGGGTGGCCGCCAGGTGGGGACGCGGCGGACCAGGCGCAATTTTGGGCCGGAAATGAGTCGGCGCGAACGACAGGCATACACGATTTGAGTTTGGATCGGCGCGTTGGGCCGCTACTTTTGTCCGCGCCAATCCAAACAGACGCGGGCGGACGAAATGGGTCGCCCCATTGGAGTTGCTCTAACCTCCCAGTCTCTGATTTTGTGTGAATTACCTTTTGTGGATTGTTTCGGCATCCGTTTGAGTGTTTTTGTGCTGCCCACCACAACCCTGCAATCTTCTATATCTAAATAGCTAGTCCCACTAATAATTTTAAAGCACATACAGCTAGCTACCATCATCCCAATTGCAAACATGTGTGTGTCCTTCATACCCAATTTTCTTCTTCCACACTTTTGCCGGGTTTTTTTTTAATAAACCCCCTAACGATAATTGGGTGTACATATGATGTTTTCAAAGCTATGCAATATATTACTAATTCAAATATTCATCTTCATACAATCAAATATCAATGAAGATATATGGCAGCCAATTTCTGCAGAACACATGGGGTTTCACCTAGTTCCTTCAATTTTCCAGCCTCATTTTCTACATATTTAAGCTTTGGAAAAGGTAAAATCTGAACGTTTTTTTATGGCAATTTTAGTTGACACAAGGGTTGACAAGTTTAGTTGGCAAGCACAGCAATTTCGTGGCAAAAGCCAAATTGAGGGTGGATTTGTCATGCTTACCGACTAAACTTGTCATGGTTAACAAATAATTGCCACAAAAAACATTGGTCAAATCCCAAGCGGTTCAGGACTTATCAATGTCATTAACTTATCAGATCAGGGTCAACCCGTCAGAAAATGAGAAATTTGAGGTGCAGGTTAGGCCACTATCAGCTAGCATGTGATAGACGGAAGATAAGACGTCGCACAGGCTATAGCCGAGACTAGCTGAAACGCAGAGACAAAAGGCAACACGATGTCATATTCAAAATTAGAGAAATTAGCTTTAGCTAGGCTATAGTGGCGTTGTCAAACTTTCGCTTAACGTTCAAAATTACAGAAATTAGCTTTGGCTAGGTTGTAGTTGCGTCAGTTTGATTTGTACTATTGGCTATCAGTTTCAAAGGCCTTCGGGTCAGAGAGCGCAACAAAACCAAACCAAACTGAGCGATCACCTTAGGTCACCAACCTTTTCAGAACCATAATCTTTACAGTGCTAAGTCACCCATATGCCCTTTGTGCTACTTAATAAATGCGGCAGTAAATCATCTCCTTGTAACATCTCATACCAAAAACAAGCGTTTTCTCAACAGACTCGCTTCATGGGAAGCACCCTAATTGACGCTCCTAAACTCCGGTGACAAAATGTCTCAAGAACAGCATTCGGCACTTCTGCGAGCAGGGACCATAGGCGTGATACTTCAGTCAAACTATGCCATTGGTTGTCGCCTCCTGAAATACAAGATTATAACCAAGTTAATCATAATTTGATACTTGTAATTTCTAATAACATGGAAAAGCATCTTTCCTAGTAATTATAAATGCTGAACTTGGTGGTGAATTCGCATGTAGGCCTACTAGGTTTCACAATAAACAAATACACTCCTCCCCACAACCTTCAAAGAGACATAAATAATTGTACTTTGCTCACATGTGAGACCTAACACAAAAAAACAAATACCAGACCCATGGCCTTGTGACGCAATCAACTTACTAATGACTACTCCCTCCGTTCCGAATTACTTGTCGCAGATATGGATGTATCTAGATGTATTTTAGTTCTAGATACATCCATTTCTGCGACGAGTAATTTGGAACGGAGGGAGTACCTTGATAGGATTCAAATTTGCATATGATGTCTCACTTCAAATCTTGCAAAGTACCTACTACGGTCACTTAAAATCCTCTGACGCCTACCACTCCTTATCATATTTTTGCTTTATTTTAATCGTCAATCGTGTAACAGCCTTAGGACACTATCATCTTTTCACCGTCTCCTAAACAAGTGGCTTAACTCTTCGTTTTTTATGACTACGCATGGGCATTGTGCTAGTAGGCAATACAAACTGAGTGGAGCGAGTCCACATTCAGTTATCCAAAATGGATGGTTTCGCTAGAAATTTTTTTTAATAGTCCATAGACTGCATAGCTTTTTTCATAGTGTCAAAAAAGGATCTTAAAGTTTGGAACGGAGGGAGTATAATTTAGTTATTACTAGCCAAAATAGCAAGATACTAATGAAGAACAGATGCAAAAATTCCCAAGTGACCTCTGATGAAATACCTTTTTGGTCGGATGCGGTCCTCCTCAAAATCCATTATTCCTCCAGATTCAGAGAGAAAGTCGTCATGCCCCCGTAAGTCATTGTCTGCCTGCTTACATTGTTCAACTTCTGCTATCAAGTAAGAAAATGGTCCAGCAATTCCACTATTTAATAAAATTAGTTGCTACCATATGAACATTCAACAGTTGATAACTAAAATCAGAAAGCGAACAACTTTAGGTAAAAAATACAGCAGAATGAATATAATCAACAACTTATTGTCATATGAGATATGCAAGACTATATATTGCTACAGATAAAAGGAAAATATTTTATACCTACTAAAAACTATAAATAGTAGGAACTTTCAATTTTATCCAACTGACCTTGACTGACTTCTTGGCTTCTTCCACTCTGTCTTCAAATTCTTTCTGGTGCTTCTTGTTCGATTCACTTGTTGTATCCGCCCACTTGATTTTCTCCTGAATTTGGTGTAATAAATTATCTGATGTTCCCAACCTGTGAAATGTACACATTTGGATCATAATGGTAGCAATATACTTCTGTCGAGCCTCCTTGCGATAGTCACTTCATAATGCACAGTGGATATAAAACCAATATTTTAACTTCTTTAGTTTGTTATTGAAATGTCAGTCGTAGAAAAACAACATGCATACATGTCACAACAGCCAACTGACAGACACTTATCTCCTTCATAACTAATAAGGGGATTCAGACATAGCAGAGAGAAAAAAAAAACATGCCTAGACATGCTACCCACTACAGTTTCAGAACAGAACTGAAAATTACACTAACCAAATAATGGTTATTCAAAACAATATGAAAAGATTCACATTTCTTGAACAGATGGAGATAAACTTGTCGAAACATATAAATACACACCAGTCAGACAAGGTCTCAATCATGTTGGTTAGCTGATCATGTGTGAGGTCCCTTCCAGCTGCAAATTGTACCTGAAATACAAGGAAACAAATAATAAGGGAATATTGCTAGAAAGATGAAGAACAAATTCATCAATGATGTAACATATATAGGCTGCATATGTCTTACTTCAAAGCACCGCCGCAGTTGGTCCAACTTGCCTCTGACAATACCCTAATGAAACATGCAAAATGTTACAAAATTGAAGCAAATTAACTAAATGTTTTGGAAATCAAGAAACACAGTATATTAATCCTAAAGGGTAAAGACAAAACCACACAGCGAAGGCATATCACAATCTAAATCTCACAAATATGAAAAATACTCCCTCCGTCCCATAATATAAGTGCGTTTTTGACACTACACTAAATGATAAATAATAATTTCAAAAGAGCCATTTCTTGCTAATGAAGTTGAAGGATGAGAATATATAGAATGCAAGTGTGTAATAAAAGAGAACACAAGGACTCACTGAGTACATGCACTCATTGATGAGGAAATCTTCAAGTTCTCTCACATTGGAAACGTCTAGCTCTTGCATGAGCTGATCATATGGAAGTACCTAAGAAAGGAATGAGAAAAAAAGTATGTTTACGATTACCTGGCGTGAAACATAGCTCATATCAGAATTAAAAAGAATTACTGCCTACTCCCTCCGTTTCTAAATGTAAGCCTTTTTAGATATTTCAATACAGACTACATACAGATGTATATAGACATATTTTAGAGTGTAGATTCACTCATTTTGCTCCGTACGTAGTCCATATTGGAATCTCTAAAAAGTATTATATTTAGGAACGGAGGGAGTATATACGTTTAATCAAGCTAAAAGGATAAAGATAGGCCCAGAAATTTTGTAACCCTTGATTACACAAACATAATGAAGTTCCTGCAGCTATTGTTTATCAATTTATAAAGGAAAAATACCAGTAAACCTTGCAGACTTGGCTCCCAAACATACAGAAATACACAAACCATTTACAACTAGAGAACTAAGAGGCACTAGAAGATTCAAGAAATCCAGACAACAAATACGCCGTCCTAAAACGACAGGCAGCACTGGAACTACTGCTCGCATGATTACATGCGAGTTTATCAAGTTTCATTCTGTGTCCAAAGAAAGGGGAGCTGCACAGAAATGCTAGGCATATTAGACAAGATAGCTAGAATTTATACCTTGGTTGACTCAGCCAAAGTTAGCACACTGAGTTGCTTCAGCTTCCGGGCTTGATCAGGCAACAATGCAGGGAGGGCGCTAGAATTACCTACAGATAAAGAGTAATTACTCAAGCAATACATTTTCATATTTTCGTATGTTGCAGGGCATACTAATGGTGATGATAGATGAAACAAAGTTCTAGCAATCAAAGACATGCTAAACTAAGTTGTATCAAAGCGTAACACAGGTGGCTATTTGTATTAATTCAACTGAGCATCAAAGCGTAAACATCAACCGTTAATTAGATGAGTAAAATTATGTAGATTTAACGTCCCCAGCAAAGTTGCCCTGTTATGCGTTCATTAGGGCTTCAGGGCAAATGGCTAAATTAATAGCGTACTACACAAACACATGGCAGATCAGATAATGAGTCACAAAGCACAAAATACAACAAACTGGAATAAACAAAACACCGCCTACATATCAAATCAAAAGGGCAATGCATCATGTGTGCACATCAGGCCAAGGGAGATATCTTACTCTTGTAGTCCTTGAGGGTGCCGTAGGCGAAGAGGCGGAGCAGGTCCAGCGACGAGGCGTACTGCGTGCCCGTTAGCTGCACCAGAGGAGCCACACCACGGAACAATAGATCGACTCAGAAACCCCATCGGTGGGAACTGAAAACCCTAACACCTAACACCGCGTCGGCGCATAGACGGGCAGTGCAAGCAGCAGATACCTTGGAGAGGGCTGGAAGGGTGAGGAGCTCGGAGAAGGCAAAGAGCGCCGGGTGGGAGGTGGCCTCGAGCACGAGCGCCGCCAGCTGAGGAGCCGAGGAGAGCGCCGCCGCCTGCGCCGAAAACTGCTCGATCAGCTCCGCCTGCCGCCGCTCCGCGTCCATCGCCATCTCAGCCGGCGACGGGAGGTGCTGGTAGGGTTAGGGTTCGGGGGATCTCTGTCTCTCCTGCTAGTCCTGCGGTTTTGCTTTCGCTTCGCCTCCCTGTGGGCTTCTCGTGTAGTTTTTGGCTTCCGGTGGGGTTTTGGTTTGGATTTTTGTTTCGGGATGGAGTCGACTCGGTGCCGGTGGTGTCCGCCAGGTTGCCGCGTACTTTGCGTGGGTCGCTTCCGTTGAGATTAGTTGTATTTATTTATTTATTTATGTATTGACGAGAGAGATTAGTTATTTTCTTAGTCGCGTTGAGATTAGATTATAATTCTTTTAAACAAATTTATAAAATCTCAAAAATATGGTATCGATTTAGAAAATTTCAGTTATATATAAAAATCCCATCATCCTCCCCTGGACCGAAGAGTGGCTCTTCGTCACGTGGGCCAAAGAGAACTCTACGTTTCAAGAAAGACTGAAGAGAGAATTTTGATCCGTTGCCAAATTCTTACTCCAACTAAATTGTCTTGATGACAAAAATCGATTAAGACAAAGAATAGCTTAAATATAACACCCACAATGCGGCTATATCTCCCACGTGTCGAATCACGACTTAGAGACATAACCGCATTGTAGGTATGTCGCAAGAGGGTAATCTTTACACATCTCATGTACTAAATAAGTAAGAGATAAAGAGTTGACTTACAATCACCACTTCACACAATACATAAAAATAACATTACATCATCCAGATACAATTAAGGTCCGACTACGGAACTAAATAAAGAAAGACAACCCCTAATGCAAAAGATCTCCGATCGTCCCGACCGGGCTCCACTACTGATCAACTGGAAACGAAACAACACAACGAACACGATCTTCATTGAACTCCCACTTGAGCTCGGTTGCGTCACCTGCACTGATATCATCGGCACCTGCAAACTGTTTGGAAGTATCTGTGAGCCACGAGGACTCAGCAATCTCACACCCTCGCGATTAAGACTATTTAAGCTTAAATGTAGTAAAGGGTAGTGAGGTGGAGCTGCAGCAAGCACTAGCATATATGATGGCTAACTTAGGTAAATGAGAGCAAGAAGAGAAGCAAAGCACGGTCGAGAAACTAATAGTGATCAAGAAGTGATCCTGAAGCTACTTACGTTCAAGCATAACACGAGACCATGTTCTCTTCCCGGACTCCGAAAAAGAGACCATCACGGCAACACACGTGGTTGATGCATTTTAATTAAGTTAAGTGTCAAGTTTTCTATAACCGGATATTAACAAATTTCCATCTGCCCATAACCGTGGGCACGACTTTCCAAGGTTCAAAACCCTACAGGGGTGCCCCAGCTTAGCCCATCACAAGCTCTCACGGTCAACGAAGGATATTCCTTCTCCTAGGAAGACCCGATCAAACTCAGAATCCCGGTTACAAGACATTTCAACAATGGTAAAATAAGACCAGCAAAGCCACCCGATGTGCCGACAAATCCCGATAGGAGTCGCACATATCTCGTTCTTAGGGCACAACGGATGGGCAAGACGTCGGGTTGGCATAAACCCTGGTTGCCCAGGGGGCGCCGGACATCGCCCAGTTTGGACCAACACTCAGAGGAGCACTGGTCCGGGGGTTTAGAATAAGATGACCCTTGAGTTTGCAGAACCCAAGGGAAAAAGACTTAGGTGGCAAATGGTAAAATTAAGGTTGGGCCTTGCTGAAGGAGTTTTATTCCAAAGCGAACTGTCAAGGGGTTCCCATTATAACCCAACCGTGTAAGAAACGCAAAATTAAGGAACATAATATCGATATGACGGAAACTAGGGCGGCAAGATTGGAACAAAACACCAGGCATAAGGCCGAGCCTTCCACCCTTTACCAAGTATATAGATGCATTAAAGTAAATAAGATATAATAATGATATCCCAACAAATATCCAAGTTCCAACAAGGAACAAACTTCATCTCCACCTGCAACTAGCAACGCTGTAAGAGGGGCTGAGCAAAGCGGTAACATAGTCAATCAACGGTTTGCTAGGAAAGGTGGGTTAGAGGCTGACATGGCAAAATGGGAGGCATGATATAGTAAGTGATAGGTATCGCGGCATAGCAAAAGAGCGAGCAACTAGCAAGCAAAGATAGAAGTGATTTCGAGGGTATGGTCATCTTGCCTGCAAAGTTCTCTGAGTTGACGTAAGCTTGATCCTCGTAAACGTACTCAACGGTGAAAGGATCGATATGGTTGACTAGAGGGGGGTGAATAGGCAACTACCAATTTTTAGCTTTTCTTTACCAAATTAAACTTTGCATCAAAGTAGGTTGTCTAGATGTGCAACTAGGTGAACAACCTATATGATGCAATAACAACAAGCATACAAGCAAGCAAGAGAAGTAACACTACAAGGCTTGCACAAGTAAAGGTAAGAGATAACCAAGAGTGGATCCGGTGAAGACGAGGATGTGTTACCGAAGTTCCTTCCTTTTGAGGGGAAGTACGTCTCCGTTAGAGCGGTGTGGTGGCACAATGCTCCCCAAGAAGCCACTAGGGCCACCGTATTCTCCTCACGCCCTCACACAATGCGAGATGTCGTGATTCCACTATTGGTGCCCTTGAAGGCGGCGACCGAACCTTTACGAACAAGGTTCGGGTGAAAGTGCAACTATCCCTAGGTGGTTTTGGTAATTCATAACAACATATAGCTCATTGAGCTAATGCTATTCCAAGATGACTATTTCAGGAAAGCTCAATGATTGGCATGGCATGGATGTGAAAGTGGAACCCTCAAAATGCTAAGGACAAAGGATTGGCTCAAGCTCAAAAGCTCAAGACTCTTCATTTTATATTTTAGTGATCCAAGATCACATTGAGTCTTTAGGAAAAGCCAATACTATCAAGGAGGGATGAGGTGTTGCTTAATGAGCCTTTTGCTTCATGTGCTTAGTGATATGCTCCAAAACCTCAACTACTTTCCCATATCCACATATGACCTAAACCCTAAGCCAAACTCGGTCCTACCGATTCTTTCTATCCGGCGCCACCGAGTTTCACTTGTCATAAGCCACTGCCAAACCCTAGCAATTCGGTTCTACCGATAGGGATCTCGGTCTCACCGAGATGGGATTGCAAACTCTCTGTTTCCCTTTCGTAACTTTTCGGTCTCACCGAAAGAGCGAATCGGTCCCACCGAGATTGCAATGTAAATACTCTAGTGTTTCCCTTTTGTAACTTTTCGGTCTCACCGAAAGAGCAAATCGGTCCCACCGAGTTTGCCTGACCAACTCTCTGGTTAGCTTATTACCAAAATCGGTCTCACCGAGTTTGTGTAATCGGTCTCACCGAGATTACGTTATGCCCAAACCCTAACCATATCGGTCCTACCGAGTTGCATGTCAGTCCCACCGAAAATCTCTAACGGTCACTAGGTTTACCTTTTCGGTCCGACCGAGTTTGTTGATTCGGTCCCACCGAGATTGGAAAACTGTGTGTAACGGTTGGATTTTGTGTGGAGGCTATATATACCCCTCCACCTCCTCTTCATTCGTGGAGAGAGCCATCAGAACACACACATCATTCCAACTCATATGTTCTGAGAGAGAACCACCTACTCATGTGTTGAGACCAAGACATTCCATTCCTACCATATGAATCTTGATCTCTAGCCTTCCCAAGTTGCTTTCCACTCAAATCTTCTTTCCACCAAATCCAAATCCTATGAGAGAGAGTTGAGTGTTGGGGAGACTATCATTTGAAGCACAAGAGCAAGGAGTTCATTACCTACACACCATTTGTTACTTCTTGGAGAGTGGTGTCTCCTAGATTGGCTAGGTGTCACTTGGGAGCCTCCGACAAGATTGTGGAGTTGAACCAAGGAGTTTGTAAGGGCAAGGAGATCGCCTACTTCGTGAAGATCTACCGCTAGTGAGGCAAGTCCTTCGTGGGCGATGGCCATGGTGGGATAGACAAGGTTGCTTCTTCGTGGACCCTTCGTGGGTGGTTGCTTCTTCGTGGACCCTTCGTGGGTGGAGCCTCCGTGGACTCGCGCAACCATTTACCCTTCGTGGGTGGAGCCCTCCGTGGACTCGCGCAACCGTTACCCTTCGTGGGTTGAAGTCTCCATCAACGTGGATGTAGGATAGCACCACCTATCCGAACCACGGGAAAAACATCCGTGTCTCCAATTGCGTTTGAATTCTCCAAACCCTTCCCTTTACATTCTTGCAAGTTGCATGCTTTACTTTCCGCTGCCAATATACTCTTTGCATGCTTGCTTGAATTGTGTGATGATTGCTTGACTTGTCCTAAATAGCTAAAATCTGCCAAGAACTAAAATTGGGAAAAGGTTAAGTTTTTATTTGGTCAAGTAGTCTAATCACCCCCCTCTAGACATACTTTCGATCCTACAAGTGGTATCAGAGCTTTGGTCTCCATTTGCTTTGATCTCCATAGCTTTTGGTGGTCATAGCCTTTGGTTTCACAACCTAGGAGAGTATGGCGTCTAGCGAGGGAAATTATCACCGTAGAGGTCCTTACTTTGATGGTACTAATTTTGCTAGTTGGAAGCATAAAAGGAAAATGCATATTCTTGGACATAACCCCGCCGTTTGGGCTATTGTGTGTGTTGGTTTGCAAGGTGACTTCTTTGATGGGAGAGAACCAAACCGTGAAGCTACCGCGAATGAGTTGAAGATGTTGCAATACAATGCTCAAGCTTGTGATATTCTCTTCAACGGATTTGTGCCCCGAAGAATTCAACAAAATCAGCCGTCTTGAGAATGCAAAGGAAATTTGGGACACTTTGATTGATATGCACGAAGGTACCGACTCCGTCAAGGAATCCAAGTTGGATGTGCTTCAAAGTCAACTTGACAAGTTCAAATGAAGGATGGTGAAGGTGTCGCTGAAATATGATACTCTGGCACATTGATCCAAATGATGCCCAATTACAAAGATCTCAAGCCAAGGAGTGATTGGAAGAATTGTTGCTCATGAGATGTCACTTAAGGATAAAGAGGAACTTCACAACAAATCAAGTGGTGCCTATAAAGCCTCATGTGAAGCCCTACATCATCAAGTGAGAAACAAGACTTCAATGAAGAATTGAGCTTAATGGTGAAGAACTTCAACAAGTTCTACAAGAGTAGAAGCAAAGATAGAAGCTCAAGTCAAGGTCCTACAATGACAAAAGATCTTCTAGTCGAGAGCGAAACTGCTACAATTGTGGAAGACCCGGACACTATTCCAATGAGTGTACGGCTCCCTACAAGAGAAGAGAAGATTCTCCAAAAAGAAGAAGCAAAGAATCACCACCAAGAGAGAGAGGAGTAGAGATGATCGTTATGAACGAAGATACTCACGGAGAAGCAAGGATTCGGAAAGGAAGGAAAAATCATCAAGAGCTACACAAACGAAGACATCAAGCTCATGTTGGTGAATGGGTATCCGGCTCCGACTCCGACAGCCACTCCGAGAGAAGCTATCACTCCGACTCCGAAGATACTCAAGATGAAGGTGTTGCCGGTCTAGCACTTGTGTCAACCAACTCCTACGACATATTTGATCTCACCAAATGAAGGAATTGGAAGATGCTTCATGGCCAAAGGTCCTAAGGTACACACCCCGAGTATGTTGATTTCAATAGTGATGAAGATGACTTGTTAGGTGATGATTTACTTGTTGACAACTCTAGTGATGAATACTATGATGAAACGTCAATTAATCATGCTAATCAAGATAAAACGAATGACAATGATAAGGAGAAGATTGAGGCTCTAACTAAAGAACTAAACACTCTAATTAGCTCATGAAACTATCTTCGAAGATCATCGAGAACTTTTAAGAGCTCATGAGAAATTACGCTTTGAAAAGCTCAATCTTGAGCAAGAGCATGAGTTCTTAAAAGCAATCAATGATGATCTCGCAAGAAAAGTTCTTCTTACATTGCCAAGCGTTTACTCTTATCCACTTACATGCCTCAAGTCAAGTCTAGTAACAAGAACAAGAAAGATTCTTCCTCTAGCAGTAACAATGATCATGCTAAATCCAATATTGTTGCTTCTAGTAGTTCTCTTGATTCCACTAATGATTCTCTTAGCCAAGTTACACTTGAGCAAGAAAATAGCTTATTGAAGGGAATTATAGAGAAAGGAGTGTACAAAAGCCTTGCCGGGAGTAAGCAATTCGAGGAAATTGTGCGCAAGCAAGGAATGCACCGGAAGAATCAAGGTGTTGGTTTTGAACGAAAATTCAATGCCAATGGAGTTGAGTGGGAAGAAGATCAATACCCCAAGACAAAGTTTGTTCCTCAACAAGAGAAGTATGATACTTCTTTCAAGGGGACACAAGCTCAAGATGATCTTCCACCACAAGACTACAAGCAAAAAGGCAAGGACAAGCTTCAAGAGGAAATTGATGCATTTGAAGAAGCTCCTAAGACCTTAGTCAAGTGGATTCCCAAGACTACTTCAAGTTCCACTTCATCAAGTACGACTACAACTCCAAGGATTCCCATCAAGATGGTGTGGATCCAAAAGAAGAAGAACTAGAGAGTTCTTGAGGGTGACTCCGCCAACATACTTCACTCTTATCATTTTGGCAAGAACAAGTGCAATCAACTTCCACATCTTGCACTAGTTCAAGGAGTCACAAACCCTCTTGTTGGTAAGACAAGGGACAAGGTAACCTAAAATTTTCATGGACATCATCTTTTGTGTGCATCACTCTATGTCTATGGATATCCTTGTTTGTTCCTTGTGGGACTAACCCATGTAGGTATTGAAAGTGCAATTCACTCAAATGGATAGCTCCAAGTGATCTACATCAACATTGAGCATCCACATCTTCAACATCTACATGAAGTCATCATCGACAAAACCCAGAGGTTAGTTCATCCCTCTTAGGGGGGATATCACATCTAGGGGGAGCTTTACTCTAAGACTTGAGCTAAAGCAACTCTAAAGATGTGAACACAACAATGCTTTATGTAAAAGTGGTAACTCCACTTGAGCTTAAACGATGAGTATGACCTATGATCAAGTGTTCTCACTTGACTCCTAAGTCAATATACTCATATATAGATGACCTAGTCATCGCCAATTGCTTGATAGATGCTAGAATTGGTTGTGCATGCTTGTCACATATTTCATTTGCCATCTTATTGTGTGAGCATGCTGGTTGCATATTTTACTCATTCGAGGACATCCACTTGTTGTTTTGATTGTTTGGTTTTATTTCCTTTTGCCAAGTGGATGGACAAGAATGCCTAAGAACCTCCTCTAGCTATCTATACTTTTCTCGTCTCAAACTCTATTCATGCTACATCACAAAATTTGATCAAGTCAGATTCGAACCACTCTGTGTGAGGAGCGCTCGGAGTCCCCGATTCGTCATAGACTTAAACTTCCAAAACCTCTTTATGATTCTCGGTCTGACCGATACCCTACTTTCGGTCCTACCGAGATCATTAAGTTGATCTAGGTTTTCGATCTCGGTGCAACCGATTTGAACCATTCGGTCACACCGAGTTGCAACAACTGTATACAGTTTTGCATCTCGGTGCCACCGAGTTGTTCCACTCGGTCACACCGACAGGGTCGGGCTATATATATTCACGGGCAAAAATTTGGAAATTTCTCCGAACCCCTTCGCCCACGCGATACCCTGCTCTGCCAACATGGTCTCCGGATCGTCTCCTCGCCGCCAGCCGCCTCCAGTCGCTGGTCTCCGTCGCCGTCAACGGAAATTCAACCCCGCCGTTGCCGCCGTAGCGAGTCTCCGCCGAACTAGGGTATGGACTCGATCTTTGTGCTATTCCCCAATCCGATTCTTAGCACATTGTGATCATCATGATTCTTGCCACGTTTGTTAAACTTCTATCCAGTCAATGAACTCGTAGATTAGGTTTAATTCGAAAATTTTAGGGTTAGGTTTCCGCCGAAACCATCTCGGACCCACCGAGTTGAAAAACTCGGTCCCACTGATTTGGCTTATGCCATTGCACAAGTGAGACTCGGTCTGACCGATAATTACTTATCGGTGTGAGCGATTTTGGAACTCTGCGAAACCCTAGCAGTCTCGGTGCCACCGAACTGTGACTCGGTCTGACCGAGTTCACTAGTTTAGGTGCCAAAACTGCTTCGATATCACCGAGTTTAGAAATCGGTAGATCCGAGATGCTTTTAGTGGGAAACTAAAACTAAGTTTTTGAATTATTCTTTTGCAAAAATCTCTGCATTTTGTGATGCTTATCCACTCTATCTCATCGATAACCTATTCACAGGGTCAGCAGTCAGCTTGTTCATCATGTCAGACCAAAGTTATAGCCAGATCATGTCAGAATAGCCAGTGCAGATGAGTGAGGGCACTAGTCCCTCAAGTTCTTCAGATGAAGGCAGCAGGAGCACCCCTAGCAATCTGCCTAAAGCTGCCACAAGACAGAGAAAGAAGAGAACCTCAGACTCAGAAGATGAGGATTATGTGGCAGAAGAGGAAGCAACTTCCAAGAGAGTTGAGCCAGCACAGGGCATAAAACCAGGGATGAAGATCAAAAGGCCAGCAGGTAGGCAGCCTATGCCAAAGGCCAAAGCCTCAACTCAGATTCCTGAAAAGCCTGCAACCATAGAGCCAGTTGCTGCTGAAGGAAATAAAAGGAAGGAAAGGGTCAAGAAGAACCGTACCAGAGTGCTGGAAAGGCTCCATCATGGAAGAAGAGGAGGAAGAAGAAGAGGTTACTGTACCAGCACCTAAGGCACCCAAGTTAATGGGTGATGCTATCAAATCAGGGGCTACTGCATCTAAGCCCAAGGAAGCACCCAAGGCTGCATCAAAGGTCAAGACAGCTCCAAAGAGAAATACGAGGAGCATACCTACAACTAAAAAGAACAAGGCCCCAGTGCTGAAGCTGCAGAAGAAGAAGAAGAGAATGTTCTTAGAAGCTCAAGCGCAAGATCCCAGACCACAACGATTCTCATCCTGTGGCTGAGGATATGAAACTGAGGAGAGATTCAGGGCTCCGAAAGTGGAGAGAAGCAGACCCGTATGCTTCAAGGAGAAGGACTGCAGTTGACTACAGGTTTCACACCAAGGAGCAGCAAGACTTTTATGAGACAGTGCTGCTAGACAAGAAGCCAATTGTCTGTGATATGAGATGGGTTGATTGGCAATACATCAAGGACAACGAAGAGTACTACCCTGGAGTGCAGGACAGCTTCAAGGCATGTGGAGTAGAGGACTTTGTTGGGCAGAAGCTCACAAAGTGGAACGAGGAACTCATCATGCAGTTCTACTCCACAGCCCATTTCTATCCAGATGCAGGATTGTATGGATGTCAGAGGGTACGAGGTACCAGTCTACAGTTGCTGAATGGGCTCAGCTGATTAATGCCCCAGAAGAGCATGACGATGACTTGGACATTTATGCCAAGAAGAAGATGGACCACAACTCAATGTCAAACATGTACAAGGAGATTCCAAATGAAGCACTTGATACGTTCAAGTTTGGCTCAGTACACTATCTTCTGTCAGGGCTGCCAACCATCAACTGGATCCTTAGGCATACACTTTTGCCCAAGTCTGGAGATCACAGGATGATCAGAGGTCATTCCATTAACTTGCTACATATCTTTGATGTGCCTCAGAAATTCAAGGTCATGAGCCTCATAGTAGAGACTATCAAGAGGACTGAAGCAGATCAGAAGAGGAGCTGTGGATATGCCCCTCAGATCCAGATGTTGATTAACTCAAGAATGGGCACAGACACATACTTGTTGGACAAGGAACATTTGCCTATCTATCCAAAGTTCGAGGACAACCAAGTTGTGATGACCAAAGATGAACCATCATCAGTTCAAGCACAAGCAAAGAAGGAGAAAGGCAAGGAAGGAGAAAGCTGCCAAGATGCCAACTCAAGAGGAGGCATCTGAGTATTTCTTGAAAACCAAACAAGAGCAGCTTGGTTACTTGATTGCATCCACACTGAGGATTGAGCAAGGACTGGCCACCCTCACTCAGAATCAGCAGAGCTTAGAGAGGATCATGGAACAAAAGTTCTATGACTTGGATGTCAAAGTAACAGAGATTCAGTCTGCAGTGGAACAACTTCAGGATGACATGCAGGAGAGGAGAGGCAAGACTACAACTGATGCATTTGCCAGAGTGCCAAGAGCTCAGAGATCACATGCAGTGCCAGTTGCTGACACCAGAGCCACCACTTCTGCACCAGCTACAGCCTCAGTTCCACCAGCTCCAGCGTCACTTCAGCCTCGACTCCGACCACGTCTACAGAAGGCTTCGTCCTTGGAGTGCTCCGGACTCCACCACCACCTGAAGATCAAGCCTGAGTGTCGACTTAGCACTATGCATTTTCTAGGAACTTTTTGGTAACTTGTTGCCAAAGGGGGAGAAAATGTATAGATCATAGGCTTCGAGAGAGAGTGTTGCTTTTATTCTCTCTTGTTTTATTTGGTGGTTTTTCGAACTTTGTTTGCTTTTGTGTGAGATACTATGTCATTGCTCGTGAGACATTGATGATCATGTGTTTGATCATAAGCTACACTTAATGTTTGCTTAATATTATCATCTTATCTATCTTATGTGATCATTCACTATTCTTGGTGATGAGTGCATGTATTTCATTCTTATCATTTTAAGCGCTCCACCAAGATGTATGTGACATGGAAGAGTAACCCATGACTCTAACTCTTTGTGCATTTGCAGTCCAAAGCAAATTTTAAATATGCACAAATTTAGGGGGAGCTCTTACTTGTCACATACTTCTCAAAGCGACGATATATTTCATGCTTATTATCATTTGTCGAAGCTTTGATATATATGTTGTCATCAATTACCAAAAAGGGGGAGATTGAAAGTGCAACTATCCCTAGGTGGTTTTGGTAATTCATAACAACATATAGCTCATTGAGCTAATGCTATTCCAAGATGACTATTTCAGGAAAGCTCAATGATTGGCATGGCATGGATGTGAAAGTGGAACCCTCAAAATGCTAAGGACAAAGGATTGGCTCAAGCTCAAAAGTTCAAGACTCTTCATTTTATATTTTAGTGATCCAAGATCACATTGAGTCTTTAGGAAAAGCCAATACTATCAAGGAGGGATGAGGTGTTGCTTAATGAGCCTTTTGCTTCATGTGCTTAGTGATATGCTCCAAAACCCTCAACTACTTTCCCATATCCACATATGACCTAAACCCTAAGCCAAACTCGGTCCTACCGATTCTTTCTATCCGGCGCCACCGAGTTCCACTTGTCATAAGCCACTGCCAAACCCTAGCAATTCGATTCTACCGATAGGGATCTCGGTCTCACCGAGATGGGATTGCAAACTCTCTGTTTCCCTTTCGTAAATTTTCGGTCTCACCGAAAGAGCGAATCGGTCCCACCGAGATTGCAATGTAAACTCACTGTCCCTTTTGTAACTTTCGGTCTCACCGAGAAGAGCGAATCGGTCCCACCGAGTTTGCCTGACCAACTCTCTGGTTAGCTTATTACCAAACTCGGTCTCACCGAGTTTGTGTAATCGGTCTCACCGAGATTACGTTATGCCCAAACCCTAACCATATCGGTCCTACCGAGTTGCATGTCAGTCCCATCAAAAATCTCTAACGGTCACTAGGTTTACCTTTTCGGTCCGACCGAGTTTGTTGATTCAGTCCCACCGAGATTGGAAAACTGTGTGTAAAGGTTGGATTTTGTGTGGAGGCTATATATACCCCTCCACCTCCTCTTCATTCGTGGAGAGAGCCATCAGAACACATACACAATTCCAACTCATATGTTTTGAGAGAGAACCACCTACTCATGTGTTGAGACCAAGATATTCCATTCCTACCATATGAATCTTGATCTCTAGCCTTCCCCAAGTCGCTTACCACTCAAATCTTCTTTCCACAAAATCCAAATCCTATGAGAGAGAGTTGAGTGTTGGGGAGACTATCATTTGAAGCACAAGAGCAAGGAGTTCATTACCTACACACCATTTGTTACTTCTTGGAGAGTGGTGTCTCCTAGATTGGCTAGGTGTCACTTGGGAGCCTCCGACAAGATTGTGGAGTTGAACCAAGGAGTTTGTAAGGGCAAGGAGATCGCTACTTCGTGAAGATCTACCGCTAGTGAGGCAAGTCCTTCGTGGGCGATGCCATGGTGGGATAGACAGGTTGCTTCTTCGTGGACCCTTCATGTGGGTGGTTGCTTCTTCGTGGACCCTTCATGGGTGGAGCCCTCCGTGGACTCGCGCAACCATTACCCTTCATGGGTGGAGCCCTCCGTGGACTCGCGCAACCGTTACCCTTCGTGGGTTGAAGTCTCCATCAACGTGGATGTAGGATAGCACCACCTATCCGAACCACGGGGAAAAACATCCGTGTCTCCAATTGCGTTTGAATTCTCCAAACCCTTCCCTTTACATTCTTGCAAGTTGCATGCTTTACTTTCCGCTGCCAATATACTCTTTGCATGCTTGCTTGAATTGTGTGATGATTGCTTGACTTGTCCTACAATAGCTAAAATCTGCCAAGAACTAAAATTGGGAAAAGGTTAAGTTTTTATTTGGTCAAGTAGTCTAATCACCCCCCTCTAGACATACTTTCGATCCTACATGGGGCAATCTCCACAACTTAATCGGAGGCTCCCAACACAACCACGAAGCTTCACCACAATGGACTATGGCTCCGCGGTGACCTCAACCGTCTAGGGTGCTCAAACACCCAAGAGTAACAAGATCCGCTAGGGATGAGTGGGGGAATCGAAAATCCCTTGGTGGAAGTGTAAATCGGGGCCTTCTCAAGCACTCCCGAGCAAATCAACAAGTTTGATTGGCTAGAGAGATAGATCGGGCGAAAATGGAGCTTGGAGCATTTAATGGAGCTTGAGCAATAAATGGAGTTTGGGGGAGGAAGAGGTAGGTCAAAGAGAAGAAAGGGACTCCCTTTTATAGTGGGGGCAACAATCCAACCGTTGCCCCCCATCAACCAGTCCCGCACAGGGCGGTACTACCGCCAGGACAGCGGTACTGCCGCGCCAGCCAGCGGCACTGCCGCGCAGAGGAGACTAGAAGGAAAGGACCCAACCGCGGTACTACCGTGGTGGTAGGGGCGGTACTACCGCTCCAGGAACGGTACTACCGCCTCTACAACCACGACTAATGCCGCAAAACTCGACACGAGAAAAAAGACCTCTCGAATCGAGGCGGTAGGAGCCAGACTACTCAGCGGTACTACGACAGCGGGGTCACGGGCGGTGCTACCGCTGTGGAGCGGTACTGCCGCTTTGTGACCCTTCGGCCGTACTACCGCTGGTAGTGCGGTACTACCGCTGGGGCGCATAAGAGAGAGAGAGAGAATCTCTCAAAGATGCTGAGGACGAGGCGGAGGTGCCAGGCACCCCAGCGGTACTACTACTGTGGAGCCACGGGCGGTACTACCGCTGTGGAGCGGTACTACCGCTTGTGGCTCCTCGGCGGTACTACCGCTGGGTTGCGCGGTACTACCGCTTGGACCCAGACAGGACAAGGAAGAGAGGAGAGAACTCTACAATGAAATGGAAAAGCTCGCAGGGTGAGAAGCTGATGTGTACGTGATGATTCCACCCATGCAATACCCCAGCGGACCCCCTCTTGATAGTACGGTGCCCTCTATGCAACTAGTCCACCGAGAAAGAAACGAAAGAGCTACACCGTCTTGAAATACACTCCGAGGGGAAGAAAGCATCTCGTGCCAGGGGAGAATCTGTGAATTATTCAAAGCACAAGATTAGTCCGCAAACATGTTGTCATCAATCACCAAAACTATCTTGAGAGAGATATGTCGTAACAATCTCCCCCTTTTTGGTGGATTGATGACAACTAAGGATTTGTGCAAGGAAAAGAAATAAAACGAAGAAAACTAAGAACTACAAAATATAGACGGGCTCCCCCAGAATGTGTGCACCTAGATATGGCAAGACACACACATTTGGATCAACACCCCCCCGTATATTTTATAGTCCAACAATACTAAGCACAAGCATGCATCTCATAATAAACTACAGTACTCTGAATAGACATAAGTAATAAGGTAGCGATAGGGAGCATATGTCTCACACCATATGTCTAGAACTTAGGTCTCACACCAAACCAAACCAAATAAAGACACCGAGAGAACACACAAGAAGGGAGCATATGTCTCACACCATATGTCTAGAACTTAGGTCTCACACCAAACCAAACCAAATAAAGACACCGAGAGAACACACAAGAAACCATAAGACGACTCAAAGCACGGCAACAACACAAATCCCTACACTCTCTCCCCCTTTGACAGCGAGACACCAAAAAGGGCAAAGAGTGACGCTACGACTCTAGGTGATGGGAAGATGAAGATCTTGAACATCACATCTCTGCATCTTCATCGTGGGTCGAAAACTGCTCGGCATCGGAGTCGGTCCAAGGGCAGTGCTGATGAATCCACTCCTCCTCTTCAGTGATCTGTCCCTCAGAACCACTGGCAACTGTCGCTCCCAACTGACGCATGAGCTCCTTGTGGCGCATCCTGGCATGCTTCTCCACCACATGAGTCATGTACTGACCATGAGACTCCATGCAGAAAAGCTTCTTCAACTTGTTTTTAAGCTTCTTCGCCCATGAGGGTTCAGCACTAGAGGGGCCAATATCCTCCTCGTGATCATCAGTGGCTGCCCCACCCTCGGTCTCCATGGCAGCAGCAGCAGCAGACAGATCTCCCATGGCAGCAGCAGCAGACGGACCCCCTGTGGCAGCAGCAGCAGACGGGGTGGACCAATTATCCTTCTTCCTCAGGCGCTTGATCTCATGAGAAACCAAGTCTCCAGTTTCCAGCAACACTCTGGGATAAGTCTGTGCCCAGGCCCTCTCAATGAGCCTCATGATGAAGGGGCCATATATAGGGCACTTGCGCTCAGACACGACAGAGAGAAGTTCAGACCACATGACATGAGAAATATCCAGGCTCTGTCCAATGCTTGCTTCCTTCTCATGCTGACAGAAAAGGATCATGTCCACGAGGTAAGAGTGGACCATATCCAGATTCCCGATCCGAGGGAAGAGAGTCTCACGGAAGATGCGATGAAGAATGTCCAGATATGGAGATAGCTCATAGGTCTTCTTCTCAGTTACTGGGTGAACTTTCACAGTGCAGTAGGGCCAAAGGGCTTGCTTGTGGGTGGACATAGCATTGCGGTGAGGGCAGAAACCGACAGGAGTCTCAAGCCCGGTATCCACTACATCAAGTAACTCCATGAAAGCCTTCCATTTGACGGAAAGCAGCTTGCCATTGGTCATCCATGTCAGAGTCCTGTCGCCATCCGTCCCAAGATGGACGGTGGCATAGAATTGAGCCACCAAATCCGCATCAAAATCCTTGTTGAATTGCATGATCCTGAGAATGTTCAGCTGAGTGCACATCTGAAGGGATTCGCCAAAATACTTCGGGTCCTTCTCCATAGCATCAGTGTCAATGGAGCGAACATCAACAAACAGATTCTTCTTGGCCTTGATCACATCAAAGTAGATGGCAAACTGAAAATAGTTCCAGAACGGGCGGTTGACCAAAGTGGGTTCTTGGTCCACCGCATAGGGGTTGCGGCGACGCTTCTCCCAAAACTCCTTGTTGGTCATCTCAGTCACAGTCTTCCCTTTTGGCTTGTTAGCGGATCGCTTTGATTGCTGAGGAGGTGGAGGAACACTTGTAGATGCACTTGCTGGAGGTGGTTGGGTGCTCGAGGAACCACCGGCTGGCTCTGAGGTGCGGTAGCGTTTTGATGTAGCACGCCCGGGGTTGATACGACGACCTTGCTGCTCGGACTGGTCATCACCTGGAGCCAAACACAAGAACACGCAAAACAACCAAAAAGAACGAGCATAAGCCAACAAACACAACAAAAAGATCAAGGTAAGGCAGGAATATGATGGAATCTGCATGCAGCGGTAGTACCGTGGCATGCCCGTGGTAGTACCGCCCCAAGCGGTAGTACCGCCCCAAGGAGAGCGGTAGTACCGCTCGAGGTCAAGCGGTAGTACCGCTCCAACGAGAGCGGTAGTACTGCTCGAGGCGGAGAAACAACAGTTTCCTACAACACGAGGCGGAGAAACAACGGTTTCCTACTACGGTGGTCAGATCCGGCACTACCGGCCTGCCAAATTCAAAAATATTCCTACCAAACTCTAATCGAGATAGTCTAGTTGCCTTCTCCAACCAACTCAATCCTAGATTTAGCCAAAAATCTAGAGATGCAACCACCATTGCCCCTAAGAAACAAGATCTGAAAACGAGACAAAAGGAAAGAAGGAACGGGGGCAATACCGGCATCCATGGCAAGAGAACGGGGTGGGGATCGACTCCACCAAAGGAAATGGAGAGGGACGCCCCGGAGACGGAGATTCGCCGGAGCCCTCCCGCGGCGAGTGGAGGCTGGAGAGAGGAAGAGGAAAGAGGGGGCGAAGTGAATGGGTATGGGGGAGAAGAAACCTCCCCCTGCCCCGACTTATCCCCCTGGTCCCGTCCCTCAGCGGTAGTACCACTCATGAGCGGTAGTACCGCGCACCACCAGCGGTAGTACCGTCCAGCACGCCATGGCAACCAAACCAACACGGCTTTTGCTCGAAGGAACGACAAAAACGGCAAGAAAAAGAGCACGCCAGCAAAACGACCAAGACACACCTCTTCAAAAGAGGCGGTGGCCGAGGCCACCTATGTTTGAGTCAAAAGGTATGGCGCCGCGAAGATTTTAACCTTGGGCCCATGACCAAAACTCGTCTTTGAAGCACAAGTACCATCAACAATGGCTAAAGTGAAAGACTTGATCAATTTATGCATAATGGGGGGAGGGAGAGTTCATTGAGAGAACAACACTCCCTCTATGTCCATGCCTACACCTAAACTAGACAACAAAATGAGCGTGATGGGGTGTGCAAGGGTTCAAGCCACATTGCTCGAATCAATGATATTTAGCTCATGCCTTAACTCGCGAAATCTTGCTTCATCCAAGGGCTTCGTGAAAATATCTGCAAGGTTGTCATGAGTGTTGACATAGTTGAGCTCAATCTCTCCTCGCCTAATGTGATCCCGGATGAAGTGATACCGAATCTCAATATGCTTCGTCTTGAAGTGTTGCACCGGGTTGAGAGAGATCTTGATGGCACTTTCATTGTCACACCAAAGAGGCACTTTGTCACAAGTGACACCGTAATCCTTTAAAGTTTGCCTCATCCATAGGAGTTGAGCACAACAACTGCCGGCGGCAACATACTCCGCCTCAGTGGACGAGAGAGACACACAACTTTGCTTTTTGGAAGACTAACTTACCAAAGAGCAACCAAGGAATTGGCACCCTCCGGAAGTGGACTTCCTATCCACTTTGTCTCCCGCCCAATCGGAATCCAAGTACCCTACAAGCTTAAAGTTTGATCCTCTTGGGTACCACAAGCCAAAGTTTGGGGTATGAGCCAAATATCGAAAGATTCGCTTGACCGCCACATAGTGACTTTCCTTAGGTGCAGCTTGAAACCGTGCACAAATACCCACACTCAACATGATGTCCGGTCTAGATGCACAAAGGTAAAGCAAGGATCCAATCATGGAACGATATACCTTTTGATCCACCACTTTACCACTGGGATCTAAGTCAAGTTGGCACTTGGTGGGCATTGGAGTGGAAGCCGTCTTGACGTCACTTAGCTTGAATCTCTTGAGCATGTCTTGAGTGTATTTGGATTGATTGATGAAGGTTCCTTCTCTTCTTTACTTCACTTTGAACCCTAGAAAGAACTTTAACTCTCCCATGGAGGACATCTCGAACTTTGAGGTCATGAGAGCGGCAAATTCCTCATTGAAAGCTTTGTTAGAAGAACCAAAGATAATATCATCAACATATAATTGGCACACAAACAACTCCCCTTTGACCTTCTTAGTAAAAAGAGTGGGGTCGATTAGCCCGACTTCAAAACCACGGTCTTGTAACAACTCGGTAAGGTGGTCATACCACGCACGTGGGGCTTGTTTAAGGCCATAGAGTGCCTTATCGAGTTGATACACATGGTCGGGAAAGTAGGGATCCTCGAACCCGGGGGGTTGCTTGACGTAAACCAATTCATTAATAGGACCATTAAGAAAAGCACTCTTCACATCCATTTGTTGTAATTTAAAGTTATGATGAGAAGCATATGCAATCAACATGCGAATGGATTCAATACGAGCAACGGGAGCAAAGGTTTCACCGTAGTCGATACCCTCGACTTGGGAGTAGCCTTGTGCTACCAAACGAGCCTTGTTGCGAATGATAATCCCATGGGCGTCTTGCTTGTTCTTAAATATCCACTTGGTTCCTATGACATTGTGATTCCCGGTTGGTCTTGGCACTAATCTCCACACTTTGTTGCGCTCAAAGTTGTTGAGTTCTTCATGCATGGCGTTGAGCCAATCTGGATCTTCTAGCGCTTCATAGACCTTGTGGGGTTCCACACAAGAGACAAACGCGTGATGCTCACAATAATTTGCTAATTGTCTATGAGTGCTTACCCCCTTTCTTAAGCTTCCAAGCACATTCGTCATGAGATGATCCTTGGTGGAGAGCTTGGAAGCAACCTTGGCGGCACGACGCTCTAATTCCTCCTCGGGGGTGAGACGAGGAGTGGTCACTTGATCATCTTGAGCGTCGTCTTGGGCTTGTTCTTATTCTTGAACTCGCTCGGAGGAGAGAACTTGACCTTGGGCATCACTTGAAGTGTCAACACCGTCTTGAGCGTGATCTTGCCCTTGGTCATGTTCTTGAGGATGAGGGCCTTCATGTTGTTCTTCGGAAGCGTGTGGGCCTTGGGTTGGTGATGGCTCCACTTGAGTGGAGCTTTTTCCTTCTCCTTCGGTCACAAGGGGTTCCTCAATGGGTAGGATAAAGCCAACACCCATTCTTCTTATGGCTTGGGGAGGAATTTCATCACCTACATCACAAGTGCCACTTTGCTCCACTTGGGAGCCATTATTCTCATCAAACTCCAAGTTACACGTCTCCTCAATAAGTCCCGTGGATTTATTGAGGACACGGTAAGCATGAGAGTTTGTAGCATAGCCAACAAATATGCCCTCATAAGCTCTAGCCTCAAATTTAGACAACCGAACACCTTTCTTGAGAATGAAACACTTACACCCGAATACCCGGAAGTACTTGAGGTTGGGCTTGTTACCGGTGAGTATCTCGTATGGAGTCTTGTTCAAGCCCTTGCGGAGGTAGAGCCTATTGGATGCATGACACGCGGTGTTGATGGCTTCGGCCCAAAAGTTGTACGGAGACTTGAACTCCGCCATCATGGTCCTTGCCGCATCCATCAACGTCCGGTTCTTCCTCTCCGCAACACCGTTTTGTTGAGGGGTGTAGGGTGCGGAATATTGATGCTTGATTCCCTCATCACTAAGAAATTCATCCAAGGTGTAGTTCTTGAACTCGGTCCCGTTGTCACTCCTTATTGTCAAGATCTTTGCGTTGTGTTGACGTTGAGCTTCATTTGCAAAGTCAATGACGGTTTGTTGGGTCTCGCTCTTCCTCTTGAAGAAATACACCCACGTGTACCTTGAGTAGTCATCCACAATCACCAAGCAATACTTCCTACCTCCAAGACTATCGAAGGATGGAGGCCCAAAGAGATCCATGTGAAGGAGCTCCAAGGGCCTCTTTGAATAAATGATAGTCGTGGGAGGGTGAGCCTTCTCATGTAGCTTTCCTTCGATACAGGCACTGCAAGCACGATCTTTAGCAAAACTAACATTCGTTAGTCCACGGACATGGTCCCCCTTGAGGAGACTTTGCAAAGATCTCATATTGACATGGGCTAAACGGCGATGCCAAAGCCATCCCACATCAACTTTAGCCATTAGGCATGTCGCGGTCTTAGTGGGTCGCTCCGAAAAGTTAATCCCATATAGACCGTTCTCGACATGCCCAACAAAAGCTACTTTAAGAGTCTTGCTCCACAAGAGGGCCACGGTATCGATATCAAAGAAAGTGGCAAAGCCCATGATTGCAAGTTGACGAACGGAAAGTAAATTGTATGCAAGGGACTCAACAAGCATGACCTTCTCGATCATGAGATCATGAGAGATGACCACCTTGCCAAGTCCCAATACCTTAGAAGATGATGCGTCACCCCACTCGACATTGGTGGGCATAGATGGAACTTTGTGCACGTCCACCACCAAGTCCTTGCTTCCGGTCATATGATTTGTAGCTCCGCTATCCAGCAACCATGATCCACCACCGGAAGCAAACACCTACAAGAGATCAATGCTTGGTTTTAGGTACCCATTTTGTAATGGGTCCTTTGATGTTAGTAACAAGGGTCTTTGGAACCCAAATAGACCATTCAATGTACTCATGAAGAGAACCAACAAATTTGGCATAAACATGCCCATCACTAGCACGACATAACACATAAGAAGGATTAAAATCGCCGGCTTTGTTGGGAGGGGTGACATTGCCCTTCTTGACATTGTTCTTCTTCTTCTCGGAGGCACTCTCTCCCTCCCTCACAAAGGTTTGCATGAGAGGAGGAGGTCGTTTGGTCTTGTCATTCTTCTTCTTGTTCTTGGAGTCGGGCACGTACCCAACCCCTTCCTTGGCCACAACTCCCGTTTGGTTGATCAAGAGATCGTTGAGGTTCTTCTTGCCTTGTATGCAAGTTGCAAGACCTCTCTCAAGTTGCCCCTTTAACTTAGCGTTCTCCTCAACGAGATGCACATGCTCACAACACGGGTTAGTAGCATTTGCATTATCAATTAACATCATGCGAGGGAAAGTGGCTTTTTCCTTGGTTAGCTTTACTTGAAGTTGATCATGAGACTCTTTGAAGCTAGCATGAGTACCCTTCAAGACCTTGTGAGCCTTGTCAAGTAGATCAAACTCCTCTTTGAGTTTAGCAAGATCAACTTCAAGTTCGGCCTTCTCGGAGTTTAGCACATGAGAAACTATGAGGACATGATCATAATTTTTCTTTAACTTAGCATGATCAACGTTGTGTGACTCCTCAAGAGCCAAACGAAGACCACGCTCTTCCTCAAGAGCATTGGAAAGATCCAAAATCTCATCGACATAGTCATGACTATGCCCTTCCATCTTAGTGATGGTGTCTTCGTGAGCCTCGATCATGTCATTGGCTTCACCAAGTTGTTCCAAGAGAGCAACAAAGTGCTTCTTGGATTTTCCCTTGAGTTTGCCCATAAAGGCCTCAAACTCGTTAGCCTCCACATTAGCTCCCTCAAGTTCATTAATGCTATCCGTCGGAGAAGGATGATTAATGATGGTAGTTTTGATGTTGGGGGTTACCTTGTTGGTGGCTTTAGCCATGAGGCACTTGGCGGTGATGCTCTCATTGGGTGAGTCGAAGAGAGACACCCGTGAAGTCGTTGCAATGGCAACGGAGGCCATGGCAACCGACTCATCATCTTCATCATCGTCATCATCCTCATTGTACTCTTCTTGTACAACCAATGCCTTGGGAGGAGTCTTCTTGGTGAAGTTGTTCTTGTTGGGGAACGACTTGGCCTTGTCCTTTCGGATGAGCTTGCCAACATTGTCTTCCCTCTTCTCATACGGGCATTCCGCAACAAAATGACTCACGTTGCCGCAATTGTAGCAAGTCCTTACACGTTGCTTGCCCCTCGTGCCACTCAAGTTGTTTTTGCTAAAGTTTGGCCTCGAGTTTTTCTTGCTCCAAAATTGCCTTGAAGCAAGTGCCATGTGTTCATGATAAGCATACTTCGTATCTTCGGGGTTGCTCTCCTCTTCTTCCTCTTCTTCTTCTTCAACGGTGAGCTTGGCCTTCAATGCAAGGTTAGGCTTCTTTGCCCGTTGAGAACGGAGCACCGCATTGTCGGCGGTCTTGTCCAAAATGTTCATGGCCACAAACTCATCCAACACTTCGCTTGAGGTCAAAGTGTGGAAGTCCGGTCTTTGACGAATGACGGAGGACATGGCCTTGTGATAGGGCATCATTGCCTTGAGGAATTTGCGCTTGATCCAATTGTCATCCGTGTCCTTGCTCCCGTGATCTCGTAATGAGACCGCGAGTTTGGTTACTCTCCGATAAAGCTCACGAGGTTCTTCATCTTCTTTCATTGCAAACTCATCGGCCTCATCTTGTACCACTTCATAGTTGGAGCGTTGAATGCTTGCGCTTCCCCGGTAGAGAGAGACGACACAATGCCATGCATCTTTGGCCAAGGCGAAGGGACGAAGATGAGGTAGGTCTTCGGGTGGAATTGCATCTTGAATGATGAAGAGAGCATTCTCATTGAATTGATTGTCCGCGGCTTCTCGAGGAGTGAAGTTGCTTGGATCATGTGGATAGAAACCTTCTTCAATGATTCTCCAAAGGTTAGTGTTCACATGATTTAAATGACGTTTAAAGCGATAAACCCAAGAATCAAAATCCTCATTTTTCACAATCTTAGGGGGAGGACCGGCATGATTCAAATGAGTGGAAGGAACCGGTCCACCATAAACAAGTGGTGGTTCCACATGGGCAAAGATGCCGGTGCCATTCTTACCACTAGAAGAAGGAGCCTTTTCACTACTAGCTTCCCCCTTGTCGGGGATAGCATCTGTCACCTTGTTGGCGGGATCACCCACTTTCAACGGTGCGGTGGATAGTTTAAGCCCCTCAAGAAATTTAGTAAACATGCTTTCAACTTCGGTCGTCATGGAGGTTTTCAATGTCTCCAAGGCCACATTGAACTCCTCACGTGAGACCGAGGTTCCCCCATCGCTCGTAGACGAGAAAGGATTCACATCGGAGTGTTCCTCCACACCGTCTATGGTATCAACCATACTATTTGGACGGTAAAGTCCTTAATAAAGATACAAGGCTCTGATACCAATTGAAAGGATCTATATGGTTGACTAGAGGGGGGGTGAATAGGCAACTACCAATTTTTAGCTTTTCTTTACCAAATTAAACTTTGCATCAAAGTAGGTTGTCTAGATGTGCAACTAGGTGAACAACCTATATGATGCAATAACAACAAGCATACAAGCAAGCAAGAGAAGTAACACTACAAGGCTTGCACAAGTAAAGGTAAGAGATAACCAAGAGTGGATCCGGTGAAGACGAGGATGTGTTACCGAAGTTCCTTCCTTTTGAGGGGAAGTGCGTCTCCGTTAGAGCAGTGTGGAGGCACAATGCTCCCCAAGAAGCCACTAGGGCCACCGTATTCTCCTCACGCCTTCACACAATGCGAGATGCTGTGATTCCACTATTGGTGCCCTTGAAGGCGGCGACCGAACCTTTACAAACAAGGTTGGGGCAATCTCCACAACTTAATCGGAGGCTCCCAACACAACCACGAAGCTTCACCACAATGGACTATGGCTCCGCGGTGACCTCAACCGTCTAGGGTGCTCAAACACCCAAGAGTAACAATATCCGCTAGGGATGAGTGGGGGAATCAAAAATTCCTTGGTGGAAGTGTAAATCGGGGCCTTCTCAACCACTCCCGAGCAAATCAACAAGTTTGATTGGCTAGAGAGATAGATTGGGCGAAAATGGAGCTTGGAGCATTTAATGGAGCTTGAGCAATAAATGGAGCTTGGGGGAGGAAGAGGTAGGTCAAAGAGAAGAAGGGGACTCCCTTTTATAGTGGGGGCAACAATCCAACCGTTGCCCCCCACCAACCAGTCCCGCACAGGGCGGTAGTACCGCTGAGAGGGGGCGGTACTACCGCCAGGACATCGGTACTGCCGCGCCAGCCAGCGGCACTGCCGTGCAGAGGAGACTAGAAGGAAAGGACCCAACCGCGGTACTATCGTGGTGGTAGGGGCGGTACTACCGCTCCAGGAACGGTACTACCGCCTCTACAACCGCGACTAGTGCCGCAAAACCCGACACGAGAAAAAGACCTCGAATCGAGGCGGTAGGAGCCAGACTGCCCAGCGGTACTACGGCAGCGGGGTCACGGGCGGTACTACCGCTGTGGAGTGGTACTGCCGCTTATGACCGTTCGGCCGTACTACCACTGGTAGTGCGGTACTACCGCTGGCAATGCGGTACTACCGCTGGGGCGCATAAGAGAGAGAGAGAGAATCTCTCAAAGATGCTGAGGACGAGGCGGAGGTGCCAGGCACCCCAGCGGTACTACTGCTGTGGAGCCATGGGCGGTACTACCGCTGTGGAGCGGTACTGCCGCTTGTGGCTCCTCGGCGGTACTACCGCTGGGTTGCGCGGTACTACCGCTTGGACCCAGACAGGACAAGGAAGAGAGGAGAGAACTCTACAATGGAATGGAAAAGCTCGGAGGGTGAGAAGCTGATGTGTACGTGATGATTCCACCCATGCAATACCCCAGCGGACCCCCTCTTGATAGTACGGTGCCCTCTACACAACTAGTCCACCGAGAAAGAAATGAAAGAGCTACACCGTCTTGAAATACACTCCGAGGGGAAGAAAGCGTCTCGTGCCAGGGGAGAATCTGTGAGTTATTCAAAGCACAAGATTAGTCCGCAAACATGTTGTCATCAATCACCAAAACTACCTTGAGAGAGATATGCCGTAACAAACGGGTTCCTCGATCACGTAATCGTCTCCCGGCTCTACCCAAAGCAAGAACACAAGCAAAGGAAAACAACAATCAACAATGGTGCAATGCACAAGCAACATGATGCAAAACATGGCATGATATGCGGGATGTGATATGCAATGCATATGCGTGCTCCGGAAGGAAAAGATTGAACTAGGGCTCAACTTGGCAAACCAAGAGTGCCGCTGGAAATATGATTTGATTTCGGTCGAAATCGATATAAGGATCACCGGAATCGGATGCACGGTTTGCAAATGGCAAGCAAAATAAGAATGGCACAATTCTGCGATTAACAACACGATGCCATCTAAAATGCAACAAGAAACTAAGCTACGACACTCCAACATAACAACAAAGCACATGGCAGTGATCTACTCAAGATACTTGACAAAAGATGAACACTGAGCTACGGCTAAATCACACAAGAGCAGGTTCAAACAAGTATGGCAAAAGTGCAAAAGATATCAGCTTCACAGACTTAAGTGAAAATAACAACATGCCAGGAAATAACATCAGGAAGCCGTGTTTAGAGCAAGCAAACAACATGCTACAGGAACAGATCATAGCAATACAAGGCATGGCATGAATCTACTCAAGTCATAGAACAAAAGGCACTTACTGACCATAAGCCAAAAGGGCACAGAAAATATGATGGCACCCATGTAAACATAGCAAGTTTCGTTAACAGATTCAGACTTAGCAGAAAACTGTACATGGCAGAAACAGAATTATGAAGGCCTCTTTGCGAGCTCGATTCACTCACCATAAGGCATTGCATGACAATATAAGCATAGCCATAGCAAGAAGACATGTTCATGAAGCTAACCATGGCAAGAACAATCTCATAGCACACATGGATCAACTACAACCACCTTGGCAAAATTGATTAACACGTAAACAATCTGCCAGGAATATTTTATAGCAAAAGCAGAGCAAGATTGAGTCATGCTAGGGCACTCCATAAATTCAAACAGGGGCATGGATGGATAGAGCACAACCATATGCCCAAATCATCCTTACTGAACATACTCAAAAGAAGCATGAGTCTCGCTATAGCAACATGAATACATGGCATAAAAATAACAGCAGGGAAATGACTTAGTGAAATTCTAAGTCCCTGAAATCAGCAATATTACGAGAGCTACTTTGCATGCTTGTGCTAGTTACCATAAAGATCATAAAAAACATGGCATACACCCCTGTAAAGATGACATTGCATAGCCCAAAAAACATGTAGAGCTCATGCCCATATGCAACACATAACAAATGTAGCAAAAATGACAAATGCTCATACTCTGCTAAGAATCAGCACCTAACATTTTATAGCACTCTTGCATCAACGATTTGGGCATCAATATGGACTCAAACAAGCATGGCACAATGGAACATAATGAAGAGCACATCCTGATGAACATTTTGATATATCATGCGTGCAAAACGGATCTACGGATGAGGAGTTATGACGCAATGAACATGCCATAAAAATGTTACAGATCCGGGGACTTAGAAGAAAATCATCTCTGCGAAAAGTCAACGCGGGACGGGCTCGACCCGGGACGGAGGGATCCGGGATGGGAGCGCGCATTTGGATGAGATCCCGGTGGATCTCGTCCCGATCCACCGGATCTCGTCGGAGAAGACGACGACGGCCGGAGGGAGGGGCGCGGTCGCCGGGGCGCAGCACTGGTCGCCGGAGGCGGGCGCGCTGGCGAAGGGCGGCGCGGGGCCGACGCGGGTCGGGGCGCACAAGGCGGCGCGGAGGTGGAGGCGTGGGCGGAGCGGCGGCGGGGTCAGCGAGCGGCGCGGCGGCGCGGGGCTCCGCGGGGCGCGCGAGCCCGCGGGAGGCGGCGGGGTCCTGCAACGGCGCGGCGGCGGGGCAGCAGCTCGGGGCGAGGTCGGGCGCGGGCGGCAGCGGATCCGGGCTCGCGCGGGCCCCGGATGGACTCCGCGGGCCGCGGCACGGTGGGGAGCTGGCGCGGACGCGCGACAGCGCCTGATTGGACGAGGGCGGCGACGGGATGACGTGGTGCTCCCTGATTGGTCAGAGTGAAGTGGCCGGGCGCGGTGGACATGTCCGGCGGTGGAGGAAGAAATGTCCTGCGGCACGAGGAGAGGCTAGGTCAGGGTTCATCCGCGAATTTTCGGAGGGAGACACATATTTATAGCTAGAAGGAGGTAGGAGTGTCCAAATGAGGTGCGATTTTCAGCCACGCGATCGTGATCGAACGGCCGAGAGGATGGAGGGGGTTTGGATGGGTTATTGGGCCACTTTGGAGGGGTGTTGGGCTGCAACACACACGAGGCCTTTACGGTTCCCTGGTTAACCGTTGGAGTATCAAATGAACTCCAAATGGAACGAAACTTGACAGGCGGTCTACCAGTGGTGTACCAAGGCCGCTTGGCTAATCTCGGTCCATTCCGAGAAAGTTTAACACCCGCACATGAAAAGAGAAAAAAGGGGGCGCCGAAGGACGTTGGAGTGCCGGATTGCAAAACGGACAACGAGGAAAATGCCTGGATGCATGAGACGAACACGTATGCAAATGCAATGCACATGATGACATGATATGAAATGCATGACATGAACAAAATGCAAAATGAAGACAAACCCAACCACGAAAGAAATATAGTATCGCATCTCCGGAAAAGGCAAGAGTCGGAGTTACAAATATGGAAAGTTGCATCCGGGGCGTTACATTGAACCATGTATCATGGAGAATGAATTATGTCAAATTGGTCTAAACAAACCATCGCAAGATTACATCACGCTGGGTGAGAAATATTCCAATTACTCTCACACATTTACTCATCTAGATGATGCCAACTATTGGTATGGGGACCATTGGTTTTACTCGCCCAACTGTACACGAGTCACAGTAGCCTTCTTGTCAGGGAAGGACGCCAAGTGAACGCTTCGTCAAAATAATCTCCCTGAGATATGTGGTAGTATGCAGATCTTTGTCAAGGCCATCACCATGGAGTCCGTGATAACATCCAGATCTTTGTCAAGGCCATCACCATGGAGTCCGTGGTAGCATGCAGATCTTTGTCAAGATCAAATATACCTTCATTATAATTCCACATCAGCAACAAGGTGTGTATCAAGAAGTGTTGTCCAAGCAACATTGCAAGAAACCAAGGCATGGGATGCCCGAGAATCGACCATGGCGTGCTGCAATGTCGTTCCTACCCAATCCACGAAGGATCTGACCCACATTGGCAAGTGGTGGCAACAGGCCACCACATCAAGTACGTGGCGCACCAGTGCTACGCAAACATACCTTTTCCATTAAATGACGAGCGCACGTGTGCATTGGTGGAATTACAGTGATGCAAGTGATGTATCGTCACATGTTTACCATGCGATTGACACATGTACTGAACGTGTATGCGTGTCACACTAATATTAGCTAGATACTTTAAGCGGCGTAGATGTGACGGGTATTCGTTTCGAAGGCCAGAAGATGACGACACATCGCAGGTCATTTAATGCATCTGCCTACTCTATCAGAGCTATGTATAGACTACTGTAGCCCCTGTGGTACCCCTTGAGCTATAAAAGGAGGGCCTGACTACACATAAAAAGGTTGGACTTTAGTTAATACACAAGAGCACACAAATAATTATTACCTTCCTGGTAAAGACTTGTAGCTATCTTCCCACAACATAAAAACTAACACAAAGTAGGAGTACGTTTTTACACAATCATGGAGCCTGAATCTGGGTAGATCCTCATGTGTTCTACGATCTCATTAGGTGTTGATCCTCGTTTTGCGCCCTACACCACGAATCGGCAAAGGAGTCTTTCCGGTCCTTGGTGTCTCGTGTGTGTTCTGCACATGCACGACGACACCAACCTCATAGACACTATCCCTCGTACTATTCTTGTCACTGGCCGCGCACACCATGATCCATGGCATCCGCGGGTGTCGGTGTCAAAACCAGCGGATCTCGGGTAGGGGGTCCCGAACTGTGCGTCTAAGGCGGATGGTAACAGGAGGCAGGGGAC